>NC_083099.1:100779681-101123449 GCF_949774975.1 Lagenorhynchus albirostris
ATCTCTGAATATTTGTGTGAAGTACTGATCTGAATTTTCTCTAAATAATTGAGGTATTGGAAGGGTGGCATCTGGTTACAGTTGTATTAAATGTATTTTGTATAAGAAAGTGTTAATAATACTAGGAATATCATATTATAAGTATATATTTTAAGTTGCACAGAAAATTAATTTGCAAATTAAAATACCATATTTAATTATGTCATATCAAAACTTTCCCAAGTTAAAATGCAAAATTGTCTTTTCTAGGATTGCTCCATTCTTAACCCTCGCTGTATTTTTAAGTACTATACTTTTCAGTATTGTCATCCCTTAGGAAATATATTATTTTTATTTAAAAACAGAGAAATCAAAGAAGCACTAAAGGAAAAAGATCATAATGCTATTTAACATAATTATAATTTTGAAAAAGTTCCTAAATGATTTGTTATTAGAAGAAATCATTTTCAAGTATTTTATAAGGAAATAGATGCCTGGAGGACAATTTTTCCCCAACATTACATTTTATCTAACAACTCATTCTGCTTTCTTAATGTCTCTTACCACACTCAAGCACTCAGCTGTTCATTTTAGTGTCAGTTGGCAAACCATTGTGTATTTCCAGATAAAACTAATTCCAGAAAGATTATAAACCTTTCTAAAAATTCATGACCCAGGGAAAAGTCTTTCTATAAACTAACCATTTCTACTAATGAATCTTAATTAGTAGAGGTTTTTAAGCTAAGATTTCCCAAGTTCCCTCTATGGATGAAGAATATCCTTTTATTCTTAGCAACTACATCATAATACATTTGCAACACTCCTAGGACTTAAATAAGGTAGGTTATATATAAGCCCATGTTCTCAAATTTTAATGTGAGTAAGAATCACTTGGGAAGTTTGTTAAAAATGTGTATCTCCAGTCAACATCCTCAGAGGTTCAGGTTCAGTAGGATTTGGCTAAGACACAGGAACTTGCATTTTTAATAAGTAGTCAAGCCATTCTGATGAAGGTTGCTCTACAGTGTATCTCTGATTTGGTGCTTTATAAGAGTTAGTCTGCAAGAGTTTGTAGGAGGAAAGTAGATTAAATGTGTCAGCCCAGTTCCCATTCAACTACTTAGAATCAGGTAAGGATATGCAATTTAGATTCAGCTTTTCAAAAAACACAGCTAATCAGAATCATCCTCATTATTTCCCAAAGAGGGAAATAAAAAAATAATATCAAAAATGAAAAATGGTAGAGAGGGCAATGAGAGGAGGAGGTAAAATCTCATTATCCTTGGAAACATTTACGAAAAGAAAGAAAAAACGTACCCACAATAACTACTCAGTTACAGTGAAAGCTGGAAACTTTAAATACAAACACACATGGACATACACACACACACACACACACACACACACACAGCAAGGTACAGTGGAAAGAACAGTGAATTTGAAGTTCCAACTGCAACCATCTAGGTTAGGTAAACACAAAGGCAGATCAAGATTTTTTTGGTCCTGAAAAATTACATAATTTGAGGTTTCCTTTAAGATAAAGTCACCAGGGGGCTTCCCTGGTGGCGCAGTGGTTGAGAGTCCGCCTGCTGATGCAGGGGACACGGGTTCGTGCCCTGGTCTGGGAAGATCCCACGTGCCGCGGAGCGCCGTGAGCCATGGCCGCTGAGCCTGCGCGTCCGGAGCCTGTGCTCCGCAACGGGAGAGGACACAGCAATGAGAGGCCCACGTACCACACACACACAAAAAAAGATAAAGTCACCAGGGCCTGGGAAGGGACCCATGAAAATGAGAGACTCTGAAACTTAAACTTTGGTAGCTACATAGTAAATCTGCCTGTGGAGAGATACTCATAATTCTCCATTATAATAAATGTAAAATGGAAGGCATAATGTCTGTCCAACTTACATCGCCAGATTAATATAAGGGGTCTACATAACATGTGAAAACGCACTGAGTGTCTTGCAAATGCAAGTTGCTTAGGAAGTAGTAGCTCAGTATTAAGGCTGACTGCTGCTAGTCCCCTGAACCCAGGCTTCTTGGAATGTGTCCACTTTCGCACAGCCTTTCTGGGTTCTTGGTTGCTTATTCTCCATGGTCTCCCTGGATTTCAACATTGCTTTACTGCCTGATCAGTTCCAGTTTAGTCACTTTAGTAATCATTTATTAGGTGCCTACTCTGGTCAAGAAACTACTTCCTGTCATCTCCTTTAAGTCCAGTTCTGGCTCACATACTGTTTCTACCTTAGTACTAGCACATGTGCCCATTCCAAAGCATTCACTACTTCCTGGTCCCACTACTCTGTTCAAATCTGCCTTCCTAGTGCTCCTTCAGATCAGATTACCCACAAGTCTACTCTATACAGAACCCCTGCCCTTATCCTAACTCTTCACTCTTAACTCTTCTCTTGTGCTCTGCACCACTTGCCATTTATGCCCTGAGATGACATTACTTTCAACAGATTCAAATTAAGAAGGATGCATGATAAAATCTTTATTATTTTATTCAGAGGCTACTGTTAATACCCTATTGTAAAGCTCCCACCCTAGGAAGGGCTCCTAGTTAATCTCTGCTTTTAACTTTTCCAGTTTTACCAAACCAAAGGGCCAGATAATATTTATGCTTTGTGGGCCATCTGTGTCTCTACTGCAACTCTCATCCCTGCCATTGTAATGCAATTGAAAGGGCCATAAACAATACTTAAACGAATGATCATGGCTGTATCCCAATATAACTGTATTTATGGTCATTTAAATCTGAATTTTGTATAATGTTCACATGTCATTAAATGTTCTTTAAAAATTTCTTTCAACCATTTAAAAATGTAAAAAGCATTCTTAGCTCTCCAGATAGCCAACCTTTGTTCTACACTATCCTGTACACTGCTGCCAGGTTCACCTTCAGAAAACACTCCTTTCACTGCTACCAGTAATTCCATGTTCCTTAAATCTCCAGGATTTCCCCCTTACCATTCACCCAACTTCAGCTAAAAGTAGACCTTTTTCTACTTTTGATTTCTTGAGGAACCTGTTTTCCATAGTGGCTGCACCAATTTCCATCCCACCAACAGTGCACAAGGGTTCCCTTTCCTCCACATCTTCACCAACATTTGTTATTTGTTGGTTTTTTAATGACAGCCATTCTTACAGGTGTGAGGTGGTAATCTCACCATGGTTTTGATTTGCATTCCCCTGCTGGTTAGCAGTGTTGAGCATCTTTGCATGTGTCTGTTGGCCATCTATACATCTTCTTTGGAAAAATTTCTATTCAGGTCCTCTGTCCAGTTTTTAATTGGGTGGTTTGATTTTTTGATATTAAGTTGTATGAGTTCTTTATATAGTCTGGGTATTAACCTCCTATTGGATTTATAAATACCTTCTCCCATTCAGTAGGTTGCTTTTCTGTTTTGTTGCTGGTTTCCTTCATTGTGCAAAAGCTTTTAAGTTTAATGTAGTCCCATTTGTTTATTTTTGCTTTTGTTCCCCTTGCTTAAGGAGACAGATCCAAAAATGTATTGCTAAGACCAATGTCAAAGAGCATACTGCCTATGCTTTCTTCTAGAAGTTATGGTGTAAGGGCTTACATTTAAGTTTTTAATCCATTTTGGATGATCCAGCAATTTCACTTCTGGATATTTACCTGAAGAAAACGAGAACACTAATTTGAAAAGATATATGCACCCCTATGTTCACTGCAGCATTATTTACAATAGTCAAGACATGAAAGCAACCTAAATGTCCTTCATTAGACAAATGGATAAAAAACGATATAGTATATATACACAATGGAATATTACTCAGCCATAAAAAAAGAAATTGTACCATTTGTGACAACATGGATGGATCTAGAGTACGTTATGCTAAGTAGAATAAGTCAGACAAAGACAAGTATTGCATGATCTCACTTATATGTGGACCCTAAAAAACCAAACACACAAACAAAATGAAATGAAAACAGACTCACAGGTACAAACAACAAAACAGCTGTTTGCCAGGAGGGAGGAGAAGTTGGGTGAAATAGGTGAAGAGGGTTAAGAGGTACAAACTTCCAGTTATAAAATAAGTCATGGGGATGTAATACACTGCATGAGGCATACAGTCAATAATATTTTAATAACTTTATATAAGCACAGATGGCTACTAGACTTATCGTGATGATCACTTCATAATGTATGTAAACGTCAAATCGAATCATTACCTGGTACACCTGAAATTAACATAATATTGTATATAAACTATGTTTCAATTTAAAAAAATTTGAAGAAAGTAGACCTTTTTCATGGACGATTTTCCTGTCTTCTGTTCTGAATTACTCTTATTTCTCTTGCAACATGTGCCCTACGTTCCTGACTGCTGTACTTGCAAGTCCTTTTACACTTTGTGGCCTTATCATACCTCTTGGATATGGGCTTAGCACCATTCCTTCATTCCTCACATTTTCCTCACTTTCATCCCCCAACACAAGTTGCAGTGTGCCTTTGGTTAGATGGAGGTAGACCTCCTTAGATAGGGATAAAATTGTATCCAGGATGATTTGAGATGTTAAGACTTATTTACAGGATTTCCCAGGTAGTCCTCCTGGGTTTATAATTAAGTCTTCTTGGTGGAAATAATATGTATCATGTGACTTCCTTATTTAAAATCTTCAATAATCCCCTGCTATCCTCAAATGAAATCCAAATTCCACAGTTAGGAATTCAAGTAGCTTTATAATGGCTTCTGATGAATTTTTGGCTTTGCCTCTTTATCAATTCAATTAATTTACTTATGAGACCAAAATACACTTTTGCTTTCACATACATTCAGTGATGCATTCCTCCATTTAATCATTCAGTCAACAAGTATTGATAGTTATTATATTCCAGACATAGATAAGGCAACTACAGAAACGTATATAGCACACTCTTTTCCTTCAAGGAGTTCACACACTAATGTGGACACACCAAAAAAAAAAAAATATATATATATATATATATATATATATAAAGACTTTTTGACAATTGCTAAAACAAGAATATCAGTTCTCAGGGTAGGGGAGTAAAGAAAACATCCTGTAGGAGGTGACATCTGAGCTGTAAACTGCAAGTGGTAAAATTTTATCATACAAGAGATCAGAAGAAGATATTTCAAGGCAATGTAAATATATATGACATAGCTTAATGAGGTAAGAGAGGGGTAAGGAGAGTATAATGTGTATGTGGGTAACATAATATTAAGTGTGCTCTCTAGAGCCAGACTGTTTGGGTTCAAAACCCAGTTGTGCCATTTACCAGCTGCGTGGCCTTAGGCAAGTCACTTTAGCTTTGTTTCTCATCTGTAAAATGGGAATAATAACAACATTTTACCTCATAGAGTTTTCATGAGAATTAAACAAATTAATACTTGGCATATAATGATAACAAAATAAATGTTAACCATCACTACTACTTTGACCATCATCCTTTTGGAGTGTGCAGGTAGTTCACTGTGACTAATGTATAGAGTATAAGCTACGTGAAATCATGAATGGCCTTATAACCGAACTATAACTTTTGGAATATATCATCTGCTATGTCTGGCTATGTATAACCCCATAGCCAGACAACAATCTCGAATAATATCAGAATCTCTGGGGGGTGAGGCCCAAGTAACAGTAAAACTTTCCATGGAAGCCAGGCTTGGGAATCTTTAACTGTATTAGTGAACTTGACTGGACTGAGAATTACTGGAAGTGATCTCCCTCCAGGAATTACTATAGCATTTACCAGTAACTTTGAGGTGCCATATCTAATATCCAATGAGCTTTAAAAATATAAATTCTTAAGTATCACCCCAGAGTTTTTGGTTTTATGGCTTTAAGTTGGATAGGGCCAATGGATTTTTTTTAAAAAAAGTATTCTAGGTTATTCTGATGTAGGTGACAAGCATATCAGACTTCTTATAACTTGTATGTCACTCAGATGATACAAAGCACATAGCACCTTGAATTATAACTGTTATGTACATTTTTATCTCTTCTACAAAATAGCAATTCCTGGTGGGAAAGGGCCAGGCCTTAAGCACCGGAAATCCTGGGCCACACATCAACGTACATACTATAGTTCTTTAAAGAGAAGATTTAACAAATATTTCTATGTTCAAAAATTGATTAGAGAAAAAAAGGCAGCTCTCTAGTGACACTTTCCAAATTCTACATGTCCCAGTGGCCATTTTTAAGATACACTGTCAACAGAAATAAAATTATTCAGGCTATTTAGTGATAAACAAATGAGTGCTACATAGCTTATTAATTGTTTCACAGATTGCTTCCAGTAGGTTATTGCCATTCTCAATTTCCACATTTCTCTGAGGGTCCTGACAAGCCTGTCTGAAATAGTATCACAGGATATGTTTCCAGGATAAACTTATTCTTTCTGGCAAGATCTATATTTTCAATCAATAGAAGCCTCATTCAAAGGGATTCTTCATACCATAGCTAAGTAAATTCAAGTTTTATATTAGTACATAAATTTACTGAGTGAATTCCAAGGTTATGCTGAGGATCACATTTTTAAGTCTACTTTATTCCTAATAAGTCAGGCTGAGAGAATGCTGATGCCTTCAGGGTTATGTTCTCTGTATGGGTAGGACCCAACAAATGAACAGTAATCTTTTAGTTTCTCCTGTTTAAGGCTGTGAGAAGTTATAATTAGACAAATAAATAATCATAAAAAGCAGCAGCTGGGCTTCCCTAGTGGCGCAGTGGTTGAGAGCCCGCCTGCCAATGCAGGGGACACGGGTTCGTGCCCCGGTTGGGGAAGATCCCACATGCCACGGAGTGGCTAGGCCCGTGAGCCATGGCCGCTGAGCCTGCGCGTCCGGAGCCTGTGCTCCGCAACGGGAGAGGCCACAACAGTGAGAGGCCCGCGTACCGCAAAAAAAAAAAAAAAAAAAAGCAGCAGCTATCAGAGGCAATCTTTGTGCTCAAAATAATAAGTATCAGTCTCACAGTCATATAGTTTCAGAATTGGAGATTAATATAGAGATCCTTAACATTATTTTTTTACCCCTGCCTGAATTTCCACTTAAAAATAATATCTCTGATGTGGGGCCCTCCATTTTAGCTTAATGGTAATTTTTAATGCTTCTCAAAGCAACACACTCCATTTTTGGGGAAACATCCTTTCTGGTATGCAACTGAAATTTCACAACAACCCATATTATTTGGGCTTTTACACTTACCCCGAGGCTTACTACTGGCTGTGCCTTTTAACCTTCTGACACACAACCTAGCCAGAGTCACATATAACCCAAGAGCAAATAAAAAGTTACTCAATATATTTACTCATTTATAGGTGAATTACTTCTGGCATGTCTGCTTCTCACCTTTTGCATCAAATCTTCTGGCTAATCAGAATCTTTCCGACACGATATTTGCTTTTGTATCCAAGTCTCTCTCTTCCTAATCTCACGTGGATTTAACACTTACTTGAAGGGTTTTTAACCAAACCTCTCAGTGATTCTGGACTCAAACCTGACCTAGTTCAGTGTCCTAGATCACTTGTCAATTAGCAGAGGAAAATATCTGATTTGTCTGCTGACACTTTTCAAATGACTTTAAGATAGCTGTCCTTATTTATCCCTAATGCCAATGATTTTTTCCACTAGGCACGTTATCCAAATAAGTTCTATACTGGTTAATAAGCTCTGCATGCAAATGACTTATAAATCTAGATTAATAAATCTACTTGAAAGCACTACCTGCACTTAAAATTTGACCTGACCCAACAAGTGCATTATTTTACCACAAATCTGGTATTCTTCCTAATTGCTCTGTTAACAGAGCATTAACAGCCATGCTTTCTCCAACTTAAATTGCTAGGATAACGATTCACTGCTCCCAGGTGCTTATTCTAATAACCTCCTAGCTAGTCTCCCTGCTTCTAATCTGTTACCTTCAACCTATTTTCGACACAGTAGCCACAGCGATCTTGTTAACACAAAAATCAAATCCTGACATTTCTCTGATGAAAGCTGTCCAATGGATCCTGTCTCCCACTGAGTAAAAACCAAAGCCCTTATACTGGCCTTAGACAGGAGGTAGCTCTCCAGCACCTCCCTGACCTTGTCTCCCATCATTCAATCCTCCCAGTCCCACTGGCCCTGATGTTCTTCCAACCTGCATCTGCCTCAGGGTATTTGTTCTTGCCATTCCTTCTACCAGGAAAAATTGTCCCTCATATACCTCTAGGGCTGCTTCCCTCACCTCTTTCACGTCCTCACTCAAATATCACCTTCACACCTTTTCTGACGACTTTATATAAAAATGCCCCCCCCACTTCCTATTCCCTCTTCACTGCTTTGTGTCTCTCGATAACAATTATTTCCTAACTTATTATACATTATTAGTGTTTTTTGTTCATTAGCTGTGTCTCCCCACTAGAAACAAGCTCTTTGAGAGCACAGATTTTTGCCTGAGTTTATTCACTGTTTTATCTTCAGTACCTGCCAATCAATAAATATTTATCAAATGAATGGATGCCCTGTGTACAGTATATACATGTTAGAGTTCTACTGATTTGACCCCTACAGTTTTTCTCCCATCAATATTATCCATTACCGATGTCACAGCTCAGAATCACATCACATTTTACTGGAACTACTGTCTTCCTCATGAAGTCTCCCACTAATCTAATACATCCCAAATTCATTGAAAGAATAATCTTTACATTCAACTAACTTTAATGCCATTGTTCAACAAATAAAGGCACAACTACCTAATGTGACATTCAAGATTCTTTTAATTTGACCCCTGGATGATATATTCAAGCCACTTGTGAATATGTCTCTCAATTTTTCACCTCTATGCCTTTGCTCACATGTAGTTTCCTTCACCCGCAACACCTCTCACTCCAGTCCCTGCTTATGAAACCCTATCTTTCCATCAAGTCACTACTCAGTTACTACATTCTAAGTGTTTTATTCTTTCAGCCAAAAATAATTTAGATTTGCCCACAGCACAACTAAATCTGCTTGTTGAAGCTTTCCTATTAATTTATAAACTCTTTACCTAGAGTGTCAAAATAAAGCCTCATGTTAGGCAGTCATTATGTTTGTTTTATTGAATTACTTATGTGTTCCATATTTGCATATTTATTTATTTATTTATTTGGCTGCGCCGGGTCTTAGTTGCGGCATGCATGTGGGATCTAGTTCCCCGACCAGGGATCAAACCCAGTCTCCCTGCATTGGGAGTGTGGAGACTTAACTGCTGGACCACCAGGGAAGTCCCTGTATTCTTTTTTATTTTCACAAAAACACACTTTATCTCTTTATCAACTATACTGATCAAGCTAAAACATGATATCTCTATCACACAGTAGAGCTGTGTGATAAACATTAAAGAATTCCATTAAGGTAGACATTGATCAATTTTTCAACAGTCCTGGAGCTTGATTATTTCTTCATTTGTCTGTAAGGCTATTGGGAATGACTGCCAATGTCTTGCTGAAATTGACACCAACTATAGCATTTCTCCAGCAACTCTTTAAGAAGGAAAATTAAATTACCTTGATAAGCCTTGTTTTCAGTGAACTTATATTTCCAATGATCCCTGCTTCTTTCCTTCCAACTGAAGTTACGTAAACCAATTATTTAATAAGCCATCCTACCATTTTACATATTGTATATTAGTTAGATTCAAGCACATTGCACTGCAGATTTAATTTTTTAAATAACCTGCACAAAGTTTTCCCATCTCTAATACAAAGTTGCACATCTCATATGATATGAGCTACAAATCCCTTCAATCAGAATGTGGATAGTATTTTCCATTTTTAATGGTTTCTTATATTCTTAGAGAACCTCAGATACTGATTAAATCAGTATGTTCAATATTTTTCCTTATAGTTTATCTTGATGGGTCTTATTTAAGAAATTCATATGTATCCTATCATCATACCATACACAAATACAAATCCAGGTTGACAGAAACTTAATAAGAAAATCAAATATGTCAAAACACTTAAAATAATATGTAGAGTATCTATAATGGTAGGATACATATGGATTTCTTAAACAGGATCAAGCAAGATGAACTTTAAATACTTTGAACTGAATTACTCATTCAGACAAATGGTATATTAGTTTGTCAACATTTACGATATACATTTATATATTTTGAGTAGTGAAGGCTCTCATCAATGAATACAGTATATTTATCTACTTAGGTTTCATTTTTTGACCTTTACTAATGTTTTATAATTATTTTCTAAAGATTTTGCAGGGCTTGTTTTATCTTTTCCTAGGATCCCTATAGTTTTTGATGATTTTTCTAAATTGACTCTTTCAATTATAATTTCTAATGCTTCTTGTTGGTAGATAGAAACTACTGGCTTTTGTAAATTGAAACTGTTCAGTGAAACTGTGAAACTGTTGAGCTCTCATTGATTTATATAGATTATTGCTCTATTACCTTGGATTTTCTATACAGATAATGCTATCTCTGAATAGCAATCTTATATCTTCCTTTCCATTCTTAAATGTTTTCTATCCTTAGAAGGAGGGCATCTAGCAAAATTCTGAACAAAATAATGACAGTGGGTATCTTGTCAAGTCCCTCACCTAGAGTTTCACAATAATGTATATTTATTCAACTATAAAAAACACAAGGACAAAGCATATCATCTTTGTATAATGGGACTATGGGTAATGTTTTCTTACTATTCTCTATTCATAAAATTTCTAAAAAATTTATGTATTTCTTTTTAATCAGAAAATTGGGGATTTAGAATTTCAAACTATATTTACCTATATTTTTCTGTGTTATTTATGATAATGTTATTTTGAGTATTTTTGACTTTGATTTTGATTAAGAAGAAGGAAAATCAAGGAAGGCAAAGAAAAATGAAATGGATAAAGCAGATCAGTGCTTCACACCCTTCATAAAAAGTGTCCAATAAATATTGACGGTGTGATTTTTGCTCTATCCTATTTACGGTAATTTATCATTTTGTGACATTCCAACCCTTCTTAATCATATTGTAATTAGCTTTGTGTGTAGCCATCTGCCAGGGAAACAATCTTGACTGAATTCTACAGGGTATGAAATATCAGTATCAGACATTTGCTTAAAAAATGGTACATTTGAGAAAGAGAATCTACATTTTTTAAACTACATTCACTACATGATGTTTTAGACATCATGTTAGATATCACATTAAATTAAATAGCGTAATTTACTAAAACATGTGCATCCAAATTTAGCCATGAAATACATTAAATGCCATTCATACAATATTAGACATTGAAATATGGCCATAACTACGTATTTAAACTTCAACATATTCAAATTGGATAAAATTCTTCACAATAAAGGATTTTTCTGTAAGTTTATCTGCATGAGAAAAGTTATTTTCTTAAGAATGTCTAAAGACTTACTAATTTTTTTTTAGTTAGACAAAGTTCTTAGTATTTAGCTTAATACATTCACTTTAATTAAAAAAAAAAGCTGGGGTCACCAAACTTTTTGTAGTTTACTCCATTTTTTCATTATATTTTCTGTATCCCTAAACGCTAAGGTATAGTCCAACAATTATCTGAAAGTCAAAAGCCAATTAAGTCCTTGTGTCACACACAAGCCCAGAGATTTTTGTTTGGAATTTTGTAGTTTACCTGGTTTATTGATCCATTTTTTCTTTCTTTCTTTCTTTCATTCCTTTCTCCCCTCCTCCCTTTGTCCTTTCTCTCCTTCCTTCTTTTATTCATTAAGCATTTTAATAGGCACCTTAATGTTAGGTTGAGATTTAGAGAACTTTACTAGTTAGAAAGAAGTTGCCATTGCCAGTGAAGTCTGAGCCCATCCAAAGAAGTCCATTATTTGTCACTTACCAGATATTTCACCTTAGGAAAACTGTACAATGATTAAAAAATATCTGTTTTCTCATGTGAAAAACGTTTGAGACAACCAGCCTTACAGAATTTAGACTATTAAATTCAATCAGGTATGTAAAAGCACAAAGCACCACACATGGCATATAGAAGTTGATTAATTGAAAGTAAATTCCATCTTCTTGCTCAGAGTGGTTGATTAATAAAGAAATAATTATATTCAATGTGAAACATTTTAAGATTGTGGCATGAGCAAAATGCTAATGAAACACAGAAGAAGAAATACCTAAATCTTTCTGCATAAGATAGGTTATAAATATTTGGCTGAATCCTAAAGGATAAGTAGGACTTTGCCAAATGAAGAAAGACTGGGCAGGTATTCCACATGTGGAAAACAGTATCTACAATATATGTAGCTTAAAACTATAATGAATATACAGAGACTGTGGCTGGAGGGTAGGAAGCCTTGGGTAGGAAGGAAGGAAGGGTAGGAAGTAGGAAGAGCTTATGTGGGGAAATAGTCTGTGAAAAAGCATGAATGTCATACTAAGGAACTGAGTGTTGTATATGGATCAGGGAATTCCAACCAGCATGGATACAGATCCCTGCAGCCATCAAGGCTTTTGGCAGGGCCTGGGGCAGCCCTTGGGGTCAATCACCTCTAGCAACATACAGGCATATTGACCCCACTTTGCTGAACAGAAAATATATTTTCTTTGTGTGCCAGGATATTAAAGAGACTTAGAAACATCTATACGATCCTTGTAATAAATATATTGGGTTTTATACTTGTTAAATTTTATATGTTTTATCTTAACTGGACATTGGAAAGAGCAATCGACATTGAGGAGTCAAGTGAAAAAGTCACAAATAAAGGTGTGAGGGTGGAAGTGAAATAATCCAGATGAAGAGCCTGCTTTGAAAAGGGGGATTATGCTGTAGTCCCTGCAGTTTGGTACAAAATCAGTTAGTGCCTCTTAGTATCTGCTGAAGAATATCAGCACAGAAAATGCCTCTTTTCTTGGAAAGGTCTTCCATGGTTCCTGATACAGAGAGTGACCCACTTACATTTTACAAGTGTCTATTTATTTCTGCCCAGAGGATTAGGGTATCCTTCTGGGATATGTGGCTAAACATAGTTCCAAAAGGGGAGGAGCAGGCAGCTCTGGTTTGGGTATTCACAGCTGACTGGCTGTTCCTGCCAAGAGAGAGTTGGCTTGTCTGTGGAGCTGCTGCTGAGCTATTACACCTTCCTCTTCTCCTAACATAAGACTGAGGGCTAAGCTAGTTTGCCTTTGGCTCATGATTTCCAAAAGGTAAGACTCTTGGGTCAATTCCACATATTTAAGAATTTCAAAAACAAAGAACAAAAATCTAGCCTGCTTTACCTAAAAAAAAAATGTTACAAGATTAAACAAAAAAGGATGAAGTGCAAGATCAAAGCAGTATTCATGTGAGTCAGTGGCTGCAGCAGGGAGCTGTTTCACTTTGCCACTCTGCTATTACAGCTACCTTTTTGCTACCTACTGTCTGCTCTGAGGGCTCACCCGCTGAGATCAAGCTGGCAGGGAGCTACACTGCCAGGCCAGGTCATCGTATCAGGCCCTATGCTGCCTGCTATAGAGAATATAAGCAGTATGGGAGTTGTCAAGATTTTAGTTTGATCTGATTGTACACAGGGCAGTACATCTGATCTTACTGCTCGTATTTGGATGTGGACAAGTGTTTGCTTTTACACTCAAAGCCTACTCTGAGATTCAAAATGTCCACAGTCCCTCCTGCTGAGTAACCTTGCCTGCTTCAAAAACTGGGGAGTTATCTATTGGCTGGAACCAAGGATGGATCTGTGGGGAAGCAAACACCTAGCACTGGTGTTCCAGTCCAACAGAAAGTTCTGAAACATGGAGAGTCAGATAAAAAATGTGTAGGTGTGAGAACAGGCAGTCCTAGGAAAGGGCACCCTCTCCTAGGAGATTTATATCTGGGTTACAAACAGGGCAAAATTCTCCCAAATGATATAATTTACTTCACACCATTACACATATACCATTACAAAGGAGCAGCCAGTGCTTCCAGGAGTAATATCCAATACACTCAAACTTCTCAGCTCCATTTGCAACCCCAGGCATTAAATCAGAGGAACAAGGACTGGCAAGATCCAGGGAGGGTATCTGATTTCAAGGAATTAAATAATGGTCACGTGGCAATTATAATACAAAAATATGGGATAAATGCTCTAAATGAGGTATGGATGTAATATTGTAGGAATGCAAAGGACCAATGAGAAAGTCAGCCTAGTAGTGGTGGGATCATCTATTTGGATGCTTTTGCCTAAGAATTCTTGGCACAGAGAAAAGAAAAGAAACTAAAGACAGTATGCTAATTCATTTCAAGCTTTTATAAACAAACAAAAATAGAAACAGAAAGTAATGGGGGGGAATGAGAAAGTTCTCTGAATAAAGGCTATTAGAATTCTTGCATCTACAGATCCTTTGGTGTGATATTCCTTTCAAAAGTGTCAGCATTAAATTCTAAACATCATGGGTACAATATATTTACCAATGATATGTAAAATTTTGAATCCATGGGCATACATAAAATATAGGTAAGACTCAGAGAACAAATGGTTAATTTAATTTCCCCACTCCTTCATAAACAACTGCATCACTTCTCTGGTGTTACTGATTATAAAATAAATGATCTCTGAAGGATTTGACATAGTTAAAGAATTAAATTATTTTATTTCAGGAATCATCTCCAGGGAGAATGAGAATCCTTGGATCGTTATAGCTCTGTTAAAATAAGCTGGGATTGATCAGAGAAAGAGAGTTGAAATAATAATACAGAAAACACTCCAAAGAGTTCAAGTTCCCATAACATGAAGAATTCATAAGAAGCTTGTCTATCCTTAAAAGCAAAGGCCATGGTAAGCTGAAAATGGCTTGTACACCTTAATCAAGAGCTATTATCTTTTGTTTTTTTCTTACTTTAACAACTTATTTTGATATAAAATCTCAGACATAATAAAACTGTTTTATGTTATAAAATAAGATCTGTATTTAGGATATTGATTCAAAGTCCTTATCAAAATTCCCATTGTATGATATTAGCTCATTTGTATGATGAGTATATTTTAATTAGCATCATCTCCCCATACTTTTTGAGACTTGAGACCCAAATGGATAGCATCTGAAAATTATTAAAAATAAAGACAATAAGAGTTGAGAATGCCTAAGTTCTTTATTTCCAAGAGGACATCAAGAATTCAGTGCCGACAAGTGTATATATTTGTAATATTGATAAATAGCATCATCACCATTATTATTATAATTATCAGATGTGGTTCTCATTTTAACTACCATTCTTTCCACTGGAGTCGATAGTATATCTCAAACAACAGGCTGACAGATCAAGTTTTAAGTTGTTCTCTTTCTCTTTTCTGAGTCATGTTGTCTCTTCATTGTCTTCTGCAGTTTTATTGAACTTGGTAGTGTAAAGGTTACAAGGGCTCTCTCTGAGGCTGTAATTTGCTCAGTATCCAATTATATCACAAAGACTTACTGCCTAACTGCTTACTTCAAAATGTCCCCTGGCTGCAACAAAACAGCCAGGATCTAAAGCTATAAACATGTAGCAAACAGCTGCCACTTTTTCTCTTAACTCTTTACTATCTGCTACACATAAAGTTTATGTAGACATGCATTTAAAAACCATCTTATTTCTTCAGGATATTTGAAACTAAAATCTAAAAGTAAAATGCTCAAAATTGAGAAATTTTTGAAGTCAAACAAAAATGCATACACTCATAATATTCTACTATCTCCTATTTTAAAAATAAATGTTTCCATGACTCATAATCCATTCCAACTAATTATTTCTCTTCTTTTCCATAATTTTTCTATTGATATTATCTTTACTTCCTCATCTTCCATTTCTCAATCTATTACAACATGGTTGTGTCTCTACTACTCCCTAAATTTTATTTTAAGCTCATCTGATTGAATCCTGTAAGTTGCAAATTCCAATGGACCATTTATCCCCAAATTTCACTTTAATTGACTTTTTCAGTGCTCAACATAAACATGCTTGAAATTTTTTCCCTTCATACACTTCAGTGTGACCATGCCTTACTGTTTTCTCTCTTTCTTCACTAACTCTCCCTTTCCAGTTTTCCTCCTAAATCCTTCTAATTGTCAGCTAAGCCATCTTCTCTTTCTCTATACTCTCTCCCTAACCGAGCACATCAATTCCCAAATTTAAAGACTATCTCTATGTTGTTGACTATTAGGTAAAAACTTCCAGTGTGTATAGACTGTTACATACAATTCTGTATCTCCATTTTATTGCTTTAGTACAGTCTCACATTTAACATGCCCACCATTAACCTCTTTTCTCCTAAAACCAGTTTTTTTCACCGCCTTCTGGCATCATATACTTGATTTCTCCCATTTTCTCCACTTACCTAATATTCAATACAACTGCAAACTCTACATTCCACTCCCTGACTACTAAATTGAATCATCTGCAAATACTATCTCAGAAATATCTCCTCTTTTCTTTACTGCCACTACCCTTGTCCTATCCAGTATGATCTCTCCTCCAGTCTAACTGGTTTCCCTGCTTCCTTTCTTGTCTCTTATAATCCACTATCCTTTCATCAAATCATATCACTCCCCACCCCCACGCCTACCCTCCACCATTTACAATCCTTCAGTGATTTCCCATCATACTCAGAACAAAATCCAAACTTCCTAGCATGGTATATAAATCCTATGTGATCTCACCCTGTCTTATGCTTTCAACTTTCTCTTTCACTCACACAATTACTCACTGTACTTCTGACATCAGTATTCTCCTGGAAAAGTCAAATATATCTTGCCTAAAGGTCTTTGCACGTGATGATATTCTCTCCACTGATATACTTTGCTAGCAGCCCCTTCATATTCTTCAGATTTCAGGCAAACTGACACATGTTCAAAGAAGTCTTTCCTAACTATTCCCAAGTTTAGACCCCTAGTTATTCTCTATTTCATGTCTTTATACTTCATAGAAATTTTCAAGTCATTGTGATTTTTATGTAAGTATGTATATATGTGTAACTCCCCCATGGAAATATAAGATCCTTGAGGGTAGGAACTATCTGTCTTATCATTCTTTTTCTTAGTAACTAGCACAGTTCAGGTACATAGTAGATGCTTTAACACATTTGGTTAAGCTATCTACTATTTAGTTTGCTTAAATACAATTTTTAACTCTACTGTAGTTTTAATTGTTTATGAACAAAGTTAAATGTTTTGTGTATTGAAATCTCAGTATTAGAGGTTGAAGGGGAGCAAAATATCCCATCCACAAATGTGCCACTTTGGCACTGAATTATTTTGAGCTGAGGTCAACTAAGACCCAGCAGACTCAAGAAAAACCTTTTACCTCTTTCTTAACTATCTAAAAGAATTTAGATAGGGGGTCTGGCCCAGAAAGAGAGCTATTAACAGAGATAACTTTTTTATCTGAATGACTTATCTGTATAGCAGGGCAAATATCTAACTACCAAACATCTGCTCTTCTTATTATCCTATGAATTACCTTCTTCCCCTTTGAGGCCCAAGGCCCTGTCTCATTCCTTAGCTCAGGATGGCATGTAAGCCTCAACTGCTGACTTGCCTTTGGGTCACATATTTTTATGGGGCTCCTGGACATAAGTAATTAAATTTTTTTCTCCTATTAATCTCTTATGTCAATTTAATTAACAGACCAGCCAAAAGAACCTAGAAGAGGAGACAGAAAAGTTTTCCTCCCTTACAAGGTATGCTTAAAAATCTCATGATGATCTATTATATTATATCACAAAAAACCATTTACCATGACATTATGGTAAAGCATTTCAAATATATTTGGTTAAAACTGTTTTCAAGAAACAAAGCCTAAGACAGGCTTCTAAGGGAAGTGAAAGAATCAAGACAGGACAGGAAAAGGAGCAATGCAAGGATGTGGTCTCAGTTACAGTCTAGCTTTAGCTGAATTCCACAAGGAACTATAGAACATGAATTACACCAGAGTTTTTCTTACTTTAAAGGAAAGGGTCTAGCCTTTTGAAACCCCATGTCAATTCATTGATGACTATGGGTTTCTCCAGGGCGTAGTAGGGGACATAGCTTCCTTGGACATGCAGCTCCCAGCCAAGCACAATTCTTGGAGAAGGGAACAGCTATGAGCCATTGGCAGCCAACACTCAGCAGCTAAGGAATGGGTGCACTTGCTCAGTAAACAGGATATGGTCAGGGAGGACATCTAGAGTGCCATTACAGACACTTTTTATTTTAAACAATCATCTGATATGATTATTAGTCCTGTTTGATAATGATGAAATTAAATGTAAAACTTTATATGATTAGTTCAAAAGAAAACTCAAGCACAGGGTACTGCCCAAAATGGAACCCAGGACTTTCACTCTAAAACCAAGTCTTTTATCCATTGAATCCTGCTTTGTACATGCAAAGGGAATCATAAAGAATTGAAGAACCTCCAAGCTGTAGGACAGAAACATTACTCGGTTGCCAATGACATCTTTTTAAGTTAGGTAAGGAAATCACAAGAAATATTAAAATGTAAAAACATTCATGATTCAGTTTTTAATAGTGATTTTGTTCTGCTCATCATAAAGAAAAGCATCATATTAATAATGGAGATAAAACTAGGTAGCGTCCATTTGATGTTTACAACATGACTACAATTATGCTAAAATCTTTGAACGTATTTTCATATTTAATACTCTCTATAGCCCAACAGGATAGATACTATTGCTGTTCCTATAGATGAAAAAATAAACTACAAAATTTTTTGTCTTTCTCAAAGTCATAAGCTGGGAATTAGCATATTTGGACTTGAACCCAAGTCAGTCTGACACTAGATTTTGTGTTACTAATCAATGCCACTGGCAAAATGAATTAATATATCTAATTCTAAATATAACAAAATGACTCCATTTCTAGGACAAAAGTCTTATGAGAGAAAAATAGAACAAAAATATCTTAGGAAGTGATAAAACAATTAATGACATAATCTGCACTGTACTTTTGAAGTCATCCTAATTATTGAAATACAGTAAGGGTTAAATCAAAGCACTATCATATATCTTGTCACAGCAAATGAAAAATTCAGATACATAGCAAGGGACTGAAGAAGAGAAAAACAGATGTAACTCTAAAAGGCAAAATCTGACAACAAATGAAGAAATATCCAACTTTACAGATAGAAAGTTGAGAATATAAAGAAAATCATTTTGAAATATGGAATATGCTACAAAAATCCTGTAATTTTCAAGGTTAAATTCCCAACAATAGAACTATACATAAAAATATTTTTATCATTAAGGCACAATCCATTTCTTTAAATATATCCATGGAATCTTAAGGGCTGTTATCACAGATTTCTAAATACATGAATCAAATATTAAATAACAAAGAATCAAGGAAAAGTAACATGATACTAGAAGAGGCATATCACTGGTTCAGAATATGCTTGGGGAGATATTAAGAAAGAAAAGAATGATAAAAGAGCAACAGGCAAAAAGTCCTAGTGGCTATAAAACTTATGTACCACTAGAGTTTACTTCTCAACTGTTCATTCTATACAAAAGAGAAATTTTATCTGCAGAGCATCCTGCTGAGGGACTTGAATTGCTGAAAAGGTAAGGTGCTCTCTCTAGTGTAAGAAAAAAGAAGAGAGGAGAAAGGCAGGGGAAAAGCAACCTAGGAGGGATAAGCCAAAATAACAGTGAAAATTGCTGGTGCTGTGATCTTCTTTGGGGGAAAATTGGAGCACTTTTGACCTATAGCAATATCCTATATAAAGAATTATTTCACTTGTTTCTCAAAGAATTTCGCTTGTATCTAAAAGGATTTTGCAGAAACTCTAAATCTTAACTGAGAGCAAAACAAGGAACATGGTGTTAAAAATAATGAATAGGATTTACATTTATTCTTAAATTATCCTGAGGAGTCTGGCATTATATTCTGGAGATATAATAGTATGTGGAACTATGGCTACAATTTTATCTCTTTCAAAATAATTTTTAACACTCACACAATATAACAGTGGTCAAGGAATTTTTCAAACTGCATTTTGAAAAGCCTAAGTTGCTCTGAGGTCCCAGAAAAGTTCAAAGTGAAGTACAAGAGGACTTCTGCATCTGTTTTATATATAGCCATAAACAATTCAATTTGAAACCTAAAATCAGTGCTCAGGGTAGGGGAGGGGCATGTGCGCACACATTATTTTTAGTAGCCTGCGTATGTTACTTTGAAAATAACTGGTGTAGGTAATCTACTAACAATAAAAGCTAAACCTGGAAGATTTTAAGCAATCAGGTAAAGGGAAAGCCATCTGCTCAGACACAACTGAATTCTAGATGTCTTAAAACAATTCATTGCTGGAGGTAACTTCCAGCAAGGAATAATGCCTTTAAAAGAAAACATTTACCAATGCAGAAACTAAAAGAAATTCTAATAGAATCTGAATCTTTTATTTAGAAAACTGTATGAACCATCACATTATACTAAATGGTGTTTTCATGGACAACAAATAGTTTTATATATTAAGTCTAAAAAAGATGAAAATATTGAGGTTGTGATAAATGTACAGTCATGGCACTGATAATTACAAAGACTGTAAAACTCTCCCCAAGAAACAAAAGTAGAGTTTAGTTTGCTATATCTGTTCATATTAACATCTCATTAGAGGTCAGGAAGTAAAAAACTCATCACTAGGATCAGATGATTTTTTTCATACAAACATGAAATTATAATTCAGAATGAATTATACTTTCATTTTTAACAACAGGAGCAAATTGTGTCAGTTGAGAAAAGAATGCTCAAATTGAAACTTGTCAAGTGTTTTGTTTTTAAAGTAGCAACGTAGAAGGATTAGAACATAGGCTTAGAATACAATCTTAGTGCATGATACAGAGGGACAGAATTATGGTCAATAATGTTAAAAATGAAGTAGACAATAAGGTGAACCCCTTTAAATTCAAAGTCAGAGTTTTCTTTGTTTGTCTTTGGTTTCAGTTCATAATAATTCTTAGAAAATGTTATTTGATTTATAAAACCACAAGACACATATTTTATCATCAAGATTTTCATTACTTCAGGGCTTCCCTGGTGGCGCAGTGGTTGAGAGTCCGCCTGCCGATGCAGGGGACACGGGTTCGTACCCCGGTCCGGGAAGATCCCACATGCCGCGGAGCGGCTGGGCTCATGAGCCATGACCACTGAGCCTGCGCGTCCGGAGCCTGTGCTCCACAACGGGAGAGGCCACAGCAGTGAGAGGCCCACGTACCGCAAAAAAAAAAAGTTTTTCATTACTTCAGAAAGCACGTATTATAATTTGGGGGGGTGACTAGGCATAATAGCGTATTTTTGCATTCTTAGAACTACGCAGCTCTGATTTGGGGCTTGTTTCTAATGCCATTTCCATAGTAATGAACTTGGGTTTTTCATTTGTCTTACATTTCAGGAATTAAGGGTTGGTTGTTTGTTTGGGGGAGTATCTGAATTGGCATTCCATACCATTTTTTACTCTAGTTACTGGGTTAAGAAAATATTCAATTTTCTGTAAAATATGGTCAGCATTATGATACTCTATCCAGTCAAGCACCATCATATGGCTACTACTTTTTATGGTTAAAACTGGAGTGTTTTTATTTGTTTTCTTACTAGTGATCTTTAAATAATTTGTTTTAAATATTGCTTCTGGAATTTTCTTAAAGATCCATGATATATGTGATGATAGATTCAGGATTTTACTTCATTGCTTATTTGTGGTGATAGACTGACTACCTTTCACCTACACCATTAAAATTAAGTATTTCAATTTTTCCTAGATTAAATTTTGTCCATATAATTATCTACACATTTTCTTCAATGCAGAATGATCTGATTAACATCCGTGCACACACAGAACACTTTAACTACTTAAATTAAATATGCAACTTAATAAAACAGTGCACATAGTAAAAACAGTAAATTGTGATCTCCTAAACCAATTCATACCACCCTTTCTGAAAACAGTGAGTCATCAACAGCCTCCTCACACAACTCCTTGCTCAGGATCTTCCATGTTCCTGACTTGAAGTACTGCCACATTCCTAAGAACCCCTCAACTTTTCTTCAAAGTTTCTCAGTCCCTGCTTTTACTCTGCATAACTTTTATAATAGGTGTAACCTAGTAACTGCAGTTCATCAGTATTCTCTAGCTCTTAAGATTTGAATTGGCCACATCATACTTTTTATTTTTTTTAATAAATTACACTCACATACACCCCACAATTCCAAAATTTAAAAGGTGGAAGTAGTAGGATTATAACCTTTGTTCTATGGGTCTAACTCTGGATTATGACAAGACATCAAAAAGGTGGTTACTTGGGTTGCCAAACAGACTAGTTTCTACGGATAGAGTGCCTTAAAATAACATTATTAATAACACATTAAAAATGATTTTCCACTTCTGGTAAACTGGAAAATCATCATCACTTTTAAAGCTCTTTCAGAAATTACATTTAATTGTGAAGAGCACGGTAGTCATTCCTGAAAAAAAAATTAATTTTTCATTTTTTTCTTTAAAGAGAGAGGAGAGAGGGAGAGAGAAAGAATACTCCACTGCTAACCACTGTAGCTCAGATAATTCTTCTGAATGTTTTAGGTAATCACAACTATAATTTCCTACTTTGATATTCATGGTAACCACACCACCTATAAAGGAAAAGACTTTTTTAATTGAGCTCCTATTACTACCAGATACTATATTCAACAATTAATCTATATTGTCTCATTTAATCCTCCCAACAGTCATAAGGGAGAATAAGTATTATCTTCATCTTGCAAACTAGGAAACTGTTGTTTAAAGTGGTTAAATAAGTTCTACAAATTCACCCATGGAATAAAAACTACAATTTAGTTCTCCCCTATATACCAGTAGTTACTAAATCAGTCTTCAGTTTTTTAATCTCCATACAAAATAAACCAGTTCCTCCAGTCATTCCTCGATGGACCAATAAAGAATGGGTAATCCTACCCTGTATGTACTCTCTAAATTATTTTTTTACTTCCCATTTTTGGAATACCCAACTAACAAATCAAAACTGTGTAATGATGCTGCACATGTTTAAAATGCTAGATAGTAACAAAGAAAATTTGGTCACTGACAGTTTTAATGGGAATTCTAGATACCCAGTTCCACTTTGGGACCAGAATATGGGAATCAGGAGTAAGTACGAAGGAAAGAAATGTGTGTCTGGATTGCATATCATTCTTTTTTTTTTTTTTTTTTTTGAGGTTCGCGGGCCTCTCACTGTTGTGGCCTCTCCCGTTGCCGAGCACAGGCTCCAGACGCGCAGCCTCAGTGGCCACGGCTCACGGGTACAGCCGCTCCGCGGCATGTGGGATCTTCCCGGACCGGGCCACGAACCCATGTTCCCTGCATTGGCAGGCGGACTCTCAACCACTGCGCCACCAGGGAAGCCCTGCATATCATTCTTGATAAGAATTATTAGAAACAGAAATGGGTCATCAGCAAGATATTTTACCCTAACCACATAATAGTAGTTATGGCCACAAAGCGATGTTAATAAAAATAGACTTTCTTTAAAGACAGTATACCTCTGGGACAGAAGCTATTTCTTCATAGTGGTGAGAGGAACTGAGACTATTATAAAGCATTAGGAGGTTGGGTTTTGGTACATTAAACAAGCAACTGGATTCACTTATTTTCAGACAGAAGTTTCATTAACCTGTTAATGTTTATTCATGCTAATTCTTAACAGACTAAAAATAGCTAAATTTCTACTGAGACCACTATTCTTCAGGCAGCGTCAACACCTTCACTTGTAAGAAGCAGATATAAAGTTTCTCTGCCCAGTTTCAAACCACTAATGTCAGAAGCTTATTTTTTTATCAACTCTCTCTCCCAACCAACTTACTTACTTAATATCACACTCTCTCTCCTTCCTCCCTAGTAGGATTTTATATTTTTTTTTGAAATTTTGCATAATAATAACAGCTAACATGGCAAAAGGTTTATAAGGTCAGAGATGCTATACTGAATCCTCTCTGTACATTATCTCACTTAATACTCAAAAACTTCATGACACAGGTACTGCTTTCTCCCGTTTTGCAATGACTGAACAGCTTACTCTTGCGAGTAGCAGAATTGAGCTTGGAACTCAGCCAGTCTGGAACTCTAGAGCTCACATACCTCATCACTAAACCACACTGCCACCTCTTAAAATTATACCTATGGAGGCAGCATTGCCAATTATATCATAACCAACTCCTTACAAAGAATTACTGTTATACAAAAAAATTTCCATCTTGCAGTGATTTCAGAAACCAGAACGCTTGTCGTTGAAGAGTGGTTTGTTTTTTTGGGTTTTGGTGTTTTCTAAAGATAATTTTTCAAATGAAACACATTAGAATCAAGAGTCACTTAAAATAATTTAACACTAAAATGGGAGGAAAAGAGAGGAAGCAATTAGTGAGCAGCTTGCAAAAGTTAACTGTTTGCTGGCAGAGACTGTGTCTTATTCAATGTGGTATCTTTGAATGTAACACTGGGCTCATAGAAGGTGAAATTTCAATGAAACATGTAAACAATTTCGTGATTTTGAAAATTTCAACTAGATTTTCTTAGATGTTTTAGATTCTAATTTTTAGATCCTCAAAGAAAAAAAATAAACAATAAACATTCCTGTGTTCATTCCATGCGTGGTTCAAATTCTTCATGTTTGAGAATATAAAATATTTATTTTTAGAATTTCTTTCAGATCAATTAGAAATAAAATATGTCAGGATATGTATGCAATTTTAAAGCTTAAAACTGATTTACTCATAATGCTTACTGTTTATAGTCATAAAAATGACAATGTTGTTTCCATCTCCGGGCTATTGTAAATAGAGCTGCAATGAACATTTTGGTACATGACTCTTTTTGAATTATGGTTTTCTCAGGGTATATGCCCAGTAGTGGGATGGCTGGGTCATATGGTAGTTCTATTTGTAGTTATTTAAGGAACCTCCATACTGTTCTCCATAGTGGCTGTACCAATTCACATTCCCACCAGCAGTGCAAGAGTGTTCCCTTTTCTCCACACCCTCTCCAGCATTTATTGTTTCTAGACTTTTTGATGATGGCCATTCTGACTGGTGTGAGATGATATCTCATTGTAGTTTTGATCTGCATTTCTCTAATGATTAATGATGTTGAGCATTCTTTCATGTGTTTGTTGGCAGTCTGTATATCTTATTTGGAGAAACATCTATTTAGGTCTTCTGCCCATTTTTGGATTGGGTTGTTTGTTTTTTTGATATTGAGCTGCGTGAGCTGCTTGTAAATTTTGGAGGTTAATTCTTTGTCAGTTGCGTCATTTGCAAATATTTTCTCCCATTCTGAGGGTTGTCTTTTGGTCTTGTTTATGGTTTCCTTTGCTGTGCAAAAGCTTTGAAGTTTCATTAGGTTCCATTTGTTTATTTTTGTTTTTATTCCCATTTCTCTAGGAGGTGAGTCAAAAAGGATCTTGCTGTGATTTATGTCACAGAGTGTTCTGCCAATGTATGCTAACACATATATATGGAATTTAAGAAAAAAAACAATGTCATGAAGAACCTAGGGGTAAGACAGGAATAAAGACACAGACCTACTAGAGAATGGACTTGAGGATATGGGGGGGAAGGGCAAGCTGTGACAAAGTGAGAGAGTGACATGGACATATATACACTACCAAACGTAAAACAGATAGCTAGTGGGAAGCAGCCACATAGCACAGGGAGATTTGCTCGGTGGTTTGTGACCACCTAGAGGGGTGGGATAGGGAGGGTGGGAGGGAGAGAGACACAAGAGGGAAGAGATATGGGAACATATGTATATGTATAACTGATTAACTTTGTTATAAAGCAGAAAGTAACACACCACTGTAAAGCAATTACACTCCAATAAAGATGTAAAAAAAAAATGACAATGTTTTTTATATGAAATCATAACAAGCTACAGTAGAGACCTGCTAATCACACCACCTTACCACCCTTTCCCACCACAGGGATCAATACTTTATTTTGGCTCTAACAGTTTCAAATAAGTAGATATTAAACGTATGGAAAATGTGTATTTTTCCATTTGAAAGAAACTGGTGTATAGTTGAAAGATGAGGGTCTTCTCCAATCTACCGTCTTTTCCCTACACTAGGTCTCAGTAGGATGAGAACTGCAGGTGGGACCATCATAGAGTATGTTTATTTGTTTCAGGACTTTGATATGCAAATATCTGTTCTAAAAGAATGAGAAATGAACTGACCACCAGATATTCTCATAAGAGAATTTCTCCAAGTAAAAGAGAGAGAGAGAAAAGAGAGAGGAGAGACTCTGAACTCTGAGAGGGATAAGCTTTGACATTTTACTTTCCTATGTAATATACTTAAATGTAAAAAATTGCCTCCATTAAAATGCATAAAAAAATCAGTTCCAGAGTATGTTGCAATAGATTCATTCTGCTAATCTTACAGACAATTCTTCACTCAGGCTGATATTTGTCTTTATGAATAATTGAATTTTGTCGTTCCTTAGAGAGAAAATGGGGTATTTATGTATCTGAGGATTTTTATCTAAATGAATATAAATAGAAAATAATTTTGAAAGACACACTGTAAAATGGTATTTTAAAAAAACCAAAGAATTTACTTCTAATGTTTACATAATACAAAACTGAAAAATATATTTTCCCTGACAATAGCTTTTAGTCATATTTGCTTATATCTAATGTCTTACAAAGTTAATATATAGTAGTAAAATCAGAACATGAAAAATAGATTTGAGAAGGCAGATTATGAAAACGAAGGTAAATAATAAAATAATAAAGTCCTTGAAATCTAAGCAGGATTCCGGTCATTAGGAATCCCTCGGGAAATAAATTCAAATTTGAAAAAAACAGATGTAAAGACAAACCAAAATCATAGTGTAAATTAAAATATTTAAATGTTTAATATGTAAATTAATTTTTTAAAGTTGGGAGAAATAAAATATTGTGCATAACTTAATCTTACAAAACTTGACAGCATAAATGAGTAACTGCATGTAAAATAGAAAATGAGAAAAACTAGAAAACTTTTTTACACAAAACCCCCATTTTATGTAAGATATACACTGTAAAGCATATTACGCAGTAAAATGCTACTGTAACTGAATGTTAAATGGGAATTTTCCCACAGCCACAAATTTCAAGCAAGGCCCAAGCTGAATTTAATCACTGCTAGGAATCTGTACTCCTAATTCACAAACTTTAACTGTTGTGAACTCAAGGAATGGTTTATCAGGATTCACCAGTTTCAATGCCCCCAGTCCTCACAGCAATAATGAGTGATGAGAGAGAATGGTCTTTGGGGGTAATGTGAAGTAAGGCAGTCAAAAGAATCCCTCATAAATTTAAGCTTGCCTAAAATGTTCCCTCAAATTTATCAAATAAGATCTATTCTCTCTTCTAAACTGTTGGTGAGCCTTTGGATCCATAAATAGTTTAATGCTGCCCAGGTGTGAAAATAATGACCAAATCAAGAGACAGAGGTGCTGACATAAGAAGCACTAGTAAGCTGTCCTCCTATTCTCTGATGAAGCAAGGATATGGTCTTTCCTTGGGTGATATATATGAATAAGATTCCTCGGCTTAAGCACTCATCAAGTTACCACAAGGAAAAGTCACTTAAGAAGGAGTCTTTTTTTTTTTTTTGGCTTTTAATGCAGAATAAAGAGCTGAAAGAAATGAAGCTGAATCTTGATCTGCCTCTTCAGTAATCCAAGAAATGGGACACCAATTACATAACTCTCAGAGGAAAGAACACATATACCACACAGGAGAAGCATGGGCATTGGAAGGCTACATACACAGGGGACATCTGTAGTGAGTGTCAGCCTTAGAAGCAGCAACAATCAACAAAAAGAAGACTACAATCTCATTGAGTCCTGTAAGAAGAAATCTTTCCACTGTTGCCACATCACAGATGGAGCTGGCATCTGGAAGTGGGAGAGAAAAGAGGTATCTGGAAGCCTAACCATACCCCAGTACTCTCGAAGCATAAAATCTGTCAGCACAGATGGTAACATGTAGGAAAGCTTTGAGTGGAATTTGAGACTGACATTTTAAGATGAATAATAGAATAAAGTAATAATCCAAGTGTCTGAAAAGTTATGGCATCTGTCCAAGAAAGAATCAAAGAAAAGGCCCCAAGTGAGAAAAAAGGGGAGAAGTTTCATAATAGCGGGGGGGGATTATTCAAAAAAACTAAAACAATATCTTATTTAAATAACAATAGGTTGTAACTCTTCTATAAACCAGTTACTCCATTCAGTGGTATATCAGAGTAACATCATTGTGTTCTATCTTTCTGGATATCAGTATGGATCATGTAGTTTAGGTGTACATCACTAAGAAATGGCACAAAAAATGCACTGTTAAAGTGTGTGGCACATCCAGAAATAACCTATGCCTTCCAAGCCAGAGCACTGGAAGAATGCATTCATTCGACAGATGTTTTTTCAATGCCTCATAAGTGCCAAGCACAATTCTGGGTATGATAATCTTGGAGACGAGTGAACAGAGTCAGAATGTCCCTGGTTTCGTCGAGTTCCATTACACTAGGGATAAACCATAGTCAAGGAAGAACTCTCTAAAGAAGTGATATTGCAAATAAGACCTGAATAACGAAAAGTCATCAGCCATGTGATGATCTAAGTGGTAGGGAAGGGAAAGAAGGTGTTATAGACTGAATTATGTCCCCCTAAATTCATAGGACAAAGCCTTAACCCCCAATGTGACTGTATTTGGAGTTAGGGCCTTAAAGAAGGTTACGGAGATTAAATGAGATCATAAGGGCATGGTGTCCTTATAAGAAGAGGAAGAGACACCAGTAGCGTACATGTACAGAGGAAGGGCCATCTGAGAACACAGCAAGAATGTAGCCACCTGCAGCCAGGAAGAGAGCCCTCATGAGAAAAGAACACTGCTGGCACCACGATTTTGGACTTCCATCCTCTAGAACTGTGAGAAAACAAATTCCTGTTCTGTAAGCCACCAAGTCTGCAATATTTTGTTATGGCAGCCTTAGAAGACTAATACGTAAAGGGAGATATTTATGTCAATAAACAACTAATGCAAAGGCCTTAAAGAAGGAAGAAGCTTGTAGAACTCTAAAAACTTAGGGATGTGAGCAGGAATACCGTCACATGAAGTGTGGCAAATGTAGGAGATGAAGTTGCAGAGACAGGCAAGAGCTAGACCAAGAGGGCAGGGGAGGGCTACTGGGCCATGATCATGAGTTGGGAATTTTATTTTAAAGATAACATGAAGCCAATGGAAGATAAAAGACAAGACCAACCACTCCCAGAAGAATGGATTGTTGGAGTTCAAACATGGCTATTGCAGTCTGGATTTGACCTATGAAGTTAATAGTGATCAAGAGGAAGGAACAGATTTGGGATAAATTTTGAAAGTAGGCCTATAGAACTTGCTGATGAATTGAGAAAAAAATGTCAATTATCTGGCTTTCCCCACTCTGGCTGCAAGTCTCTTCAGTCTAATAGTCAGGGATCACAAGGTTAGAAATCTAGACTGAAGGGTTTTTTTTTTTTCTTAATATATAATTTATGATTCATTGAAATGAAGCAAAAGCTTTGTTGACATGATCTAAGCACAAACTTGAATGGAGATTACTCAAATTACATAAATTGAAAAAAAAAAAAACAACCCATAAAACCTAAAGGTAAGTCTTAATACTCTCATCAGATCCCCTTCAGCAAGTAACTTCTTAACCACATGCCTAGAAGAAGTTATTGTATTGGACCAGTGTTAATCTCTTCTTGTGTACTGCTCCAAGCTTTTACGTCCTGAGCCTAGATAACAGAATATGCATTTCTTACTTTATGACCCCTACAGGATGATCATAATAATATAATCCCTAACCTTCTATCCTTGTTAGTACTGATGGTTATAGCTTTGTCTCTCCATGCCACACTTTCTTGACCCCTTACCCATGTTCCAATGGACTTAGGTATTGTGCAGGTCCATTTCACGTTTTTTGTAAACTGAACTGCCCTAGAAAACATATTTTTTTCTAGCTTGGCCAGGGTTACATGATATGTTATCTTATCATTTTGAGATAAAGACCACATCTGTTAACTTTTTGTATGTATTATTCATATTTTGTTATTCTAAGTGGGTTCAGCTCTTCGTATATTTTTAATCACCTGGTATTTATTCTGGGGGTTTGCTGGGGTCACCTGACCTAGCCTGGATTTGGCAGGGCTACTCAGCTTCTGTCTGTGGATCTAGCTAGACTTGGCTGCTCTTTATAGTCTGGGCTCAGTCTGCTCCAGCAAGTACTAGTAAAGCTCTTCAATGATGTTGACAGAGGTATAACAGAACAAACAAAAATCAAGCCAAGTCTCTTGAGAGGTACGCTCCAAACTTGCAAATAACTTAGGTTCTTATCCTACTGGCCAAATTACGTCATATAGTTGAGGCCAAAGTCAGGAGTCAGAAAAAATACTTGTCCTTTACTGGGAAGAACTGAAAAGTTACAAGGGAAAGAGAATGAATACAAGGAAAGGTGAAGAACTGAGGCCAATAATTCAGTTTGCCAAACCCATATTCAAATGTCACACCTGTACTCACCCTTCTCTAATTATGCAGGTTAAAACAAGTGAATAACTAATTATGATAGACACACACTTATTAGGAAAAATAAAAATGTAATAAATATATAATGTTTATGTATAATGTAATACATACATACATATATACATATTACTGTAGAGGAGACTGATGAAAAAACAGAATACTCTGAGATCTGCAAAAGGCTCTTCGAGTACTTAGCTGAGTGATGATCAGCACATACATGTTAGGAAAACTCAATGTCCAGGCACAGACGGCTTTACTAATGAATTCTATCAAACACTTAAAAAAGAAATAACACCAATTCTGAATAAAAATTTCTAAAATATTGAAAAGTAGGAATTACTACCGAACACATCTTATGAGGTCAGTACTACTTTGATACCGAAACCAGAAAGAGATATTACAAGTAAAGAGAATTACAGGTCAATAGCTCTCATGTACAAAGATGGAAAAACTATTAAGTTTTTTATAAATATGAAATACAATCATATTTATAAAGAACATTAAATCATGAAAAAGGGGTGATTTATCCCAGGAATGTAACTAGCATGATATTTAATGGTGAAGTTTTGAATGCTTTCATTCTAAGATCAGGAACAAGGCAAGAATGTCTGTTTTTACTATTTCTATTCACCACTGTACTGGAGGATCTGTGAAACAAGGAAATAACAACAACAAAAAGTCCAGTTTGGAAAGGAAGAAAAGTTTCTTCATTCATGGATGAAATGAAAATATGAACTAAAAATTTCTATGGAATATATGAAAACAGTCTAGAATGAGTGAGTGAATTTAGGAAGGCTACAAGATACAAGATCCATATACAAAAATTATTTGTATTTCTACAACAGCTGGAAATAAAAATTAACAAAATATTTAAAACAGTATCAAAATATGAAATATTTAGGGATGAGAACAGGAGACAATCAAAATGTCTATCAATAAATGAATGGATAAACAACTTACAGTATATCTAAACAATGTTCTAGTACTTGGCCAAAAAAAATAATAAAATATTGATACATGCAAGTACCTGAATGAATGTCAAAATAATTATGCTGAAATTAAAGAGGCCAGGCAGAAAAATGTACACTATATAATCACTGAGATATACAATTCTAGAATATGTGAACTAAAGCATAGAGACTAATGTATAGAGCCTTAGTGATTGGCTGCAGGAAGGACAGGGAGAGAGAAATGATATAGGTGCATGAGGAAATACTGGGGGATGATGGATAGGTTCATTATCTTGATTATGCTGATGTTTTCATAGCCATATATACATCAATATTTAGCAAACTGTACACTTTAAAGTGCAGGTTTTATATGTCATACTTCATAAAGCTGTTATGTTCTATATTTATCTCTTGATTTTTAACTAAATTTTACACATTTTATTTTAAAGTAAACAAATCTTTTAAAATATAAATAACTTTCTCTGTTAGAACTTTTTACATCCAGTTTACTTTTCTGAAATTGGAATATTAACTAGGAGATAATCTCTATAAGTTTATCTCTGTGAAAACTCAGGTCATTCTTGATGGCAATATATTATTTATTTTTATGCAACTAAAAAGAATGGAAGGCCCAAAAAGAGAAAAATCACTTCAAATGATCTAAACAAAAGAGATCTGAAAAATAATATATTTAATAGTTTAAGGGAAAAAAATTAAAGAACAGATTCCTTTAAAAAATACTGCTATTCAGAGAGATGGCTTTGGATGAAAATTGCTGGTTCTAGGCCCTGTTTAGTGAGACAGCAAGAAAAAATAATTTTATGTTTTTACCGTCGCACTGATTTTTTCAGTTTAACATACTTTGCTTTTGCTTTTCTTACAATACAAGGTTTGACCAACTAGTAAGCCTTTCTTCTACAATACTTTTGATGTATAATGTTGCTTTCTTTTTTAACTCCTAACTTTAATTCATAATTCTATGAAAGGGAGTGAAAATGTTGACCAACAAAAGTCAATGATTTGGTAATTGCTTTTTTTTGCCAATAATAAAACTCTTGTCAATAATCTTCAGTTTAATTTACTTATATTGGAGGCTTCACTAGACCTACTAATGAACTGAGCATCATTTTAATTAGAATTAACACTTTCATCCTTCTTATGAATATATATAAAATGAACTTTGAAATGCTGGCCATCAAGCTGTCAGAGCAAAATTAAGACATTTCTCATGAAATAGTACTACTCTGTGGACACCAGACAGTAAATGAATAGACATTCATTGTTACTGCACTGAGGGAAATTCTCTCAAAAAAGCACTGCTATCTCCTTTAGGAATTCTTAGATACTTTGACCATCCCTTTGAAGTAATATTCATTTAAAGATACATTTCACATGCAATGCTAGACTCTCTCCAATGTTTCATTAGTAGGCATACGAGTTGCATGATATTTTTTCCACTTGGCAGTCAGACCATTAAATTGTATAAGCATTGCTAATATCTATGGTTCAAAGATTATAGTCTCTTCTTAAGGATGCCTGGTATACACACAAAAAAGAATCTGTTTTTAAATTTTTATTTTATATTGGAGTATAGTTGATTAACAATGTTGTGTTAGTCTCAGATGTACAGCAAAGTGATTCAGTTATACATATACATGTATCTACTCTTTTTCAAATTCTAAAAGAATCTTAACATAAGAGATGTATTAATTATTTCTCCATTTCCTCTAATTAAGTTTGTGTATATTCCAGGATATTAATAAAGGGAGGGAGGGAGGAAGGGAGGAAGGAAGGAAGGAAGGGAGGAAGAAAGGAAGGAAGGAAGAAAGGAAGGAAGGAACAGAGGGAGGGAGGAAGGAAGGAAGGAAGGGAGGAAGGAAGGAAGGGAGGGAGGAAGGGAGGGAGGAAGGAAGGAAGGGATGAAGAAAGGAAGGAAGGAAGGAAGGAAGGAACAGAGGGAGGGAGGGAGGGAGGAAGGAAGGAAGGAAGGGAGGGAGGAAGGGAGGGAGGAAGGAAGGAGCTCTTCTATTTGAAGAGCTCTATTCACTCTATTCACTTTGCTCTATTCATTCTATTCAAACAGTGAATAGCGTGAGCCAGATTGACATTCCTTAGGAAGGAGATGATAATGCTTGCAATGAAATGCTGAAAGTAAATTTTAAGATTAAATATCAAATGATTTTTCCAAATCTTTATTTGTGATTAAGTGCAATGAATGACTTGAATATCTATATATATGAAAAGACAAGAATAAAAATAACATCATATAGTCATAATTCTGCAGGAAAGCTTAATCAGGTAGTACACAGTCTAAGAAACCTCAAATATAAATTAAAATAATGATAAAATATTTACCATGCAGCTTAAGTTGATTTTTTCAAAGGGCCTAAATAAGAGAGATGGTGGCGGGGGAGCAAGAAAGACAAATAGAAAACTAAATGAATGACAAAATACAGCAATAATAAATTTGCAAATGGGCTATGGAAGATAATATATCCCAAAAAATTCCTATGCATACATAGAGCATTACACAATACATGCTTTACAATGTGAAACTGTTATTTTAGCTGAAAATGAAGGTTCTTATTTATACCTTAAACAGGTACAATATATTGCTTTTTTTTAGAAAAATCTTTATAAAAAGACACTTGTTCAAGATTATCAACAACTTGGAGAATCTTTTTAAAATGCTCATTCTAAATATGTTCTATAACGTACTGAGCAGAGTATATGAAATTGTGGGCTCTATGTAAATGTACACTCCCTCACAAAATCAACAGCACAATTATTTAAACAAAAGAGTGTGGCAAGTTCTGTGTGTATTGTGTGACAGGGACCATAGTAATTCATAACAATTCAGTTGTAATTCAGGATGTAATAGGTATGCAATAAATGTTTCTTAAGCCTATGGTATACATTAATAAAAACGTATCTGCCATTGCTGAAAGTGCAATATAATCTGAAAGTAGGAAGAAAAAAATGAGAACCTACTGGAAACTGAGTATTATGGTTCACATAAAATCTGTTTCCTTGTAAGTTCTAAGTAAATGACAATCTGAATTTACTTGTCATTTGCTCCTATGTATCATTTTCCACAAGAATATTAACTCACCAATTTTTTTTTTTGGTACACGGGCCTCTCACTGTTGTGGCCTCTCCCGTTGCGGAGCACAGGCTCTGGACGCGCAGGCTCAGCGGCCATGGCTCACAGGCCCAGTCGCTCCACGGCATGTGGGATCTTCCCGGACCAGGGCACGAACCCATGTCCCCTGCATCGGCAGGCAGACTCTCAACCACTGCGCCACCAGGGAAGCCCTTAACTCACCAATTTTTAACAAATAAATTTTCAGTGTCTAGCATGGCAACTAGTCAAGATGCTTCAGAGTGAGAGAATTAACAGAGAGTCTGAAAAGTCTCATCAGCAAACGGCCAGTGCTGAACGAATATGCTTCTAATAAAAATACACACATATACCTTACACTTTTTACAAATAAAGCCTTTTCTCGTAGATATGTCTGCATTTTAATAAAAATCAAACTCTTTTTCCCAAAACAGATCAATATGAAATCCTCTATTGAGTATTTCTGAAATTATATTTCTTAGCACAGATGCTTTAACAAATGACTGAATAAAAAGATAGCTAACTTGTGAGGAAAACATTTCCACTAGAAGTTTTGTTCTCTTTAGTTGTAAAAATGTAACACACTAATAACAGGCTTACAAGAACAAGTTTGATAATTTTATTTATATTTCCCAGATATACATTAATTTGCCTATATGAAATAAGTCTACAAACACTATATGTAAAGCAAATACGTTAGGTTTACGGGCCATAGGGTTTCTGAAGCAACTACTCAACTCTGCAACTGTAGCTTGAAAACAGTGATAGACAATATGTAAATGAATGGACTTGGCTGTACTCTAAAAAACTATTTACCAAAAGGGGCTAGAACGGCAAGCAGGGTATAGTTTGCCAACTCCACCTACAGAGTGTTACGTGATACTGACAAAGAGTCTCTCCTTGACCAAACTTTTAGTCAGGCTCTCCTGAGCCCTCTGTTCAATTAGGCCTGACCATGGACTTTTGTCTGTGTTCCTGCAGAGTCCAGTTTTAGCAAGAATCTTGCTAAACTGGTTTAGAGAAAATCCCTCACCCTAAATACCTGATCAATTCCTCATCTCCCATCATCCTCCAGGTTGTATCTGGTCACCCTGGTCCACCATTAGAAAGAATCCTGTCAGGATGGCTGAGCCAGAACCGCCCCAAGCTTTACCCCTGATGTTTCCCTCTTAGTAATTTTCCATCCATTGACCCACACCATACTCCATGGCTATAAATTCCCACATTTCTTGTTGTATTCAGAGTTAAGCTCAATTTCTCTCCACTACTATGACACTCCATTGCAGCAGTGCCCCTGAATAAAGTCTGCCTTACAGTTTGTTTTTTACTATGGTATGAACAGACTTTATTGCTTGCAACAGGAGGTGGAAGAGGAGGGGATATGACAGTGCCAGCTCCTAGGGTGGCTCCACAGACTTGGTCGCCACTCTCGAAAAACTTGGTTCTTTAACACGTGTCACAAGGATTTTTTTCTTTAACAATATCAAAAACAACCTGTGATTTTTCCTTTGATTGACCCAGATCCATATTTAATACCTAGATGATGTCTTCTTATTTTCATGTTTCTCTTTCACCTTTTCTCCTAGTCTTCAAGAATTACTGTTTCATCACAGTTGTAAAGTTCCATGAAAATCCTAATTTGCATCCTACAAACCAATATCTTTTTGTTAAAACTTTGCCTTAGGCTTCATTTTATTGTAACAAGAAATTTTCTGTGGGACTTTTCTTGCCCCCAAATAGATCCTTAAACTAAGGTACAATTAGAGGCTAATTGCACACATTTTAAAGAAAGATGGATTCAATGGTGAAGGTAACTCCTCTGGGACTTGGCAAAGATGGCAGTGCTGGCCCTATATCCACATCACTGTTGCTCTCCCCTCCCCAATCTCAATCCCTATAAAGTAAGAACCGTGGTATTAAATAATCCATCTATTTTCCCTATTAATTAGTTATCTCTATTTTACCATAGATTAAACTATTTCATGTAATGTAGTCTATTTTTTCCCTGTCTACTCGGTACCACTGATAAATATTTCTCTTTGGGAAATAATACTACACATTTTAAATATCTTCTCTTGAATATATTTTAATGTCTGACAGGGTTCTTGCTCTCCTTTAGCATTCTTTTCAAATAATCTATATGTCATTCCACTTATTATTTCATATAACATTTCTAATCATTTCTGCTGAGTTCAAAGTGGCAAAACAGTAACAATTTTGAGTGTGATTTGTTTATAATTCTAAATTAAAATTTATATCTTACAAATATTTAAACTTCTCATCTAAGACCACAGTGTGTACATCAAATTATTCTACTCTTCCTTACATCACTCAAAACAAATTTGTAATTCATTGCATTAGATAGAATATCCTCTTGCCAATTTTTAACAAATGTAAGAAAAAATATATAATTCAGCATTAAAGTAATAATGCATCAGGAACAGATAACTTTACTGAGTCAAAGATGGGTCATCTAAGGCAATATAATATTATAACATTTCATCAATAAGTATGTAGAGAAATTTTGTGGTCACCTCACTAGATGTCAGAGAACTTTTGAAAAAATTCAGCAAGCATTGTGAATAAAAATATTTACCTAATTAATGTATCCTATTTATTGTATAGGATAATTATTTTTAATTTTTTTACATAATTATGCATCATATTTCATATGCATGGAAAATTAGTTCACATTTAGCAATCTATAATACCCACATACAATTAGGCTTTAAGAAGAGTATGCTCTTGGTCATAATGCAATTAGTAAATTAATAGAGAATCTTTAGAAAAGCTCTCACATAATCCATATGTATTGCCATTTCAAAGTTTTACCAGTTAAAAAATTTCCAGTTAATTTCATTTTAAATATTTAATTAATATAGAGATAAATAATATAATTTTTTACCATGATAGGGTGAAAAATAAACCATCCTGAATAGTATTAATTAACTTCAAAACAAGAATAGAAACAAAACAAAGAAATGAGGATATAAGGCATCTTAAGAAAAAAACAAAAAATAAACTGATCCTATTTAAAGAATTCTATCCAAGACAATAGTTGTTTATCTCTGTCCAAAGGAACAGGGTTTGCATCTTTCAAGAGGTTTTCATGGCTTTCTATAGCAGTCGCCTTTGATACTGTCAAATAATGGGAATAAATCATGCTTTTTCCTTGTCCACTGCTGAAGATAATGCAGAGCTTGTTTTTATGCTCCCAAAGTTCCCATCAATTTTGGTACTGCTTGCCTCTTTATATGGTGATAGTCCTTGTATAGAGCAACTGGCAACTGGAAATCTCCATCCCTTTAAATTTATCACCACTCTGTAGTTCCTGGTAAAATGGAGACTACCATTTTCAGTAATACCTATATTCTTTATTTATTATAACTTATCCTAAAAGCAGATAGTTTGGCCTAAGCTCTGATTGAAAATAGTAACTGGTTATACAGAATAATGACAGAGAAATATTTGCAATACTAAAATTTTCCATTGTATAGTATTATATGCCAAAAGGGAAAAAAATTCAAGTACAAAAAAGGAGAACTATTTCTTTAAAAGGCCACGTGCATAATTGAGGACACCAGTAATTTATTTAATTCTCATTATAAGTCATTATTTCAAAGGACTCAAAAATATTAAGAATGCCCCTCCCCATATCATCACAATGTGTATTCGAGTTTATCATCACTTCCCAGGTAATCATAATAACTGTTACCATAAATAAAATAAAAAATGCTTTTCTCACAAAGGATAACAAGATATGTTAAATCAAAGTAAATATTTTAAGTATATTTATATCAGATACACTTTTTTCAACCCTGTCACACCCACTCCTTGTTCTGTATCAAGTTTTATTCCTTTGATGCCTATTCTCCTTAGAACTATGTTGTCCTTTGAAATATACTTCCCTAGAGCTGAGATATATAAATACTCTAAAAATGAAAATTATTACATTTTTTTTCATATGGAGGATACAAAGTCAACTGTACCTTGTAGTTCTAATGCTAGCTCTGAACATATAATGAAAAAATGTATAACAAAATTATCCTCAGATTTTAACACGCATAATATAATTTTACTATATATAGTTGTTATGATGCTTAGAATAAAATTTAACCTGAATTATATACAGATTTATTAAATACAATATTTTGTTATACTCTATTCCTATAAAATGAAAAGTGAGATATTTTTCTCCTCTGGTAAAATTCTGCCATTATATCTTCAATGTACTACATAATATCCCACTTGAAAGTTTATTCTGAATGTTCTTTGTTGCTATTATGGATAATTCATGGAAATAATCACCCCCTCTTCAAATAGTTGAATCCTATTTATTTCTATGGACAGAGAATAAGGTTTAAATTTATAGAAATAACTTATATTCTAATGTTTAATTTAGCATAATTAGTTCAGTTTATATCTGGTTTGATGGAACATTAATATATAGCCTAATGCTTGTCTGTTGATCAAAAAAATCCTGATTATTTATACTGGATGTAGCTTAATATTAAAGCTTACACAAAGAAGCTTTTACTCTACTGATTATATAATTTTTACAAGTGTGTCAACTTGAGTAAAATGTATATGTCATTTCTATGCCAAGGCTTCTAAGAAGAAGATGTGTACCTTATATGCTTTCCTTCTTTCTCTCACTGGATACAGATGACTACAAGGCCATACGAGATAATGGAGCTATAGACAGAAAATATGTAATTCTCCTATTTTCTATATGAAGGAAAGCCCTCAACAGCCAGGAACACCCTGGACTGTAATGTAAATTAAAAATGAACTTCTATATGTTAAAGCTCTAGAATTTGGAATTTTGTCTTCTCATCTTTTACATATTACCCTAATTGAAGGGCGTGTGTGTGTGTGTGTGTGTGCATGTGTGTGTGTGTGTGTGTGTGTGTATACACAAAGAAAAAACTTCAGGTGTGGATTTTGTGTGTAGTTTCTGAGACGTGGAATTGACAAACAGATTAAAAGGCTACTATGACTTTGAGGAAATCTTATTGCCAACAAATCATGAGTCTGGTCTAAAAGACCCTGTAACTATGAAATGACTCTGGAGTCCCCAAAATAGATGAGCATGAAACAGGTATGAAAGCCGTTCAGCCACCAATAACTAATTCAAAAACTGTCAGGATAATAAGAAGCTCACAGATAGCATAGCCAAGGGCCATTGAGAACGACGGATAAGAGCATCAACTCAACTGCTGTTGAGGTTCTTCACAATGCCTGCCCATCACTGCTATGGAGCACTACTAGTTCCTATTATTCTCCTTTCTTAATGGCAGTTTTCTACTTATTTCAACCATTGTATATTTTGTGTTAGGGTAAATGGCTTGTCATTTAATGTGTAGGTCACCAGCTGACAAGAGAACGTATCTGAACCTGATGGAGAAAAATTTGTATTGACAGATACATGAGGATGATTACGTACACTTTGTGGATGAAGTGGCAGACTACTGCAGAGATAACCAGGTATCTACAAAAACTGGGCTTCCTCTTCCATGATGAAGAATTGTTGCTGGAAAGTGACTATTGAGCCAGGGATAACATTTAACAACAGCCCACCCCTATTTGCAGTTAGGTGTGGTCACATAACCAGTTCCCAGTGTTGTATTTGAGAGGAATTAATGTGGCTCTTCAGATCTGAGTTGGTTAAGAAACACATGCGCCTTCTCCAATCCCTTTTTACAACCTCTGAACTGGACACAGATAACTACAAGGCCCTAGGAGATGGCTGGCCCACTAAATGCAAGAAGTCCTAGATCCCTGAATGCATGGAGTGGAACGCCTGTCAACCAGTAATACTAACATGAATTATTTGGTAAATTTCTTAGGACTCTACAGTTTTCTATTTATAAGGTCTAAGGGAAGAAGATTAGTTCAAATATAAACTCTCTAAATTAAAAAAAAAAAAAGACATAGAAAACAAGTTAGCACACAAGTTACAACTCCAAAGTACATGCTGACACTAATGCTTAGAAATATTTAGACTCAATTTCTTTCAAAACTTATTTGAATGTGACTTTAAAATGCATAAAGAATAAAATAGTATCCATAAAAAAGGAAAATAAATTATGAAACAAAGTAGGCAGAAATAAAACAATAACAAGTGAGAATGAAAAAGAAAAACCTCAATGGATGAAGTAATCTCTTAACTAGCTGTAGCCAAAGTGAAAATTCATTACCCGGAAATTAGTTGAGATTGAAAATTAAAAAAAAAAAACATATCGGAGACAAAGAGGATAATATTGAAAGTCTTCAACAAATATCTCATAGGTATTCTAGAAATACAAAACAGAATAAAGTAACACACGCACACACACTTTTTCAGGTTAAAACACAAAATGAGAAGTGAAGCAGGAAAAAATAATGCATAGCAGTTACATAATAATGTAACTGAAGACCAAAAATATGGAACCTATAAGTAATCTCCCAAATAATGACAGTTAAAGCTGTCAGAAGGTCACTGGCAACAACAGATTCTTATGGACAGGGGAATAATATTTTCAGAGTGTTGAGGAAAAGTAATAGTCACTTAGTATTCTATACCCAAATAAACAATCATTGAAAAGGGAGGACAAAATATTTTTAGATATCCATTAAATAAAGGGCTTAAAATTATAGAACCTTGCCAAAAGATCTACCAAAGGATATACTTCAGCAAATGGAATAATGAACCCAGAAGAAAGGATATAATGATAGAAAAAAATCAAGTATAAAATCTGTTAATATATCTTGGTGTATCTAAGTACTGACTTTATGAAACTATTGATTTTGTTTCTTTAAAAAGCCAAACTAAAACTCTAGACAATGTTCACAAGAAAGGTAGTAATTTCAGGGGGTGACACGGTATGTCATGTTGGAAAGAAAACAGAGATACTATATAATTTTATCCCCTCTTAGAGATATATGTGTTAAGAAAGGATTTTTTTTTTTTTTTTTTTTTTTTTTTTTGATACGCGGGCCTCTCATTGTTGTGGCCTCTCCCGTTGCGGAGCACAGGCTCCGGACACGCAGGCTCAGCGGCCATGGCTCACGGGCCCAGCTGCTCCGCGGCATGTGGGATCTTCCCGGACCGGGGCACGAACCCGCGTCCCCTGCATCGGCAGGCGGACTCTCAACCACTGCGCCACCAGGGAAGCCCCAAGAAAGGATTTTTTAAATTAAGCATAGCTCCTATAGAAATATGATTTATAGCTTTCAAGTTGGCCGACAGTAAAAGAGAACTATAATTGAAGTTAAAATCTGGTCAAAATAATTTATTAAGAATGATCATTTCATGACAGTTTATGTTTTAACCTATTTAAAAAATTGTGACAAAGAACAAAGTACAATATACTTATTTAACTTTATTATGTTTTGTTTGGAAATAATACCTTCTATTTTTAGACTCCTTCAAGCCTCTTGATTTCATATTCCTCTCAAGCCAGATGAAAATCTGGAATTGCTTCATGCAATAAAGCAGCTTTATTTGGAATTGAAGGTTATATTGTAAGAGTTTATATTTACATTGTGATAACCTTTAGAAAGTGAAAATACTATTTGGACCAATAAGTCTGCCCCTTTTTCTGATCCCAATCTCACCTTTCAGCTTTTCATCATACCCTCAAGCCCCCTTATTTAATGCCAGCAAATCCTGGTGTTTCAAAATTTCTTTATGCTCTCTGCTTCCACAATCATCTCTTGATAACATGATTAGACAGAAGATCATAAACACAGAGCATAAATGCTTCTGAATTGCAACAGAGGACAGAGTCATGAAGCCTTAATAACAACACTCTTCAGGAGATCAAATCAATAGCTATGTCACCAAAGGCCCTGCATATCCCATTCACCTCTGTGAACAATAATGCAATGGTCCAAGAACTGCCACCATCCTTTCCTCCAGAATTTTTAAGCAGCACTAGAGGGAAAATAACATGTTTCTAGGAAGAGAAAAAGTTATAAAATATTCTTTATGTTTTAGAACTTTACTTTCATAGCCAGATGTTATTTTGTTAAATTATATCATGTGATACTTAAAGGCTTAAAGAAGATACCTTTGCAATAAATATACATATATATTCATAGCAGGTCTGAAATACCAAACCCTAACTAATATCTCTAAGTACAAGTGTTACTACCTAAATGAGATTTATTCTAAATTAATATCCAACAGGAGTTTATTAGGGATTCATGTCACTTCGGAACTCACAACTCAACAAAAATTATTCAATTTTCCATGTTAATTGATTCCATTTTTCTTCCATAGTGTTAAGATATTCTTAGTTATATGAAGTGAAACACTATTTGATGTAAATTAATGTTTTATGAATCTGTGCTATTTTATATTCAAGCCCTTAGTGGAATAAATTAAGACAATTAAAAAAATTAAATCTGTAACATCAATATGACTAAGTATGGCAGTTTTAATTATGAACCTATGAAATAAAATAAAAAGTTATGAAAAATAAGATATTGGAGCAAGTATAAAATACTGCCTATAATGTAGAGTTACCCAAATTACTGTGTTTGGTTTTAAATTTTAGCATATCTGCTTAATATAATGTTTATGTCTATTTAAACCTGATCGAAAATAATAAGAATAAAATTGCCTCTCTTTTTTGTGCTTCTAGAATTTGGATCTAGATACACCTTAACATTACAGAGAAAGGAATCACAAGTTGAAACATTTAGTATTATAACTTTTAGGATAAAGCATGATAATAAATTATTTAAATGCAAATAAATATACACAATTCATTATATATGATAGTATGGGTAGATATAGATTTATTCTATTTTAAACCAGCTTATTGTACTTTTGTTATGTAGCAGGCCAAGAGTTCTCAAATGTACTCAAGTAAATTATGAGTATTCCTAAAACCTCACTATAATTTTTCCTATTTATCATGTCTAACAGCAAAGTCCCAGATAAATCTATATTTTTCCATCATTCTCGGTAGCCTAAATCTCAGAATGGATGTGTAGATACTGTTCTAACAGTGCCCATATCAGATTCCACAAAATAAACACAGAGCAAAAAGGGACTAATTAATGATGAGTAACTAAGGGCTCCTCTGTACTCTTTGGCAGGCAGGAAAAGTTAAAGCATCAAGGTGAGGGCATGGATGCTTGGAATAAGGAAATGAAAGAGAAAGAGAAAGGAAGGGAGGAAGTGAAGAAGGGCAGGAGAGAAGGAGACATGGAGGGAGGAAAGACACACAAAGACCAGTCTGAGAATTATCTAGGCTTTAGTTATAAATCTAGTATTAGTTACCAAGTGGCCCCAGGGAATAAAATTCTGTTCTCTATAACTTAGAATCCTGATTCATAAAATGAGGGATAAAAATATTTTCAAAGGCTTTCCAGATCTAAAATACCACAACCCTCCCTGAAGAAAACTTTCCTATTTCACAGAAATATGAAGACACAGAGCATTCTGTCAGTATACCTCTAACTATTCAGTAGAACCTGGTACTACTTATCATTCAGTAGAACCTGGTACTACTTATCATTCACATCAATAAATTCCTTACCCTTCATTACACAAATGATTTTTAAATATATCTCTTTTATCTGACAGCCCTGGTAAAACAGGCACATAAATAATTAGAACAAATTATAGCACAGATGACAGAGACATTAACTTTGTGAAGATACAGATATACGTGCTATATATATGTGATATATATATTTGTGCTAGACCCTGAAGGATGAATAAAATTCCACCACAGAAAAGGAAGAGGAAAGGGACACCAAGCAGCTAGATAAAACATGGAAAAAAAAGAGCAAGAAACATGAAAAATACATGGATTATTCAAAAGTAACAAAAACAAAACAGGAGACAGAATTTGCCAAAGTCAGAAAATAATAAGACAAGGCCAAATTGTGAAGTCCCTTTAATGGCACAATGACTAACTAGTTCTAATGGAAGAGAAAGAAAAAATAGAATAATTTCCTAAAATGAAATGTATTAAAATTGCTATCAGGATTTACACAATAAGCGACTTCAGGGCCTCAAACATCTCAGATGAAGTATCAGACATGTGAGTGAAGCCATGTTAGATGTCCAGCCTTGTTAAACCTCCAAATAACTGCAGTGGCATTGAGTGACCCAGATAAAACCAGCAGAAGAACCAGCCAACTGAACCCAGTCCATATTTCCAGATTGTAAGCAAATAACTTATACAGGATAAAGGATACTGTTTTAACAAAAAGCTAAAACATGTGGCATTTGCTTTAGTAATGAAAAAACTGTGGAGGCTGGAAGGGTGGCAAGAAGGCTGTGACTGGAGGATGGAAGAGCAGTAAATTAATTATTATTGGAGATAATGAAAGGTCAACCAACAATTGGTGAGAAATACTACCTGTGATAACTTGGAAGACACAAAAAGTACTTCATAATGTTGTGGATCAAATTACGAAGTTTTCCTGAAAGATGGTGAAACTAGCAACTGGCCACATGGAAATTCTTATAACTAAGGAGGATAACTCAGAGGGCAAAGTCAAGAGTAATGAAGACAAAGAGCCACAGAGAACTAATTCCAGGTTGCAGAACTGGGCTCCAAGCAAAGAACAGTCCTTGCCTCTATAATTAGGGACTCTGATGACCTTTGCTGGATTTCAGAATCACAATGGACCAGTGATTGCTATGTTCCCTGCCTTCAGGAATGTGAGAATCTTTTACAACTTTCCTAATCCTGTCCCATGTGTGTTGTGTGTGTGAGGAACGATAACATCTCGTTTAGTTTTTAATTCTCCAGATGAAGGAGAGCTTTAGCTATGAAGCTTTATTCATATCCAGAAGAGATTTCACTGAAGCTCTTCTGGACTTCAACACAATGCCATAATGGAATAGATCTTTGGGAGGATGTGGGCTTTTGTGCATGAAGGAGGGACATTAGTCACAAGAATTAAGAGAGAAGACTGTGGTATAATGTTACACTGGCAGCTCCCTATAAACATACTTACAGGCATTCAGCCCCTTTTGCAGTCCCCTCGCATACTCACTTTATACCTGGCCATGTGAAAAACTCCCTCTTCGGCCAGCCACTATACTGTTAAAAAGCTTGTGTCAGATTCTTTAATGATGTAAGGCCATGTAGAGAGAGGCTCTGGAATATAAGAGGTCATCTTAGACATTCCAACCCCTGTTAATCTCCCAGCTGAATTCAGCTACATGAGTGACCTCTGTTTATTCTACAATAAGCAGAAGAATTACCCATCTGAGCCCTAAGAAATCATAAATTATTATGGCTTTAAGTTATTAAATTTTGGGTTATTTTACCTCAATAGCAATAGATCATTGAAACATATGCCTCTATTTATATTTATCTCTACTACCTATCAAAATGATTAACAGATAGTAGGTACTCAAAAAAATAGCTAAAATAAAAGCTCTAATAGACTAAGCCAGAAGAAAAGAAAATGATATACATTGTTTTTTCTTTTCTCATTATATATATAAACATATGGTCACATTATTGCCTGAGCTATTCTTTATTCACATAAATTTCAATTAATTTTTCATGTAGGTTATAGGTAATTCTGAGATTTGGTTGTGAGATAAATTGTTGACAGACTGCAACAGAATCCATGATAAAAAATTATTATCAGAGGATAGAAAGGGGCAATATGAAGAATCAAGAACACACTTAAATAAATACTTTAAAATGGAAACTAGTGATAGTGTAAGATACCTTTCTCTAAAAATGAGGTCTCCACATCCACTTCCTTTCTGTTTGTAAATAGCAATTCATTGTATTCAATTGGAACCAGGCACATGTGTTTGCATGTAATAGTTTTCCATATACTTTACCATTAATTGATTATAACTACTAATTTATTTTTGGATAAGGAAGTTAGTAAGCCATGGATTTAGAATCCAGGTATAAACTTCCAATTTCTGCCATCTGCTAGAAGAAGATGATGAACATTTGTACTGTACCCACTCTCTCATTTCTGCAGTCAAATAAATAATAATAAAGATAACAAGCCATAAAAATGAACGAGTCTAGCAGTAGCTCTAGATAAGCTGATAATTATCATATATCCAAAGTCATCTTTGCCAACAACTGAAGGAATTTTCAGGCATGCAAACAAGAATGAAATTTCACAGAGCAGACATATTAAGCAAAAAACATCTAGTCATCAATGATTGTCACTACCTCTAATTCTGTGATCAATGCCATAAAATATATTTAATAATAATTAATCACATAAATCCTTAGATAATTATTGTTTAAATAATTTTAAAGCTTTATTATTTTTACCAATATCCAGCATCCACCTAATATAAAATATGGTAAAACTACATGGTTAGTATATGTCATATGTTTTATCCTTGGCTATTATTGTCTTCTTAATCTCACTGAAAAATTATTCATGTTGCATTTTCCAATGTAAAATATTCTATAGTGCCCCTTCAAAGGATCATTTATATTGATAACTTATTTTGTTTCATTCTAAATCCTTGTTACAGGTGAATAAAAATTTTGAATTAAATCTATATAAATTTCAATGAAATATATTTTAACGATTAAATAGTGACGGAAAGTTGGCTCACACTTTAAATAAATATACTACAGACTATTCACACAAACAGTACTTTCAAATGACCAAACATAATCATCACCGGTGGCTTTAGTGAACTTTTTCAGCATTCAAGACCCCAAGCGTTTCATAAATAGATCAAACATTTAAAAATTCACATATATTACCACTGACCCTTATATAGAAACAAACATGTTTTTTTCTCATTTACTTTCATCCCTTTTAATGGGTGGCAACATACCACCGAACATCACCAAAAAAGTAAGTAAATTCAGTATGGTGCTATAGAAAAATAACTATAAATAATTTACCATTGAGAGGAAAAGATCTCTACTATGTTACTATTTACCAAGCATTAATTTTATTTCTTTATTTGTATTTTGATTATGAGTCCTAAATCCAAACATAATTGATATAAATTATCTTTATCAGGGGATATGCAAAAAATTTTAAGTGTATATATTTATTAGATTAATAAGCCTTCATAAAATGATTCAAATAAAAAATTGTTTTATCTTGAAAATTACAGATATTTCATATCATAACTACATGAAAGGTATGGTTTTAAACTTAATCAGCATTGCACTGTGTTCATACTTCCTAACAATTCGATCTTGCACAAGTACTGCTATTTAAACAAAAAAAGCTAATGTGTTATATGGTAGGAAATTGTATTTAATAGTAGCAAAGGATAAATTAATTTCTGATATACTCAGTACTCAATCACCAAACATATAACATTCCTATAAACTACCATACATATTTTTAAACATATGTATGATTCATATGCAAACATATGAATTCCTCATTTATTTAAATATAATTTCAGCTTACCTAGGTACTATTCAATTATTACAATTCAACATGAAAGAAAGAATTGTTTTCAAACTGTCTTTAAATGTCATATTCTCTACAGACCACCAAAACATAAAAGTTAAGCAAATGCCTGCTTTGATCCCTTTTGCTTTTTGTTGCTGCTACTGATGTTGCTTTCCTTTATAAAAATCAGGTAAATATAGCAATTCATACAGCAACTATTCTACTGAAGGCAATATGCAAGAACACTTGTCATGGTATATAAGTTATTTTACATTTTCATACACCATTCCCAGGAGGAAAAAAAATCAGAAATTATCTTATAGTTAATATGAGTTAATTTCTTCCACAATTAATTCTTCCAGGAATAGTATTCGAAAATGTATTATTTGAAAATAAATATACAGCCAATTTACCTTTAAAAAACCATCATTTGAATGCATGAATAATTATTTAAATATTTCTTTCTTACCGTGGCAAGAACCTTCAATTTCTTCATATCCTGTACTGCAGATACACCTTCCAAGAGGAACCAGCCAATCTCCATCAGCTCCACAATACAGTTTAGGAGTGTCACGCTCTTCTGCACTCTTCACACAAGAGCCCCTTACTTCAACCAAGGAGGAAGAATCAACTCTTGGGATAGTGTCTGGAAACACGGCCAGATTACGAACAGTAAAGGGGCACTTTTTGTAGAAAACACGGACCGAAACTAGGGCAATGCATGCCCCAATGTCTTGAAAAGCCAGATAAAATCCCTTCCTTTCTACAGGCCCCACCTCACGAACTTCAGTGTTGAGTTTGAGGATGCGATCACCCAAATCCATCTGGGTAAAACTTTCATCAGCAGCAATTGTGTCAATCTTTGTATACTGGCTTGGCTTGAATTTAATTCCATGGGACTCATCTGATTCCACATAATATAGATTAAATGTTTCTTTGCAAGTCCCCAAGACCCATGGGATGCTGTTACAATCCCTCAGTGTGAACTTCATTTCCACATAAATTTTCTGAGCTGCATCACGGGAGATCCAGTTTGTACGAAGCCAGTTGTTTTGGTTTGGTTCCATCACATTACATACCTGGTATGTGTGAATGGGCCTATTATGTTCATCCATTTCAGTGATGGCATCCCACTGCAAAAAGCAAAAATAAAATAAATGATTATGAAACCACGAACATATATGATTACTTCAAAAATTTTCTGTTTTGCTGAAAGAAAAATGAATAAAAAGTATACAAATAAAGCAAAGCAAAGCAACAATGGTGCAGGATTTTAACCAGGAGGCTTTCATTAAGACAATACGTTCTGAACATACCAGCTGTCCTGGTATGAATCTTACCTTCTTACATGTTAGTTGCAACATCAAGGGATACTTTATTTAATCTCTAGTTTCCTCAACTATAAAATGGAGCTGATAAGAGTACCTGTTTCATAAGATTGTTGTGAGGCATAAATTAGTTAATATATGTAAAGAACTTTAAATGGTTTCTAGTACTCTATAAACAACCTATAATAGCATCTATTATGTGATCAAATAACTAGACCAATGACAAATGTACTCTAGTTACCCATTTGTCTTCATATCCAATTTGCCACAAATTGAGGTATACTCATCAGTATTCAATTAAATATTTACATGTCTATTTTGATAGAAAATAGACATAGAGAAGGCTTTAGATTTATTCAAGAAATATTTATCAGGCACTATTCTGGACACTAGGAATACAGCAGTGCACTAGCTGAACAAAAACTCCCTGCCTTCGTGGATCTTACTTAAAGTGAGGAGTCGCAATAAAAACTGTAAATGAGTCAACTGAAAAATATGGTAGAAAGTACAATGGGAAAAAATAAGGCAGAGAGATGGGGAAGAGGGTTGAAATTTTAAATAGTATGACCAGAGAAGGCCTTACTGAGGTTGTGACATTTAAGTAATGTCTTAGAGGTGAGGCAGTGAAGAGGAAAGAGTAAGTACCAATCCCTCAGGCAGGAGGGTATAGGTATGTTTTAGGAACAGCTTGAACGGGCACTAAACAGAGAGGCAAAGAAGGTGCAAAAAAGCCTTTGTAAGCATTGGAAACACTTTGGCTTTTACTCTGAGCTAGATCATTGGATTTTCTTCACTTCTGCATGTTTACATACAAGCACTCTGCCACCTATATGAATAGAAAAAACTTACCTTTCTTTTAATTTTAGTAAAAATGTTTGAGTACATTGAAATTAATTGGCATTGGCATTATTTATACATCTAACACTGCATACTTCTATATTACAAATTTAGATTGTAAGTATATTTTATTTGTATAATAAAAGTTATAATAATTTTCAATAAACAAAAACACATTCTGGTAACTTTACAGTCTTTTGGAAAAACATAACTGGTCATCATAATTTCTCATTTCTATTAAAATACAGTAGAAATGATAAACTGTTTTCTATAGTGAATGTGTTCTATTTCTTGATACCACACTTCAGTGATTTATAATAAGCTTATTTAACTCATCCAGTTTGCAGTTTCTTATTTTATTTGACTGTAGAGAGTTAATTAATCGAGACTGGTGGAATTTCAATTAATATAGTTTCTAACAGAATGGTTTCTTTCCTCAGTCTATTGGATTGTTGAAACACTAATGCTTTCAATTATCTACTTTAAATTTCCACAAATAAACAATTTATATTATCCATCAAACAAACTTAAAAACAATTATGTATCTAAAATTTCATTTGTAAGTTGCTTGCTTGAAATTCAGAAGGTATTTTCCAGAAGAAACAATGAGTTCCTTTAGAACTGTGGATACAATTTTACAAAACACACCCACTGTTTATCAGGGGTGATTCAAAAATCTCACAGAGGCACATAAAATTACCCATCTAAATACCTTTCATACTAACAATATTATAGGTCTTATATGACTCTTACACGTAAATTTAAAGGCAACCAGAACTATCAGAGCTCATTTAAAATGGTAAGCTAACCATTCAGAATATAAATAGTAAGACAAGATACAACTAATAAAATCTGAGAACTGTCAAAATAAGTGTCCAAAATTCTAAGCATTTTTCCCATTGGAGAGCCTCTAAGATACTTATCCAGTGATTATTCTTATTTCAGATAAATTTCTAATCAGAATTGATTTTATTCCTCAGGGAACGCATGTAATTACTACTGTCTACACTGCACCCTCTACTCTCCCATATAGGAGTATAGAGATATACTGTCAATAAATTCTGTTTGAATAATTACATTTTAACATCTTCAGACTATATCTCTTCATATTAATGAAAAGTATTAACAACTCTCATCAAACAATCAATTCTCCTAAAATATGAGATTAAATAAAAGTGAAAAATTACATCTGTGACAGAAAAAAAAGTTCTGAAATCATTACATATCTTTATTTAAAAATATGTTGGGTTTGGAAAAAATGTTTAGATGGAAAGAAAGATCAGGAATGAGAAGAATATGACACGCATACACTGAATCAGGACTAATCTGAACCAAGAGATAAGGAAATAACAAAATATCTGCAAATAATGAGAAATGTGGTTCTTTTCAAAGCACTACATAAGGATGTTTAACAAAATGGTAAATTATTTTCTATGTTAAATTAATGATGTTTGAGAAACAATAGTGTTTCTTCTCTCATAATCAAAAAAAAGGAAAGAAAGAAATCAGAATGAGATTCAGATACCAAAATAGCCAAAAGGTATCAACTGCTAAATTTAATCTTATCCAAGAATACTGAAAGTAATTTAAATTAGATTTTTAAATTTGAATATGATTCACTAAAATAAGAGTATAAATAAATTCAAGATTGCTATAAGATCTAAAAGGCTAGGAAATTTACTAAAAATATATTGTCATTAGTAGATATAGATATGCTATCATATTTAAATCATAATGTATCCTTTGAAAACACTGCATTTACACCAAGTTATATTTGTATTTATACAGTTACATAACATTTAGTTACAATTTCCAAGTATTAAAATAAATAGAGCCTCTAAAAATGTGGGGTCCAAGGAAAGAATGGAAGTATAGAGCTCACATACCAAATGTCTAAATATTTTTAAATGATAAATCATTCTTCAAAGAAGATTAAACTCTAAGTATGTTCCATTTGCCTACTTTAGAAAGATACTGGAAGGCCAGGTTCAAATTTAAAATATTTGGACTTCTCAGAATTTCATGCCAGCATGTGGTAGTCCATCCAGAGCCAACTCCTAACCTTAGTCAACCCCATTTCTATTTCTTCCCTGATGCTAGGTAAATCCCATACCATGAAGGACTTCACACAAGCACATATATGAGCATCCCAGTCTTTATGTCCCAGCTGTGTCCCTCCTCTGCTACAAAAAGATGCCAACTCTGGTCCTCTATTCAACCTAGGTTGAGCATACCAGTAGCACAGTTCACCCTTTGGAGGATGGACCCCCAACAAGAAGCCTTAAAGTTCTTGAAAGGAGATTTGAAGCCATCTGAGCAGGGAATTCAGGGGTCTTACCTACCGTGTGGTACAGAAGGAAAGCATAGGATCTAAGTAGCATATTACCTATTGCTCAAGGTCATTGCTTCACAAAGAAGGTTGTAGCTAGAGAAATGAATGGGGACAGCCATCTAAAGCTCTAGGAATAGTGTAACGTCTTCCATTCCCAAGTCTAAAGAAAGGTACAATCGCCCAAGACCAAACCAGGAAGTAATAGAAAATATGAACAGACTAATTACCAATACTGAAATTGAATAGGTAATTTTAAAACTCCCAATAAACAAAAGTCCAGGACCAGGTGGCTTCACAGGTGAATTTTTACCAAACATTTAGATAAGAGTTAACACCTATCCTTCTGAAACTATTCCAAAAAACTGCAGAGGAAGGAATACTTCTGAACTCATTCTATGAGGCCACCATCACCCCGACACCAAAACCAGACAAAGATATCACAAAAAAAGAAAATTACAGGCCAATACCACTGATGAACACAGATGCAAAAATCTTCAACAAAATACTAGCATACCAAATCAAACAATACATTAAAAGAATCATATAACATGATTAAGGGAGATTTATCCCAGGATGCAAGGATTTTTTAATATCCACAAATCAATCAATGTGATACACCACATTAACAAATTGAAGGATAAAAACCATATGACCATCTTGGGACTTCGCTGGTGGTCCAGTGGCTACAACTCCAGGCTCCCGATGCAGGGGGGCCAGGTTTGATCCCTGGTCAAGGAACTAGATCCCACATGCCACAACCAAGAGTTCACATGACACAACTTAAGATCCCACATGACACAACTTAAAAAAAAAAAAAATCCTGCATGCTGCAACTGAAGATCCTGCACACCACAACGAAGATCTTGCACATGGCAACGAAGATCCCACATGCCACAACTAAGACCCAGTGCAGCCAAATAAATATTTTAAAATGTATGATCATCTATAGATGCAGAAAAAGCTTTTGATAAAATTCAACATCCATTTTTGGTAAAAGCTCTTCAGAAAGTGAGCATAGAGGGAAGCTATTTCTTCATAATAAAAGCCATACATGTCAAACCCACAGCTAATATCATACTCAATGGTGAAAAGTTGAAAGCATTTCCTCTAAGATCAGGAAGAAGACAAAGATTCCCACTCTCACCACTTTTATTCAACGTAGTTTTGGAAGTCCAAGCCACAGCAATCAGAGAAGAAAAAGAAATAAAAGGAATCCAAATGGGAAAAGAAGAAGTAAAACTGTCAATATTTGCAGGTGACATGATTCTATACATAGAAAATCCTAAAGACACTACCAGAAAACTACTAGAGCTAATCAATGAATTCAGTTAAGTTGCAGGATACAAAATTAATACACAGAAATCTGTTGTATTTCTATACACTAACAATAAAATATCAGAAAGAGAAATTAATGAAACAATCCCATTTACCATCACATCAAACAGAATAAAATACCTAGGAATAAACCTACCTAAGGAGGCAAAAGACGAGTACTCTGAAAACTATAAAACACTGATGAAAGAAATTGAAGACAACAGAAACAGATGGAAAGATATACCGTGTTCTTGGATTAGAAGAATCAATATTGTTAAAATGACCATACTACCCCAGGCAATCTACAGATTCAATATAATCCCTATCACATTACCAATGGCATTTTTCACAGAACTAGAACAAAAATGTTTAAATTTGTATGGAAACAAAATAGACCCCAAATAGCCAAAACAATCTTGAGAAAGAAGAACGAAGTTGGAAGAGTCATGCTCCCTGACTTTAGACTAAAAGCTACAGTAATTAAAACAGCATGGTACTGACACAAAAACAGAAATATAAATCAATGGAACAGGATAAAAAGCCCAGAAATAAACCCAGACACTTATGGTCAATTAATCTGTGATAAAGGAGGCAAGAATATACAATGGAAAAAAGACAGTCTCTTCAATAAGTGGTGCTGGGAAAACTGGACAGCTACATGTAAAAGAATGAAATTAGAGATTCTTTAACACCACATACAAAAATAAACTCAAAATGGATTAAAGACATAAATGAAAGAATGGATACTATAAAACTCCTAGAGGAAAACATAGTCAGAACACTCTTTGACATAAATTGCAGAAATATTTTTTTGGATCCATCTCCTAGAGTGGTGAAAATAAAAACCAAAATACCAAATAGGACCTAAATAAACTTAAAGCCTTTGCATAGCAAAGGAAACCATGAACAAAACAAAAAGACTACCTACAGACTGGGAGAAAATATCTGCAAACAATGCTACTGACAACGGCTCAATTTCCAAAATATAACAGCTTAATATCAAAAAATTAAACAATCCAATCAAAAAATGGGCAGAAGACCAAACAGACATTTCTCCAAAGAATACATACAGATGGCCAACAGGTACCTGAAAAGATGCACAATATCGCTAATTATTAGAGAAATGCAAATCAAAACTACAATGAGGTATCACCTCACTTCGGTCAGTATGGTCATCATTAAAAAGTCTACAAATAATAAATGCTGGAGAGGGTGTGGAGAAAAAGGAACCCTCCTACACTGTTGGTGGGAATGTAAATTTGTGCAGCCACTATGGAGGACAGTATCGAGGTTTCTTAAAAGAGTAAAAATAGAGTTATCAAATGATCCTACAATTCCACTCCTAGGCATATCAGAGAAAACTCTAGTTGGAAAAGATACATGCACCCCAATGTTCATAGCAGACATGGAAGCTATGTCTGCTGTTTACAATAGCCAAGACATGGAAGCAACCTAAATGTCCATTGACAGAGGAATGGATCAAGAAGTTGTGTCACATATATATACTGGAATATTGCTCAGCTATAAAAAAGAATGAAATAATGCCATCTGCAGCAACACAGACGGACCTAGAGATTATCATAATAAGTGAAGTAAGTCAAACAGAGAAAGACAAATATCATATGATACCAATTATTTGTGGCATCTAAAAAAAATGATACAAATGAACTTATTTACAAAACAGAAACAGACTCACAGACATAGAAAACAAACTTATGGTTACCAAAGGGGAAAGTTGGGCAGGGGAGGGATAAATTAGGAGTCTGGGATTAACAGATACACACTACTATATATAAAATATATAAACAACAATGATATACTGTACAGCACAGGGAACTATATTCAATATCTTATAATAACCTACAATGGAAAAGAATCTGAAAAAGAATATATATATACATATATAACCATATGTATATTATATACATAACAGAATCACTTTGCTGTAAAACACTGTAAATTAACTATACTTCAATTAAAAAAAGGTTAAAAAATCCGATTTGGGGTGTAAGGTACTATAATTACTCTTTAATATCAAAGAGAGTTAAATATTATAAAAAACTTTTATGTTCTGCTTCATTATTGGGTAGTTAATGTAAACATTTGCCTCAAAACTCTTTTGCCTCCTAAAGTTCTCCATTGATCCTACAGATCATGTGTTAATAAGCAAAAAACAATATTTAGTGAGTTTACAGTATATATTAAATTCCATACAAGGAATGAAGAAATTAGATACAAGAATTGCTTGCTCTTACTGGACTTATTATAATATTTTAAGGTAATAAATTATGAAAACATAATTGACAGCACAGAACTGAATATAAGAAACAAATAAACAGTATATATAGTAAATAGAGTAAGTGTCCAAAGGATAGCAACACTAGTGAATGAGGGTGGTTTGGCAGGTTTGGCCAAGATGGAGAGACTGGACTTTAACCTTAAAGAATTACAAGATTCAATAAGGCAGAGGGAGAAGAGTGTATAGAAAAAATAATGTATAACACTAATCTATATGCATATAATTTTTGGCAGCACAGTCCTGTACTACATATATTTAGTGGGTAAAAGTTTTCACCCCTATTTAAAACAAAAACCAAACACATAATTATTCTCCAGTTGTGAAATATTTAGATGTACATGGTTTGGTTAAACAAGAATCAGTTGTACACCAAAGGGTTCTTTCTTTTGTAAACTTCAAGAGCACCTTGGATATAATGATTCCTGAGGGCAACTATTTGTATACTGAATTTATACCATCAAAGCTTTTTCACAAATGTTAACTTACTTGGTCCTCATCAGTCCAATAAAGTGAGACAGATATTTTCATTTTCACATTACTGATAAGGAATTCAATACCCAGGAATTGCATGGGCCAAGGATTAGTACCAGGCCTTCTAAACTTCATTTTCTGTATTTCATGATGTTTTACTGGTGACTTGTTGGCCTAAGGGAGATTGTCTTTCCCAGGGCTAGCTAATTCTTAGAGATACCAAAAGGCTCTGGGACTAGAGCATATCTTTCATAGGCAAACCAACCAAACCGGAGTCTATAGGCCCAACTACTTCCTTACCTAACTCTCACACACCAAGCCAGTATTTCTTCTGTCTTAAACCCAGGGGCAGGTACCAGGTAACTAGAGACCAACCCTATAGCCGAAAGCCTGAAGGAATTATTCAAACTAGCCAATCCTAAGCTGTTTACTGGGCCCTGCCTTGCGTTTCCCACAGAAACCCCAATAAAGACTCTGGCTTAGACTTTCCCCTCACTCCTGTCTTCTGTCACTTGACCAAAACCGATTGCTTCCCCTGTGGCCCTGCATGGCCTTGATGACCTCCTTCCTGGATCCTGTGCGTATAATAGACTTCTCCTTTCCAAGTGTAATTCTTGTTTCCTCCTGTGGCCACAGTAACTTTACCATACCATTATCCAACATGTACATTCTTAGAACAAACAGCTATATGGTTCATGACACATTCTTCCTGTCAACCCTTTGGAAGACAACTGATTCTTGCTTCATCAAAAGCTTTCATTGAGCAAGACACTCCAAAAGACAGAGCTTTTCTATTCATCACATGTAATCCTCTCCTTGATCCAAAGAAACAGACTCATAAAATAACTAATAGAAGAAGTTCTCTGTTCTACTTAACCAGCCATAAAAGCAGATACAGTTCACAAGATATTCTACCCTGCAGAAGCATGTACTAAAGTAATTAAACAAGGAGGCTATTAGACTGAGGTGGCTCTAATGCCTTGGCAGCTTGTGTAAGCAAACCCAAACCTAAGCTACAATAAATTCCTATAAATGCTCCAAGGTTAGGAAATAAAAACCTAAGAACAACCAATCACAAATAGCCATCTAGACTTTCCCACTTAAATGAGGTACCCACTTAAGCTATAGCCAATAAAATAATTTCCATGCTTTGCTTCTATGTCTGCTGTATAAAAAACACCTTTCCCCTAGCTCCTGTTGGCAGAGTGACCCTAACCACTTTTGGTTTGATGCTGCCTGATTCAAATCAATGTTAGTGATAGGGATAGAGTAGAATAATTAGTTTAAAAATCCCAATAGGGGATTAAAGACAGAAAGGAAATTTTAAGGGAGTTTGGGAAACTGTTGTAGGCTAATGACCACTCAAGAAAAGAATCCAATAACCTACTCTATCTTGAAGGAAGACCAGGTGCATTCAAGTTCCAGGCACATTCAAGCCACAAGTCCTGATAGTTAAAACACAAGACAATAGTTATGGGGTCTGAATATTGTTACATGAAGCCAGGGAGTTAATGGTCCTTGAAGAAGAGCATTTATGCATGTAGCCAAGATGGAATATAGGGGAAAGTGGAAAGAAACTAGATGAAAGGGGACATTATACCAAAACCTGAGATGAATAACCATTTTTTAGTATATGTTATCACCTTTCTGCTAAAATACATATGATTTCAATAGCGCCATGACAGTCCCAGCTAAACCACATAGGGTCAAAGGAGGAACTAATGATGTAAGCCTTGACATCTACCCAAGAATGATGAAGAAGGTGGTCTTCCCCCCCCCGCCCACTTTTTCTTTGATTATAAAAATGTAGCCCTCTTTGCTCTCAGGGCTGCACTCCCTTGCCTGCCCACGTGTATCTCTCACAAGCTTCCTATGCTAATAAACTCACTCTTTGCCTATCATTTTGCCTCACCCTGAAATCTTTCTGTGACAAGACAAAAGAACCTGAGCTTCAGTGAGTCCTGATACCATGTGAGCAGTTTCACTTAAAAGACGTGGGTTTGAGTCCCCTCCTAAGTCAGGGATCATGGGTTCAAGTCCCAATCTGAGGTGTGACTGGATATGAGACTCATCCAAGAAAGAATGTGGCTTCATTAGCTCAAATAAATTCTTAGAAATTTTAATATGCCTCTGTTTACCTTTCAACATATGTATGTAAGTTTTGTTTTACTGAGTTTTTTCTATACTATACAACAGTGAATTGTTTTATATATTGGTATTTTAAGTCATATGAAAATATAAAAAATTATAATAAATAATGAGATGAAAGAGTTGGAATATTTTGAGTTTAGTTCCTATTTTGTAAAAGCAAATAGCTGGAGGGGTGACTTCAAGATGGCGGAGGAGTAAGACGTGGAGATCACCTTCTTCCCCACAAATACATCAAAACCACGTCCACATGTGGAACAACTCCTACAGAACTCTACTGAATGCTCGCAGTAGACCTCAGACTCCCCAAAAGACACCCTGAGGTAACCTACACTCAGGGGCACGGGCAAATCCCAAGCTGAACCCCAGGAGCTGGGAGAACAAAGAAGAGAAAGGGAAACTTCTCCCAGCAGACTCAGGAGCAGCGGATAAAATCTCTACAGTCAACTAGATGTACCCTGCATCTGTGGAACACCTGAATAGACAACGAATCATCCAAAAATTGAGATGGTGGATTTGGGAGCAAATTTGGGAGTCCACAGACACCCCAAAACACACCGCCAGACGTGGTCCTGAGCACCAGAAAGACAAGATCCAGACTCATCCACCAGAACACAAGCACTGGTCCCCTCCACCAGGAAGCCTACACAGCCCACTGAACCAACCTTAGCCACTGGGGGCAGACACCAAAAACAACAGGAACTACGAACCTGTAGCCTGCGAAAAGGAGACACCAAACACAGTAAGATAAGCAAAATGAGAAGACAGAGAAATACACAGCAAATGAAGGAGATGACTGAGCAAGGTAAAAACCCACCAGACCAATCAAATGAAGAGGAAATAGGCAGTCTACCTGAAAAAGAATTCAGAGTAATGATAGTAAAGATGATCCAAAATCTTGGAAATAGAATGGAGAAAATACAAGAAACATTTAACAAGGACCTAGAAGAACAAAAGAGCAAACAAAAAATGACAAACAAGACAATAAATAAAATTAAAAATTCTCTAGAAGGAATCAATAGCAGAATAACTGAGGCAGAAGAACGGATAAGTGACCTGGAAGATAAAATAGTGGAAATAACTACTGCAGAGCAGAATAAAGAAAAAAGAATGAAAAGAATTGAGGACAGTCTTAGAGACCTCCTGGACAACATTAAATGCAACAACATTCCAATTATAGGGGTCCCAGAAGAATAAGAGGAAAAAAAAGGGACTGAGAAAATATTTGAAGAGATTATAGTTGAAAACTTCCCTAATATGGGTAAGAAAATAGTAAATCAAGTCCAGGAAGCACAAAGACTTCCATAAAGGATAAATCCAAGGAGAAACATGCCAGGACACATGTTAATCAAACTATCAGAAATTAAATACCAAGAAAAAATATTAAAAGCAGCAAGGGAAAAGCAACAATTAACATACAAGGGAATCCCCATAAGGTTAACCGCTGATTTTTCAGACGAAACTTGGCAAGCCAGAAGGGAGTGGCAAGACATATTTAAAGCGATGAAAGGAAAAACCTACAACCAAGATTACTCTACCCAGCAAGGATCTCATTCAAATTCGATGGAGAAATTAAAACCTTTACAGACTAGCAAAAGCTAAGAGAATTCAGCACCATCAAACCAGCTCTGCAACAAATGCTAAAGGAACTTCTCTAGGCAGGAAACACAAGAGAAGGAAAAGACTTACAATAACAAACACAAAACAATTAAGAAAATGGTAACAGGAACATACTTTTCGACAGCTACCTTAAATGTAAAAGGATTAAATGCTCCAACCAAAAGACAAAGACTGGCTGAAACGATATAAAAACAAGACCTGTATATATGCTGTCTACAAGAGACCCACTTCAGACTTAGGGACACATACAGACTGAAAGTGAGGAGATGGAAAAACATATTCCATGCAAATGGAAATCAAAAGAAAGCTAAAGTAACAATTCTCACATCAGACAAAATAGACTTCAAAATAAAGACTATTACAAGAGACAAAGGAAGACACTACACAATGATAAAGGGATTAATCCAAGAAGAAGATATAAGAATTGTAAATACTTATGCACCCACCATAGGAGCACCTCAATATATAACGCAAATACTAATAGCCATAAAAGGGGAAATCGACAGTAACACAGTAAGTGGGGGACTTTAACACCCCACTTACACCAATGGACAGATCATCCAAAATGAAAATAAATAAGGAAACACAAGCTTTAAATGACACACTAAACAAGATGGACTTAATTGATATTAATAGGACATTCCATCCAAAAACAGCAGATTGCACTTTCCTCTCAAGGGCTCATGGGACATTCTCCAGGATAGATCATATCTTAGGTCACAAATCAAGCCTTGGTAAACTTAAGACAACTGAAATCGTATCAAGTATCTTTTCCGATTACAACTCTATGAGACTAGATATCAATTACAGGAAAAAATCTGTAAAAAATACATACAAACACATGGAGGCTAAACAATACACTACTGAATAACCAAGAGATCATGGAAGAAATCAAACAGGAGATCAAAAAATACCTAGAAACAAATGACCAGGAAAACACGACAACCCAAAACCTATAGGATGCAGCAAAAGCAGTTCTAAGAGGGAAGTTTATAGCAATACAATCCTACCTCGAGAAACAAGAAACATCTCATATAAACAACCTAACCTTACACCTAAATCAAGCAGAGAAAGAAGAAAAAAAAATCCCACAGTTGGAAGAAGGAAAGAAATCATAAAGATCAGATCAGAAAGAAATGAAAAAGAAATGATGGCAAAGATTGTTAAAACTAGAAGCTGGTTCTTTGATAATATAAACAAAATTGATAAACCATTAGCCAGACCCATCAAGAAAAAAAGGGAAAAGACTCAGATCAACAGAATTAGAAATGAAAAAGGAGAAGTAACAACTGACACTGCAGAAATACAAAGGATCATGACAGATTACTACAAGCAACTATGTGCCAACCAAATGGACAACTGAAAGAAATGGACAAATTTTTAGAAAAGCACAACCTTCTGAGACTGAACCACGAAGAAATAGAAAATATAAATAGACCAATCACAAGCACTGAAATTGAAACTGTGATTAGAAATCTTCCAACAAACAAAAGCCCAGGACCAGATGGCTTCATAGGCGAATTCTATCAAGCACTTAGAGAAGAGCTAAAACTTATCCTTCTCAAACTCTTCCAAAATATAGCAGAGGGAGGAACACTTCCAAACTCGTTCTATGAGGCCACCATCACCCTGATACGAAAACCAGACAAAGATGCCACAAAAAAACTACGGGCCAATATCACTGATGAATATAGATGCAAAAATCCTCAAAAGAACACTAGCAAAGAGAATCTAACACATTAAAAGTATCAAACACCATGATCAAGTGGGGTTTATCCCAGAGATGCAAGGATTCTTCAATATATGCAAATCAATGTGATAAATCATATTAACAGACTGAAGGAGAAAAACCACATGATCATCTCAGTAGATGCAGAAAAAGCTTTTATTAAAATTCAACACCCATTTGTGATGAAAACCCCCCAGAAAGTAGGCATAGAGGGAACTTACCTCAACATAATAAAGGTCATATATGACAAACCCAACATCATTGGGTTTGTGACAACATCATTCTCAATGGTGAAAAACTGAAACCGTTTCCACTAAGATGAGGAACAAGACATGGTTGCCCACTCTCACCAGTATTATTCAACATAGTTTTGTAAGTGTTAGCCACACCAATCAAAGAAGAAAAAGAAATAAAAGGAATCCAAATTGGAAAGAATAAGTAGAGCTGTCATTGTTTGCAGATGACATGATACTATACATAGAGAATCCTAAAGAAGCTACCAGAAAACTACTATAGCTAATCAACGAATTTGGTAAAGTGGCAGGATACAAAATTAATGCACAGAAATCTCTTGCATTCCTATACACTAATGATGCAAAACCTAAAAGAGAAATTGAGGAAACACTCCCATTTACCACTGCAACAAAAAGAATAAAATAACTAGGAATAAACCTACCTAAGGAGATAAAAAACCTGAAAGCAGAAAACTATAAGACACTGATGAAAGAAATTAAAAATGATACAGAGGGAGAGATATACCATGTTCTTGGATTGGAAGAATGAACATTGTGTAAAAGACTATACTACCCAAAGCAATCTACAGATTCAATGCAATCCCTATCGAACTTATAATGGAATTTTTCACAATATCAGAACAAAAAATTTCACAATTTGTATGGAAACACAAAAGACCCCGAATAGCCACAGCAATCTTGAGAAAGAAAAACGGAGCTGGAGGAATCAGACTCCCTGACTTCAGACTATACTATAAAGCTACAGTAATCAAGACAGTATGGTACTGGCACAAAAACAGAAATATAGATCAATGGAACAGGATAGAAAGCTCAGAGATAAACACACGCACATATGGTCACCTTATCTTTGATAAACGAGACAAGGATGTACAATGGAGAAATGGCAGCCTCTTCAGTAAGTGGTGCTGGAAAAACTGGACAGCTACATGTAAAAGAATAAAATCAGAACACTCATACACAAAAATACACATACACAAAATAAACTCAAAATGGATTAAACACCATTTGTGATGTTTAACAAAACATCACATACACCATACACAAAATAAACTCAAAATGGATTAAAGACCTAAATGTAAGGCCAGACACTATCAAACTCTTAGAGGAAAACATTCGCAGAACACTAGATGACATAAATCACAGCAAGATCTTTTTTGACCCACCTCCTAGAGAAAGGGAAATAAAAACAAATATAAACAAATGGGACCTAATGAAACTTAAATTCTTTTACATCACAAAGGAAACCATAAACAAGAGGAAAAGACAACCCTCAGAATGGGAGAAAATATTTGCAAATGAAGCAACTGACAAAGGATTAATCTCCAAAATTTACAAGCAGCTCATGCAGCTCAATATCAAAAAATACAAACAACCCAATCCAAGAATGGCCAGAAGACCTAAACAGACATTTCTCCAAAGAAGATATACAGATTGCCAACAAACACATGAAAGGATGCTCAACATCACTCATCATTAGAGAAATGCAAATCAAAACTACAATGAGGTATCACCTCACACCTGTCAGAATGGCCATCCTCAAAAAATCTGCAAACAATAAATGCTGGAGAGGGTGTGGAGAAAAGGGAACACTCTTGCACTGTTGGTGGGAATGTAAATTGATACAGCCACTGTGGAGAACAGTATGGATGTTCCTCAAAAAGCTAAAAATTGTACTTCCATAAGACCCTACAGTCCCACTACTGGGCCTATACCCTGAGAAAACCATAATTCAAAAAAAGCCATGTACCACAATGTTCATTGCAGCTCTATGTACAATAGCCAAGACATGGAAGCAACCTAAGTGTCTGTCAACAGATGAATGGATAAAGAAGATGTGGCACATATATACAGTGCAACATTACTCAGCCATAAAAAGAAACAATATTGAGTTATTTGTATTGAAATGGATGGACCTAGAGACTGTCATACAGAGTCAAGTAAGTCAGAAAGAGAAAAACAAATACCGTATGCTAATACATATATATGGAATTTAAAAAAAGAAATGGTTCTGATGAATCCAGGGGCAGGACAGGAATAGAGACGCAGATGTAGGCAATGGACTTGAGGACACGGGGAGGGGGAAGGGTAAGCTAGGACGAAGTGAGAGAGTGGCATGGACATAAATACACTACCAAATGTAAAATAGATAGCTAGTGGGAAGCAGCTGCATAGCACAGGGAGATCAGCTCGGTGCTTCGTAACCACCTAGAGGGGTGGGATAGGGAGGCGTGGAGGGAGAAGCAAGAGGGAGGATATATGGGGATATATGTATATGTATAGCTGATTTGCTTTGTTATAAAGCAGAAACTAACACACCATTGTAAAGCAATTATACTCCAATAAAGATGTTAAAAAAAAAGCAAATAGCTGACAGAATTGACCAACTTAACAGCAGACATAATGACAGGTTTGATTATTTCATCATCCAACTTCTATAATTACTAGGTGTATGTACACATTTCAAACTGGAGAGTAAGTTATACATGTGCTTGTCTTAATTAGAGGCAGGACTTTAACCCCCTGGAAAAAACTTGGTATATGGCTGAAGTTGCCAGAAGTCTGCACATACAGCTTAGTGTTGTACATCACCTAAGACTATTTCTCCACTGATAAATCTCTTGGGCAGTTCCATTTAAAATGAATCTTTATTAGAAGTGATAGGAAATGTAAAAAGCTATGAACAGTACTTAATCCATTCATGCCTGAGGGTTCTCTAAAAACCCATCCCCATCTACACAGAGTGAGTTTTTCTTTGTATAGCAAGCTAAATAAAGTAGACTAAAAGGTGTATTCCTTTTGGACATAGAAAGTTAGAATAAGGAAATTCATTCCTAAAGCAAAGGGCAGTCACTGTGGAGTCAGACTGCTTTCTTTTCTCAGAGAACAAAATAAGGCAATCAAATAGCCTTCCTAGGCAAGAATATTCAGATAATTTGAATTTGACTTAAACATGTTTAGGATGTTTAAACTGACCTAAACATCCAAAATTCTAACGTGAATCTCTCAAATTTACACCTTCTTCCCTCTGAAAATTTTTAGAATTCAAAAGGAATATAAATGTTTATTTAAAAAATTAACTTTAAAATTTTAAAATAAAAGCAGATAGTCTATTTCTCAGCATAGAAAGGGCTGTTGGAAAAATAATTACATTTTTAAATACCAGTGATAACTTACTCAAAGGCCATAGCTCAAGAAAATTTCAACAAAGGAAGAGAGAAATTAACTTCATACTAAAATGCTTACCTCTTTATCTACAGACAGAAAAGGGAGGGGGAAAAAAATCACACCCTAGATCCATTAGGACCCTGAACAGCTGCAGGGCTGATCTGGTTTAAGGAAAAAAAAAAAAATCATTAAAAACCAATATTAAATATCCTGACAGTAGAGACTAGGGAAGGAAGCATCCTAATAACAGTGAAGAAAGAGACAGCTAAAAAAAATAAATTTGGTTTATACCTGTACCTGTGATTCTTAAATGAATAAGTACTTACTTAGATGTATGTAGAACCACTTTTCTCTCTTCCTTTTTCTGTCTGCCTTTTTAAAAATCACATGCACTCTAATTTTAAAATTAGTAACTTAAATTTATTTCTGCCTCTATTTGTAACAGATGCCAGCTATCAGCTAAAAGGGAGATAACTATGTGGTAAAAAAATATTTTTTTCTTGACTTATTTCTTCAAAATGTGGTTATGATAAATATATAAAGGGAAATATGAAAAGGAAATAGAATATTACAAAAGATCATTGCAAAGATATAGAATCCAAAAGAACAAATGACTTAAAATTAGCTAGTATTACATTGGTAGATGACTAATTAATAAAATAATGAAATAGCCTATCATTACCCAGATATTTTTCCAAAAGTAAAAGATAATCTAAAGATAGATTTAAATGAAATGAAGAAAGAACAACAAAATCATGGGAAATCTATAATTTCTAATTAGATTCCCTGTATAACTTGTTACCAAGGGTTTTGTAGTATGTGGCTATAACTAATTACTCCTCAAGATTAAACTAAATTTAAATGAGAAAGGGAGCAATGTAGGGGAAGAAAATCTCCAACTTCATTCTAAGAATGATAAAAAATAGAAGAGGTGAGAATGAAAAGAAGTCTTCATTTGGTAAAATGACAAACATCTGATTTGTTCCAAACATTCTACCTCTTGTCTTGCATAATCTAAATAAAGTGGTTGAATGTACATAGGCATCTCATTATGTAAGCTGTAATGACTTAATTTTTAAATCATAAGCATCTAATACGCTCTACCAAAGGAAAGCTTGTTATAGACGCCTTCTTATTCGAATGTGATACTTTCCTCAGAACCACTTAAATATTCACTTTGAGTCAATATACTGACATAAACTTAGAAAATTAGTGCCCTGAATTCTGCTGCTAGGCATGTAGTTAATAACATAAATCTGTTTTACAGCAGAAAAATGAAGGCTCTGCATTTAAATGATAAATAGTTTCAGACTAAAACAAGAGAATAAAACAAGAAGCAAAATGCATCATGTGCATATACATTTCTATTTCACTTTGGGTAAACATAAAACTTTTTTATTAGACTACAAAGATATTTAATAAAAAGTAAGAACTCAATGGCATAGCTATCTGGAAGACAACTAAGACTAAGTTTTATAAATAAATTTATTACTTTTGGTTCATTTCTCCTAATAACAGGACCAAAATATAGCAAGAAGGATAATTTCTATTAAGAAGGAATGATTCTTCCCATAAAAAATAGTCACATATTCATGAAGATTAAAAGTTCTTAAATAGAGTCCATCTTCTGAATATCTGTAAGCCTTAATTGGTACAAAAAGTTAAGATTTTCACTTAACCAATAAATAAGATACTCCAAAAACTATATTTGAATAGAATTTCTACAATTAAGATATGGAAAATATTCATCTTAATTGTTCTGTCTTATGTTCAACAATTCTATGCTAGCTTCCACAGGACTTCACAAATACAGAAAGCATGTGAAAATAATCTCACAAATCATACTTAATTTCATTCTTATATGGTAGAGATAATAAAGCATATTATCCTGGTTTTATGGATGAGGAAATTGACTTAAAGGAGGGAATTGACTTATTTGAGTCTTCAAAGAAAATAGAAAAATCACCACCACAAGTATCTGGAGGGTTCTATCAGCCCATATGGAGGCTTTGAACTAAAATACATTTAAATAGAATATAATCTCTATGAGGGCAGGGACTTTGTTTTGTCCCATTATTGTATCCCCAGCACCAGGGGTATACAATGCCAGGATCACAGTAGGTTCTTAGTATTTGCTGACTATGGAAATGAGTAATGGAAGGCTTGAATTCTAACTAAAACAATTCTGAACACTTCCACTCATGGGCGACTACTGTTTCCTACATCAGGTTACTAAATATCACACATTATTGAAAGATATATAAACTTTGAGCTCCCTCCTAAACTAATCATCCTGTTTTAGAGCCTTCATAACGACTTAGCTGAACACAGAAATATCAGATGAACTAACTGAAGTCTGCAAACATCAGATGACTCAGCCAGCACTATGCTAGAGCCCAAGATTTTACCTTAGGACAAAGACTCAGGTTGAGAACCAAGAGGTGCTCTGTGTGTGTGGAGCTGGGGGTGGGGGTGTGTGGGGGTGTGGGTGCGTGTTTTCAAGATGGAGAGAGGGGAGAGGAAAATGGTATCAAGAATATGTGTCTGCATCAGGAGAGAGAACTGAATAAGTGATATAACACCCAAGCTGCATAAAAGGTATTCTTTAGTAGAGGACTTTAATATAAAAAGGACTATTTACTGACCCAGTCAGATCACCTATCTTTGCTCTAATTACTAATAAAGTCTACAACCTTGACTCTGATTAACTTTCTATTTTAACTAAATGTTGTAATATTTAACTATATTATATTATGAATTGGTAATTCTTACAAACATAAGGTATGAAATAAATGAACAGTCAAACTGTACATGTTAATGCAAATTGGGAGAAGAAACCCCTAAGACTGTGATGCTCTGTACATATTGCAAAGAAAACGATTAATGAAGGAGAAAGTATTTAAGCATATCAAATGCTGCTGAAAGGTCCTGTAAAATAAGAACAGTTCAATATTTACCAGATTTTTTAACAGAGAAGTTATGGCAGCTATGACAAAAAAAGGTTTGGTGGAGTGCTAATGTGGGCAGAAGCACAATCTTCATGCAGGAATCTGAAAAAGAGTGCTTTTTTTAATCACAGATATGTAATGTGTAAGATAAATTTATAGAGGTTCTTTTAAGGTAAGAAGATGATTCTGTACATATGTTTCAGTTCATGTTCTGGCCCATTAATGTTGCTTAACACTTCACAAAGATATGTATTTTGACATAGTTTTTCAAAATATGTTAGACCTTCACAATTCAAATAAAATTATAACTTTACCCAGGCCTACAGTTCCACAGGAATTGTTCCTGATATGTCAAAGCTTGCTTGACACCAGAATCCTACATGTGAAACTATATCTAATGATCATCAGCTTCTCCAATGGCTTCAAACTGAGATTTGTCTATGTTAATTGACTTAGAGATATAAACTACATGTGCCATAAATAAATGTCTGACTTGCACAAAATTATGATAGGTTATACTAATTTTGTGTGGCATATTTGTATTTAATGATTCTTAAACACAGAATGTAAGTGTATATATAGTGGGAAAATTGTGAAAGCACAGGTACTATTCTTTCAAATAACTCTGTGGCACTGATTTCCAATTATTAAAAAATTACTTTAGAATATCAAATTAGTAGTAGTTAGAGGGAAGTGTCACATGGCTAAGTTGGGAATTTTCCCCTACACCTCATTTGTAATCTCACAAATTACTGATTATCTAGAGTACAGTTTAAATGTATTCTTGCTGTAAGACTGTTTAAAAGAACTGCATGGTTTTAAATAGGATCTGACATAATCATCACTGTGCAATAAGCCAGGCAGTGTAATAAACTTACCCTGTTATTTCAAACAACCTTTAGAAAAAGTTTCATTAATCTTTTCTTAGGGGAAAAAAAGCAAAATAATATTTGAAGCTAACTAAATAAAAATGCTTAACAACCATTCACCTTGCAAACTTCAAGAAAAACACTATCCCTGGATATTACATATTATATTCTACAGAATAATAACCTAAAATTGCTGTTAGCATAGTAATAAAAAACCTTATGATGCATTGCATGGAGTTTTAAGGTCATGTTGGGAACATAAATCTTTCAGCTCTAAAATACATTATATGGGACCAGTGAACTTAGGTACTTTTGTACTTAGGTGCTTCGTAACAGACAAAGATAATTAGATGGATGTTAAATATCCTGCATACTTCTGATTAACCCAATATTCTTAAGAGACAGAAGAACAGAAAAGTGTTAACAATAAATATTATGGAATACTTTTCATATGAATATACTATCAAAATACATTGAAAATATATGTTTCTCTGTGTGTTAGTTATATTACGGTTTTCTATGCAAGTTTACAACTCATAAATCCAATAAGCAAAACACTGCACATTTCCTAAGTAGCTAAAAATTAAAAGGACATGGAATTAAGTGATACATATACTTAAAGAGATATGGTTCCCAAAGTTAAGAAGCTTATATTCAAACTCAGTATCATCTCTTACATATACTGAGAGGATCTAACATATACTAAAAATAGTTAATATTTAGAGCAATGATTTAAGTAAAATTCAACAGTGTATAAGTTAATAGAAAAAAATCAATGAATATACGCGTCTGAGAAATTAGAAATATAGTGAAGTAGAATATAGAAAAAATTCCAGGGGAAAAAGCCATAAGAGAAGAAAAAATTATAAACAAGCATATAAATAGGAGGTATAAAATACGTCATGATAGAAGGTAAAATATACATGTCAGTTTTCAAACAATAATTGTTAAATATCCACTTTTAAAAGACAAAGACTTCAAGATTTTATAATAAACAAAATCCAACTGCAACCCACATACTAGCTGTGGATCCACTCTCCTCATTCCAACTTTTCTGCAAACACATCAAATTCATCTCTTTACTATTCAGAGTGTTCACTCTATCTCCTGTTTCCAATCTTAAATACAAAAATCTATCAAAGTGCTTAGCAAAACAAAGGATATTCCAATGATTACAACACATACACCCACACACAAAAGAACAACTGCTACACAAATGCATGTTGCTAATAAGGGTAACAACGAAAACAAAATAATCCAAAAAAGTTAAGAGTAAAAGGACTTCCTAGAAAAAAATATTAGCATCTGATGGGTACCAGTCATGAAAAACTTGGCAATATATTTGAGAATTCTAAGAAGTTATTTAAGCCACTGATAAAGTAATTCCACTTCTAGAATTTATCATAAGTTTTAAATAATAATTGTGAAATGATAGAATGCCATCCAGTTATTAAAATTCACTTTGAAAAGAACATTTAATGGCTTAGAAAATATATACATAATATATTAAGTGGAAAACTGAACTATATAAAACAATAAGTTAACTATATTTCCCACTTTGAAAAATATATGCATACATTATATGTTATCTAACAATTTTACATATATAATATTATATAATCCATGTGGTTAACAGTATTATATAATAATAATATTCACAGAGAAAGTATAGACACACACACATAGAGCTGAGGAAAGAACTTTAAAAAACTGAAATAACAGTGGTTATTTCTCAAAGAAAGGATTATCAGTGAATTTTACTTTCTTCTTCATGATTTGTAAGTTTTATAATTGGCCATAATTTTATGTTTATACAAGTAATGGAATATATACTCCACATGTAAGCATAACATTATTACTAAAAATACAGTTTCCAAGCACAAAAAACTAAAGTCTTTCCTAATTAATTCTAGGAAATTTATATACTTATGATAATAAAAATATAACCATCTTTTTTACTACAAAAAAAATCAACAAATTGGCCCCTTATAAAAAAGTAACAGCAACAGCAACAACAACAACATGGCTCAAACTAACTTGGGAGCAGAAATGTGGACTTAAACAAATTCAGCCAAACTTTTAAGAAACTGTTAAATCTTATCTGAGCTATTATTAAGCTACTACTGTCTCTCAGCTTCAGAGGTATCCTTCTGCTTTGCAAGCGCTAGGACTGGGCACTGTGAACCACGTTTTGGCTTTGCCAGTTGATTCCCTGTAAGGGTCTCAAAAGAAATTCTGAATAACTGGAAACACATCTGATGCTCCTGGATGGGAATACTGTAATCCATAATACTGATGGGAAACTGTAATACAGTAAATGTGTCCATTTTCCCCACATTCATCTATAATGTAAATTCAATTCTAATATATATACCAGCTCTATATTTTTAGGAAACTTAGTAAACTTATTCTAAAAAGTATAGGAAAGGATAACATTTCAAGAATATCTAAGTCATTTTAAAAAAAAAGAACCTAGAATTATGACTTCTCCTATTGATATTACAATATACTGTAATTCCACAATAATAAATCTTAAATACTAGCACAGAGGCAAATGGATCATGAAACAGAATACAGTATTTAAAGATAGACCCTGTTTACGTGGGCAGTAAACATCAAGTAATGAGTATATACAAAATCAAAGTGCAACAGATGGGCTATTCAATAGAAAAACTGGATCACTATATAAAAAACAAAACTGTATTTCTATGTGATCCCTTATAAGAAGGTTGATCCTCAAAGGCAACTGATCTAAATGTGAAAGGTTAAACTATAAAGTTAATATATAGTGTAAATAAATCTTTGTGATCTAGGGTTAGGGAAAGACTTCTTAAACAATAACCTAAAGCCCAGGACCAGATGGCTTCACAGGCGAATTCTATCAAACATTTAGAGAAGAGCTAACACCCATCCTTCTCAAACTCTTCCAAAATATAGCAGAGGGAGGAACACTCCCAAACTCATTCTACGAGGCCACCATCACCTTGATACCAAAACCAGACAAGGATATCACAAAGAAAGAAAACTACAGGCCAATATCACTGATGAATATAGATGCAAAAATCCTCAACAAAATACTAGCAAACAGAATCCAACAGCACATTAAAAGGATCATAAACCATGATCAAGTGGGGTTTATTCCAGGAATGCAAGGATTCTTCAATATATGCAAATCAATGTGATAAACCATATTAACAAATTGCAATTGAAAACCATATGATCATCTCAATAGATGCAGAGAAAGCTTTTGACAAAATTCAACACCCATTTATGATAAAAACCCTGCAGAAAGTAGGCATAGAGGGAACTTTCCTCAACATAATAAAGGCCATATACGACAAACCCACAGACAACGTCCTCCTCAATGGTGAAAAACTGAAACCATTTCCACCACTAAGATCAGGAACAAGACAAGGTTGCCCACTCTCACCACTCTTATTCAAAATAGTTTTGGAAGTTTTAGCCACAGCAATCAGAGAAGAAAAGGAAATAAAAGGAATCCAAATCGGAAAAGAAGTAAAGCTGTCACTGTTTGCAGATGACATGATACTATACATAGAGAATCCTAAAGAGGCTACCAGAAAACTACTAGAGCTAATCAATGAATTTGGTAAAGTAGCTGGATACAAAATTAATGCCCAGAAATATCTGGCATTCCTATACACTAATGATGAAAAATCTGAAAGTGAATTCAAGAAAACACTCCCATTTACCATTGCAACAAAAAGAATAAAATATCTAGGAATAAACTTACCTAAGGAGACAAAAGACCTGTATGCAGAAAATTATAAGACACTGATGAAAGAAATTAAAGATGATATAAATAGATGGAGAGATATACCATGTTCTTGGATTGGAAGAATCAACATTGTGAAAATGATTCCACTACCCAAAGCAATCTACAGATTCAATGCAATCCCTATCAAACTACCACTGGCATTTTTCACAGAACTAGAACAAAAAATTTCACAATTTGTATGCAAAAACAAAAGACCCCAAATAGCCAAAGCTATCTTGAGAACGAAAAATGGAGCTGGAGGAATCAGACTCCCTGACTTCAGACTATACTACAAAGCTACAGTAATCAAGACAGTATGGTACTGGCACAAAAACAGAAAGATAGATCAATGGAACAGGATAGAAAGCCCAGAGATAAACCCATGCACATATAAAGGAGGCAGGAATGTACAGTGGAGAAAGGACAGCCTCTTCAATAAGTGGTGCTGGGAAAACTGGACAGGTACATGTAAAAGTATGAGATTAGATCACTCCCTAACACCATATACAAAAATAAACTCAAAATGGATTAAAGACCTAAATGTAAGGCCAGAAATTATCAAACTCTTAGAGGAAAACATAGGCAGAACACTCTATGACATAAATCACAGCAAGATCCTTTCTGACCCACCTCCTAGAGAAATGGAAATAAAAACAAAAATAAACAAATGGGACTTAATGAAACTTCAAAGCTTTTGCACAGCAAAGGAAACCATAAAAAAGACCAAAATACAACCTCAGAATGGGAGAAAATATTTGCAAATGAAGCAACTGGCAAAGGATTAATCCCCAAAATTTATAAGCAGCTCATGCAGCTCAATAACAAAAAAACAAACAAACCAATCCATAAATGGGCAGAAGACCTAAATAGACATTTCTCCAAAGAAGATATACAGACTGCCAATAAACACATGAAAGAATGCTCAACATCATTAATCATTAGAGAAATGCAAATCAAAACTACGAGATATCATCTCACACCAGTCAGAATGGCCATCATCAAAAAATCTAGAAACAATAAATGCTGGAGAGGGTGTGGAGAAAAGGGAACCCTCTTGCACTGTTGGATGGAATGTAAATTGTTACAGCCACTGTGGAGAACAGTATGGACGTTCCTTAAAAAACTACAAATAGAACTACCATATGACCCAGCAATCCCACTATTGGGCATATACCCTGCAAAAACCATAATTCAAAAAGAGTCATGTACCAAAATGTTCATTGCAGCTCTATTTACAATAGCCCGGAGATGGAAACAACCTAACTGTCCATCATCGGATGAATGGATAAAGAAGATGTGGCACATATATGCAATGGAATATTACTCAGCCATAAAAAAGAAATGAAATTGAGCTATTTGTAATGAGGTGGATAGACCTAGAGTCTGTCATACAGAGTGAAGTAAGTCAGAAAGAGAAAGACAAATACCGTATGCTAACACATATATATGGAATTTAAGAAAAAAAAATGTCATGAAGAACCTAGGGGTAAGACAGGAATAAAGACACAGACCTACTAGAGAATGAACTTGAGGATATGGGGAAGGGGAAGGGGAAGCTGTGACAAAGCGAGAGAGAAGCATGGAGATATATACACTACCAAATGTAAGGTAGATAGCTAGTGGGAAGCAGCCGCATAGCACAGGGATATCAGCTAGGTGCTTTGTGACCGCCTGTAGGGGTGGGATAGGGAGGGTGGGAGGGAGGGAGACGCAAGAGGGAAGAGATATGGGAACATATGTATATGTATAACTGATTCACTTTGTTATAAAGCAGAAACTAACACACCATTGTAAAGCAATTATACTCCAATAAAGATGTGAAAAAAAATAACCTGAAGTACAAAATATAAAGTAAAAAACAGATGAATTTGATTACAACAAAAACAAGAATTCCTGTTCACTAAAGGAGACCACGAACAAAATTGATAGATGACAGATTTGGATACGGTTTTTGCAGTGTTAAGAGCTATGAAGGAAAAATATCTAGACTACATAAAGAATTCTTACAAATAAATAATTAAAAAGAAAGAACCAGTAATCCCAATTTTAAAATACCTAAGGATATAGGATAATACCAACAAGTATACGAAAAGATTCAGAAACTCGTTAAAACTTAAAGAAACTGAAGTAGCACTGGAATAAAATTTTAGACTCATTAAGATTGACAAAAATGAAAAAGCTTTATCTTTTCAAGTACTGTCAAGATAGACGTAAGTAAGAAGCTTTATAAATTGTCGATGAGAGAGTAGACTCTTACAGCTATTATAGAAGGCAATCTTCTGGCAGTTAAATTGAGTATGCATATACATTATGACATGTACATTTATACACACACTCACAAATACATAAACCCTAGAGAAATATTCAGCAGGCCTATAACTGGAAAAGTATAAGTATGTTCATCGTAGCATGATTTATAGTAACTGGAAGTTGGAGGTAATCACTACAGATAAGTAAACTATAATGGAATCAAACAGCAAAAAACTACATTCACAGCAATTAGTACTAAAAGAGTAAATGAACACCCAGCAACAAATACAGATTTTAAAATACAGGGCTGATAAAAAAAATAGTGAGGATCAAAATGAGATCTATAGTTTATGAAAACCAAAATAACATATTCACAAGACAATTTACATTGTCTAAAACCATATACAAATTAAAGGTTTTCTCCTCAAATACAACAGAATCATTGTCTATGGTAAAAGAAGAGGAATATGTATAGGAAATAGGATTAAATAAATAAAGCAAGAGAGGACTTGCATAGACTAAGGATGATAATGTGGCATTGAACTAATAAGTAGCCAGCAATAAGAGGCAGCCATGATTGGTCATTCCAGCCTCTAGAGGCACCTCTCTTCCAGAGAGTGAAAAGACTAAATAGGTCTCACGTCTTATACAGGAATAAACCAACCTAGGGATTTGGAGATCTGGAAGAGCACCACAGGAGAGAGCCACATGAAAAGTCTAATTCCTCCTAATCTTTGCAAATTTGGAAACAGGGTTGTGATACCTTGGGGATATAATGATATTATTTTGCCCACAGCTAGAGGTTTGTATATACTGATTGCCACAGATGTTGTTTTTCACTTTACATAGACATATGTAAGAGAGATCACAGTTTAAACCATAGTATTTTTTCCACTACTTGATGTTTCGGCACATTTCTTCACTTTTATTTAACAAGGGAGACAACAGAAAGAACTCTACTGCATGACACATGATGAGTTTTCTGGAAATAAATTGTCTCCACTGTAGACACAGAAATACCCAAGCATGTCTGGCAGTCTGCTGCACAATACATAAGTCTTTCCACTGGATTTGTTGCAATAAGCTGTGAATACTGGTAGAGAATACCTCCAAAAGAAAGAAGAAAGACAATCTACAGTTGACCCAGTAACAAGGTCCTCAGCACTGGAAAGTTGGAAAGGAGAGTTTTTGAGTATAAATCCCAGAAATATTAAAAGTGGCCAAGGGTTTGCAAGGATTAAAGTTTGTGTGAGTGGGTGAGTTAGCCTAATTTGAATTTGCTTGTTGGTGTTCTATGTGGAGATGACAAATTAATGCAGCTATTACTAGATTTGTGATTAAGGTATAAAAACATCTTATTATTTTTTACTCTTCTGTTTCTGAATGGGTTTCAAATTATTCCAAAAAGTGCTCCTCAGTATTTCCTCCTTTATTATTTGTGTTTTTCATACACATCTAATTTCTGTTCCTTGTCTTTGGCAAACCGCTACTGGAAATGACAAATTACAAAATGAGATTCAAAGGGCACATGCAGGTGACTGAACAAGTATAGTAGACTAAGGAATGCAGGCATGGACCATGTTGCTTCTCTCTACATACAGCTGCTTCTGCCAGAATAAAGCTAATTTGCTTTTAACTAAAACGAGATATTTAAACTTAAAGATGAAGGGGATATTTTCTGCGACTCTTCACAATGGAATACAGAAAATTAATCTTAGGAATATTTGCCTGTGTTCTTACTAAATTCCCAATTATTTTGAGAATGGAAACTCTTTTGATCGAAATATTGCTGAAGTACACTCAGAATGCTATCCTATCTAGTGAACCTTTTTCTAAAAGTGGATTTAGTATTAGGACTGGGAGGGTACCGATCCGAGCTAGAACAGAGGGAAGATCCTGTTATATTCTCCTTTCCACTGTACTACCCAATTCATTCTCTGTTCCCCAATTTACACTATATGTCACTTCAGTGTAACTTCCTTGCTTGAGAGATAATCAAATTTAAATTCTTCCTTGAATGGCATTCAATGTGCTCCACGGTCTGACATTAATTCACTTTAATTTCACTTCTTCCTTGTAGCAGATGCTGTCAGTACTCTGCCCATTTCCTCGGACCTTTCAGGATGCTTTAACAACTCTGTGCATGAGGGCTGTCATTTTATTCCTCAAAACTGCAAGTCTCTGTGTACCCACAGGTCAGAAGTGCTAAGGAATTAACATCCCTAGGGGAAAAGCCCTCTAAAAATAACTCATGGACTACAGTGTATGAGACATGTTTTATATCATTTCCCATCCTTTTTCTGTATCACTTTTCTTCCCTGACCTATGCTTCCTGCATCTACCAAATAAACTATCTGCACTCAAATTCTTACCTCAGCATCAGATCACAGGGGAACTGCAACTAAGCCAGTTGGTACAAAAAAACAATCCTAGGAAGCAAGTAGTCCAGTAACTGGATTACTCACTAGCCAAACAGCAACAAGAATTCCAGTGCTGGTAATAAGTGAATAGTGATACCCCCTGGCATTCTGAAGTATCTCAATTACTAACATTCTTACCTGTGGTGAACTGCGATTTCATAGGTTGCATTGGTTTATGTAATATCTCCAGAATTTGAGAAAGATACACTGCAGTTGCAAAGGTAATTATAAAGGACAATGGTTACTGTTAAATACCATCAATGCATTGAAGGAAGAAAAATGACAAACTCAACTCAGCCAACACCCAACTCCAACAGCCAACGCGGTGTGAAATCAAAGGCTTTTAAAAAAAATAATAGCATTTATAGAGATACTAGTCTCCTGCAGCCAAAAGGTGTTAGGGATGCAAACCAAGCTCAGGACCTGACTGTGCTAGGTAGGAACCAAACTGCTGAGAAGGATGAATTTACAGCCTTGTTATATCTCTTACATAAAGTCAGGCATGGATAAATAGGGAAACCTCTAAGACCTAGAAGAGACATGGATGAAGATATTTGAGAACTTGAATTCCCAGACTTCCTTAAAGTCTTTGGGCCTGTAGAAATAGCTCATTCACCCTTGCAAAAGGACAACAGCCTCCCTTTGCCTGGGGGACATGCAGTGGCCTCACCTCAAGTAGATATCTGGCAAGACAAAGCCTACCCTCTTTAAAATCTCCCTCTCCACCTCCTTCAATCTTCTAGGCTACAATTATAGTAAATTCTCAGTGTAACCCAATAGTGAAAACATTCTCCTTTCATTAGAAGGAAAGTGATTATTGATCAGGGTCTGCTTATGAAACTGTTTCCCTAGTTTCAATAAGAATGATGGGATTTTTGAATAGCAGAGGCCAGATGGTGACACTTAAATGTAACAGTGAAGGTGGATGTAATTGTTCTAATGCAAAAACGGGTAGCCAAGCTTGAAGGGCAACCAAGAGGCACTGACATACCAGGATCTGCAGCACTGACTAACAGATAACAATGATACCAGAAATGAGACAGATTAGAAACCAATGAGGGTACTGCTGAACTCACAAAACCAAAGATTTTGTGATGGTTCAAGACCAGGAGCCATCAAAGCTTATGTCAGCGCTGACAATGAAGCCGTTATCCCAGACCACTATCTGCACTACAATAGTTCTCATATCCCCAGACCATCAACTTAAGAGCAAGCCAACTCCCTTCTAGGAAGGTACCCAAAATGCCAGAGGAGGTCACAAGCTCTGGGGAATTAACACACACTCCAAAGCAGTCCTTAACCAAAGGACTCTAGAGAACTGGTTTACAAACACAACAGCTCACTTGCCTCCAGGGGCAGGTAACTCCAAGGCACCTACCAAAGACATTTCTTTCACTTGAACCATTTTCTCAGGATTTATGTTTAGGTTTTGGGTTTCTGCAAACCATGCTATAGACAAAATGAAATAATTATTTTGCTCCTTTCTCTTTTCCACCTATGTTTATCATTCCCTTCCCTAGTACTTCTCTACCCATCCAAATTCTATTCACACTTCAGGAAACTCTCAAATGCTACATATTAAATAAAGCTTCCCTAATTTCCCCAAGTACAGTTTTCCCCCATTTCATAAGCAATGTATTTATTACTGAAAAAAAATTAATATTCAAGACAACTGGATACACCTGTATGCAAAAGAATAAAGTTGGATCACTTCCTTCCTCTGCATGCAAAAATTAATGCAAAATGGCTCATAGATTTAAATGTAAGAGCTAAAGCTATACAAATCTTGAAAGAAAACATAGGAGTAAATCTTTGTGACTTTGGATTAGTCAATGGTTTCTTACATACGAAACTGAAGGAACAAGCTACAAAAGAAAACAAGTAGATTACTTGGACTTCAAAATTAAAAATATACTTCTGTGGCGCAAATGATATCATAAAGAAAGTAAAAACCCACAGAATGGGAGGAACTATGTGTAAATAGTATACCTAATAAAGGACTTGTATCCAGTGTAAAGAACTCTTAAAACTAGACAACAAAAAGACAACCCAATTAAAAATTGGGCAAAGGATCAGAATAGAAATTTTTCCAAAGAAAATAGGCAAATGGCTAGTAAGCACATGAAAAGCTCTCAGATCATTAACCATTAGGGAAACACAAATAAAAAACAAAATGTGAATCAGCTTCACACCCACTAGATATATTATATGGCTATAAACAAGATGACAGACAATAATCGATGTTGGTGAAAATGTGGAGAAACTGGAACCTTTATACAATGCTGGTGCAAATGTAAAGTGGCACAGAATAATTTGGCAGTTTTTCAAAATGTTAAACATAGAGCTACCATGTGATCTAGCAATTCTGTTCCTAGGTGTATACTCAAGAGAAAAGAAAACATACTGCCATAGCAAAACTTATAAATGAATGTTCATAGCAGTACTATTATACTAACCAAAAGTGAAAATAAACTAAATATCTACCAACAGATGAAGGGAAAAAATGCAGTATATCCACATAATTGAATAATATTTGACAATCAAAAGGAACAAATAAATGCTAAATGAAAACAAAAAAGAAATCCATGCTAAAACATGGATAAATCTTTACAACGTTATGCTAAGTGAAAGAAGCCAGTCAAAAAACATTACATATAATGTATTATTCCATTTACATGAAATGTCCAGAATAGGCAAATCTATAGGGGTAAAAAGTAGATTAATGCTTGACTAGTGCTGGAGGTTGGGGTATGTTGAGGTGGGTGGGGTCTGGGGATGGGATGCTAATGAGTACAGAGTTTCCCTTTGGAATGATGGTTGCACAACTCTGAATATACTAAAGTCATTGAATTGTACACTTTAAATGAGTGAATTTTGTAGTATGTGAATTATATCTTTATTAATTATATAACATTTATTCATAAATATATTAAATAATAATATCAATCCCTTTCTCTGTTGTACATCATGGCTGTATTATTTAAGACAGTCCATCTGCAAGTTGAATAATCTTAAGTAAAAAGAATTTACTGGTTTCTATAGTACCTCAGAAAAGGAAGGCATAGAGCTAGTCACAGGGAAAAAGGGATTCCAAAACTCAAATGCTGTTAGAAATTTCAGTCCTACACTCTAGTGTTTATTTATTGGCTTTTGTCTGCCTTACAGTGTATGGAGTTTGTTCATATAAAGGTAAACATGGTGACAAGCAGTTCAGGGCTTAAATATTTTCTTACAACTTTTTCTTCTTAAATTTATACTTTGGAGTTCTGTAGGTTTGTCTTCAAATCCCAAATCCATAATTTACAAGTTATGTGATCTGGAAGATTTATTTTTATCTTCAATTAATAATCAATGAAATAAAATTACCTTTCTTATCATAGGTTATTTCAATCATTTTATTAGATAACACAAGTACAATGGATAGCATAATATCTAATATGGAGTATATGTTGAAAATATTGGTTTGTAATCTACAGGAAAGTCATCTAGGTTAATGAAGGGAGGTAAGCCCCTAACTTAATGGTTAGGAACTATATGGCAATCAGATATTCCTTTTCAGAAATTTGAACTAAGAAACATGGGATGTAGGTAGGGTGTGGGTGGGAGGACCAGTTATCATTCGGAACTAAATCTGAAAGTTTATTATATAGAGTGATCATAAAGACCATAAGAGCAATGGTGAAGTTGAGCTTACGAAGGAATTAGATATTGACAGTAACTAAAACCACAAGTTATTCCCACTATTTTGTTAAGTCTACATTCTTTCACTAGGTGATCTCAATCAGTGTGATGATTTTAAATATCATCCTCATATCAGTAATTTCCAAATTTGTATCTACAGCTCTGACCTCTTCACTGAACTCCAAACTCCTATATACAACAGCCTTTTTTTTTTTTTTTTTTTTTTTTGAGGTATGAGGGCCTCTCACTGTTGCGGCCTCTCCCGTTGCGGAGCACAAGCTCCAGACGCGCAGGCTCAGCGGCCATGGCTCATGGGCCCAGCCGCTCCGCGGCATGTGGGATCTTCCCGGACCGGGGCACGAACCCGTGTCCCCTGCATCGGCAGGCGGACTCTCAACCACTGCACCACCAGGGAAGCCCTACAACAGCTTTTTTGACATATTTACTTAGCTGTCTAACAGGCATCACAAAACATGGTTGCAACAGAACTCTTGATCCTCCCCCTCCACCCCTTTGCTCATCTGCCAGTCTTACCCACCTTAGTAAATGTAACCACAATCTACCAAACAGTCAAGGCAATACTCTAGGAGTGATCCTTCAATTATTTTCCCCTCATATCTGACACATAATTCAACAGCTAGTCACACTAGCTTTACTTCGCAAACATATCCAACACACACTAATTTTTCTCCATCCGTGTTGCCAACAACTTAGTTCAAACAATCAGCTATTACTAGCTCTACTGCAACTGTCATCCAACTAGTAGTCCCTACTTTTAGTCCCGCCCCTTCATGATCCATTTAGTGATCACAGTGGAGCAAAGGTGACCCTTTAAAAATGGAAGTAAGACAGACTCACCAATATGACTATGAAGACTGAATTTTAGCAACAGAAATAACAAATGAGTACTTCATGTTAATGTCCCACTATCAACCATCTCTCCCTCCAACAAATATATACAGTAAGAATTCCAGGCAAAAAGCCAGTACACAAAAATCTTAATCATTCAAAGAAATACCATTACCAATATTAAAGTACTGCTCAATATTATTAACAGTATCTACTGTATGAGTATAACCACTGTGTTAAGACTTTACACACAAATCACCTTTAGTACTCACAAAAATCTTATGACGTAGGTAATATTATCTACATTTTACATATAAGGATGACTAAGTCTTATGGAAGTTGGGTCACTTCCAAAGTGATCCACTTCCCAAGTCATAGAACTAATAAAACAGCAGAACTGAAAATCAAAATCTTAAAAGGAAACACGATAGCGCATAATGAAGAAAGAGCCCAATATTCAATGAGCAGTTGAGTCACGCTGGAAAACAACAGAATACAGATCTATAAACTCCCACTGCTGAGATTTCAGAGACTCTCTTGAACTAGTTGCTAAGAGGCATGGCTTTACTACATTTTCTCTATTTCTTGTGATCTAATAGCTCAATTCTGGGGGGAGATCCCCTGCATGTACATCATTACAGATCTTTTTAAGGTAAATAAAAATTAACAGAACTAAATTATTACTTTTTCCAGCCACCTTATTTTACTCAACTAGTTGCTAAGAGGCATAGCTTTACTACATTTTGAACTAGTTGCTAAGAGGCATAGCTTTACTACATTTTCTCTACTTCTTGTGATCTAATAGCTCAGTTCTGAGGGGAGATCCCATGCATGTACATCATTACAGATCTCTTTAAGTTAAATCAAAATTAACAGAACTAAATTATTACTTTTTCCAGCCACCTTATTTTACTCAACTAATGACAATTCTAATATAACTTGGTTATTTACTCCCAAGGATTCCATTATTTTCACAACTCCCTTCAGTGCTATATTGACAGGAATTATAAGTGATTGAAATTTAATAACTTCTATTATTCTTTGCAGTTACAAGGTTCTCAAGTCTCTAATATATTCCCAATTACAGATTCTTTACATTGTGAAAGAAATGTTTCATTAAAAGTAAGTAAAGCATGCTTCTGCATATATGAGAAGAGTTCCAGATATTTAGAGGCCCCATTTTACAACTTTATCTGGTTCAAATTTTCAAAATTAAATTGAGAAACTCTGTGTGCAATATGGTAATGTCCTTAGTCATCCAACATTGTCGTTACCTTTTCTCCTTTTTATATTCTTCACATACTCTGCAACTTCATAGATTTCTCTTCATTTTGGGTCCCATGTTTTGACCCACTAATGCTACTGTTACCCAAATTCCTTTCAATGATTTCTTGTTATTTTCCAAATCACTCTGAACATTATTCCTGCTGTGTTCAATATACTTAAGCTAAGTCTGTAAGTATTTTACTTCATTCAATTTTTATTTTTCTCATCACTGTGATTCAAATTTTCTATAACTTCTAGTTTCTCTCCTGTACTGGGTTTGTTGTATTATCTGGACAACCCCCGCCCCCCCCCCTTTTTATTAAGTTTCATTTAAATGCCTTAATTTTCCTGACAAATTAATTCATTCAGGTCTTTGTAAAATGTGTCTTCTAGCTTCCAGGAACCCCTCTTTGTGGAATTCTAAGCTGTTTACTTCACATAGCTTCTTTTCATTCCATAGTCATGGAATTCAACTAGAAGGAATGAAAATACCAACAGAGTCCATTTGGAATGAAAATACCAAACTTGATAGTTGCTTTCCAGCTTTGGGGTAAGTATTTGTATCCATTTGAATTATGCTGGGTTAGGAACAATCTAGTCAGTTAATGGGTCATAGCTATCAGGATATGCTTAAATTTTCTGATTCACTCATCAGGATTAGTTACTATCGCCTATGTAACACTTATCAGTTTCTCAATAACCTTCCTGGACAGTGGAGAATGCAAAGGGAGAATTTTTTTCTAATTCCCAATCTCTAAGCCACTTCTCTGTATGAATGGGTTAGGAAGACACTTGTAAAGAGATTCATATGTACTGAACAATGTTCTAAAATTTTTTATGTTATTTTCACAAAATGGAATATTTTGCCATTTAGCAACCTTTTGACACTGACCTGCTGAAACACTTGCACAGGAATGCAGAGGGTATATTTACTACTGAATTTCCTACTGAATATTGATTCATGTAACAAGAAAAAGGCAATTGTCCTAAATAGTTTTATCCCTCAGAGCTACCAGCAAATGATTCTTCGGCTGATTTCTTCAAAGCATTTTTTTATATCACACAAACCACAGTTTGTATTTGCTCTTACTTGTAATACTTTTCAAGTGACTCCTATTTTTTAATTAAAATGCATTCATCTAAAAAGTTATTAGCATAATGTGTGAGTAGGTGGGAAATAATAGATTCACTGACATGGATAATAAAATGAGTGTTTTTCATTACATATCTTTTTAAATCACAGAATTGTGTCTGTGAAGGTTAAAATAAAGATCATTTAATAAAAAGCACCAAGCTTGACCCCTATTTAAAAAATTTCTGCCTGCTTCTGTAGATGCACTGTCATAATATTTTTTTAGATCATATACTCCTTTTTGCCATTAATCTTGAAATTTACCAAAAATCAGCTCAGAAAAGACTGGGAGTACTGATGCAAGTATTTAACATAACCAATTCTAACTTTCACAAAGTTAGTGGAAGTTCTTCATATACCTAAACTGTTTTCCTGTTGCCTCTTTGGAAATTATGCATTACTGAATACCTTAAAAATGTCCTGTATAGACATTGAAAAACCATAAACAGTATGAATAAATATCATCTATTCACATGTGTGAATAAAACTCATTAAAACACATGGAAACCTGAATAAATGTAAGGAATATAGCACACCCATGGATAAAAACACTCAATATTGGAAACACACATATGATCCATCTTTTTGAAGGGCACCTTGTAACACATATCAAATCTAAAAATGTATACCATCTGATATAGTATTTCTAGTCTCAGAAATATGTCTACAGAAATACAGCACAGGAATGTTTACTGAGCAGTTTTTCTAATGGTGAAAAATTAGAGACAAATGAAATATCTACAATAGGTCAATGGGTAAATTATAGCTGATCTATATTTTAGAATATATTACAGATGTTAATATAGCTCACTAATCATTCAAATAATTCATTCAACAAATATTTATTAAGAACCTGTTATGTGCCAGACAGTGTTCTATTTAGGACATAAATCCGTGAAAATGTAAGACAAATTATCTGCTTTCATGGAACATTTATTAGGTGATAGCTTGTTTAAAAGAAAATAAATTTTAAAAGAAACATACAAAATATCAGTGGTGAAAAGTGCTACAGAGAAAAATAAAGTGAGGTGAGGTAAGGGAGCTGTGAGTGAATGAGGGAGTGTTCTTTGATAGGAGATAATCAAGCGATATTTGAAACCTAACAGGGGACAAAACAAGGAGAAGTCTGGGGGAAGCACATTAAAAGAAGTGGAAATAGATCAAGCACAGCTTATCTGAGATCTGAAATAGATCTCAGATAAGCTGTGATCACTAAGACTTAAGCAGCCTATAGTGAGGATTCTGGCTTTTACTCTTTTAAGACTTCAAACGACTGGAAGGTTTTGCCAGGAGAAATGACAAGATCTGGCTTACATTTTAAGTGGGTCATTCTGGTTGCTGTCTGGATAATAGGCTGCAGAAAGCAATGAGGAAGAGACATCAGTTAAAATGCTACTGAAATAGTCTAAGTAAGAGGAGATAAAGCCTGGAATAGAACAGCAGCAGTAAATGTAATGATTCTAGATATATTTTCAGGTTGACCTGATAAGACTTGCTAATTATTTGGATATGGCATATAAAAGAAAGAGGAAATGGCAAGCATGAGCTAGATTAGCAATGCTGATATAGAAGGTTGCCCATGATATATTGTCAAGTGTGATCAAAGAAATCTGCATTAAAATGTGTAGAACTGGATGATTTTTATTAAAAAAAAAAGGAATGTTAAAGATAGATATCAAGTTTTAATAGCAGTTAACTCTAAGAAAGGAAGAAGAGCTAGAAATGTTCACATTTTACTTCATGGACTCTGGCATAATTCAAGTATTTTATTGCTAGTATGTAACATTTCTGTAATTTTAAAGCAATTTTAAAATTGCTTCCTCACTGGAAGAAAGAAGAGATAACATATGAGTGTTTAAATTAAAAGTAAATGTAGTTCTGATAATTGACTTGTAATTTTCAATAATACAAATAATAAATGAATTTCCAAATACAATTTCTCAATAGATAGTGATTTAATAATTAGAAATGTAAATCTTATCCTTTATTTTTCAATAATATAAATACTAAATTTAATTTCCAAACACAATTTCTCATTTAAAAAAATAAAATATTTGATTGGCATACAATAAAGCATGGTAAACCTAAGTTACATGGTATGGTGGAAAAACATAGGCTATGGAAAAATCCAGAAAACCCTGAGTTCAAATATTGACTCTGACATTGAGTAACAGTTTAGAAAACATATCTCTATTATGTGATAGTCACCATGCTCAGTGGTGCTTATCAGGCTATTAAACAGAAGGCTCAGACCACAGCTAGCTCATCCTCTTGTCTGGACAGGTGTTTTGGGAGATGCTAAATGATGATGGTCTCTTCCCAGTATGGCATGGAGCAATGAGACAAGTACCCAGCTTGGGTGATGAGAAAGGATTACATTTTCCAAGAGTCCTGCTGTCAGGATTAGGCCTACCCACCTTCCCTGCCCTAAGGTCAAACCAAGTAAACCATGGTTTCCTAGGTTTCTGAGAAACAGTAAGTAACCCTTCTCTTTAATTCCTATCTTTCTTCCTGCTTAGAGACTGTGCTATGTTTCACAACCATCCGAGGTCATAGAGATCCCTTCTTTCTCTGAATTGTTGTAATTGTATGGACTATAATGCCAAGTTTGCATTTATAATATACACAGTGCATTTATAATATACTCATTGTTTTCTGTCCTTGTAAATAAAGTGTATGATATAAACTGGAAATTTCAATCAAAAGATGTGATTTTTACCCACGGCTTCAACACTTTGATTTGAGTAAATTTAAATTAGTTACTTAAACTTATGTAATCCTCAAGTTCTATATCTATAAAATAAAGAACATCACAGAGTTGATATGAGGATATTATATCTCCATAAGTGAAGATATTTGATAAACTATAAAGTAAGATATCATGTAAACAATTATGATAATGATGATGACCTATAGAATATATACTCTATCATAATCCTCTTGATGTCAGATATTGTCTCTTCTATACCTGAAATCTCTCAGCAAAGAATTATGTGCCTTTTTGCTAGGCATTATTAATAATTCAGTAGTTAGTAATAAGTACTTTGTAAATACTCTTGATATCTAATAATTTCATCTTCAGTAAAATAAAATCAAGTTAAAAAATGCTTCCTTTGTTTCCTTACATTGCTAATATGAGATAAGGCATATCAGAACAAATAATTAAATCAAGTCATAGGTTAAAAGATATACCTTGTTCATGGATTAGAAGAACTAATACTGTTAAAGTGACCATACCACCCAAGGCAATCTATAGATTCAATGCAATCCCTATCAAAATACCAAGGGCATTTTTCATAAAACTAGAGCAAATGATCTTAAAATTTGTATAGAAACCGCAAAAGCAATCTTGAGAAAGAACAGAACTGGAGGAATCACACTCTCTGGATTCAGACTGTACTACAAAGCTACAGTAATCAAAACAGTGTGGTAATGGCACAAAGGCAGACATATAAATCAATAGAGAGCCCAGAAATAAACCCACACATTTATGGTCAACTAATCTACAACAAAGGAGGCAAGAATATACAGTGGAGACAAGATAGTCTCTTCAAGAAGTGGTCCTGGGAAAATAGGACAGCTACATGTAAAAGAATGAAATTTGAACATTCTGTAATACCGTATACAAAAATAAACTCAAAATGAATTAAAGACCTAAACATAAGACCAGAAACCATAAAACTCCTAGAGAAAAACATAGGAAGAATATACTTTCACATAAATCATAGCAATATTTTTTAGATCTGTCTCCTAAAGCAAAGGAAGAAAAGCAAAAATAAACAAATGTGACCTAATTAAGTTTCAAAAGCTTTTGCATAGCAAAGGAAACCATAAACAAACAAAAAGACAAGCTATTAAATGGGAGAAAATATTTACAAATCATATGACTGATAAGAGGTTAATATACAAAAGATATAAACAGCTCCTACAACTCAACAACAAAAACAAATAACCTGGGCTTCCCTGGTGGCACAGAGGTTGAGAGTCCGCCTGCCGATGCAGGGAACACGGGTTCGTGCCCTGGTCTGGGAAGATTCCACATGCCGCGAAGCGGCTGGGCCCATGAGCCATGGCCGCTGAGCCTGTGCATCCGGAGCCTGTGCTCCACAACGGGAGAGGCCACAACAGTGAGAGGCCCACGTATCGCAAAAAAAAAAACCCAAAAAACAAAAAAAAACCACCTGATTAAAAAATGAGTAGAAGACCTGAATAGACTTTTCCAAAGAGGACATGCAGATGTCCAATAGGCACATGAAAAGATGTTCAACAGCATTAATCATCAGAGAAATGCAAATTAAAACCACAGTGAGATATCACCTCACACATGTCAGAATAGCTATCATTAAAAAGAACACAAATAACAAGTGTTGGCAAGGATGTGAGAAAAGGGAACCCTCTACAGTATTATTGAGAATGTAAATTAGTGCAGCCACTGTGGAAAACAGTTTGGAGGTTTCTCAAAACCTAAACATAGAACTACCTTATGACCCAACAATTTCATTCCTGGGTATCTATCTAAAGAAAACAAAAACACTAATTCAAAAACATATATGCAAAAAAAAAAAAGATATATGCATCCCAGTGTTCATAGAACATTATTTACAAGATCCAAGATACAGAAGCAACCTAAGTGTCCACCTATAGATGAATGGATAAAGAAGGTGTGGTATGTACAATGGAGGAGAAAGATAGGGATAGGAGATTAAGATGTACAAACTATTATGTTTAAAATAAAGAAGCCACAAGGATGTATTGTACAACAGAGGGAATATAGCCAGTATTTTGTACTAACTATAAATGAAGTCTAACCTTTAAAAATTGTGAATCAACAACCAAAATTGTTGTACAACTGTAACTTATGTAATACTGTACATCAACTATACTTCAATTTAAAAAAAAAGAAAACTATGCATTAAGCATCCTTTTGGCTCTTAAAACAAGTAATGCAGGATAGAAAAAGTAGATGTTCTGGAACTACTATCTGATTATAAGACAAATATTGATCTTGCTGGAGAAAATCTTCCTTCAATCAGTTTCTCACTTATGTTTTTCTTGAAAATGAGATTTGAAACATTGAAGCAATTAAAGAAAACAAATGAATTTTTTCACTGTCATAATGTCATTGGCAAAACAGTGACTATCAGTTATTAACTCAATAAAAAGAACAGCCAGGAAGTCAACACTAAAATATTTTTCATAACTAAGAAAAATTAAAAGAAAAAAATAAATGTTGGCTAAATTATAAGAGAATTATAATTAGGCATCACTACCTCTCTTAAAACACTAACTCCATTACAAAATGTTTTAATGTTTAATAATGAAAAACTAGCCAGACGTCAAAGATATTGGTAGAAAATTAATATATAACCGTGGAGAATGGCAATTATGATGTGTGTAGCAACAATAGATATATAAAGTAATGAAAAGTGAATAAAGGTAAATTTGGATATATACACTAAAACATTAATATTCAAAAATGATTTCATAGAATCAGGAGGCTTGAGAGTTGACAAATAATTAGTTATTAAGGAGTAAGGGTGTCTCTGGAAGATAATTTCTCATGAATAATGATGATTAGTTGTTACTGTTCAACTTCCATCCTCAGTTGTTTCAATTTTAAGAATCCAATTACCACATTTTTCCATGAACTAATATATTAAAACTGAGAAAAAGACACAGCCCTTGACTTCACAGAATTTCAGCTTCATGAGGGAGAGAGCCACAACTCAGTATACCTCAGAACAGAACAGCAAGGGCAATAAGGATCATACCAGCATTGTGCACAGGGTATCATCAGGGCCCACGGTCAACAGTGACTATCTCTTGTCTAAGAGGTCCTAGGCTTCACATACCAGGCATGGCATCAGCATTTGAATTAGGGAGTGAGCAGTTTTAGCCACACCAAGAATTAGAAAATAAGAGACTCCCTAGTAGGTAGGTGAGTGCTGCACTAATTAGTTTACATTTATTTTTTTTTACTTAACCCTTAAAAAAATCTATAAAGTAGATAATATTATTTATTTTATAGATGAGGAAACTATATATGAAAGTACTAACTGTTCTGACTAAAGTCATACAGGTGTACACTTCTATTCTGGGAGGCGAGGAATATATGTAACTTATTAGAATAAGTTAGGAGTCTGTCATAACTCCAATATCTGACTTACACAAACTTTATTAGCCTTGGTCGTATATGAGTGAGTTAGCTGCTCATTCAATTTGTCCAGGTGTGCACTTCAGACATTACAGGGTGAGTGAAGATTACTTCATTTCAAGGAACCCATCTGTTCTGGGGCTCCACACTACGCAGCACAGGTCTAGAAAGTTAAATAGGCTATTGGGGTGGATGGTAAGTATGGAATCAGATAATCTATTCAGGAGGCTAGTATATTAATCTGGGGAAAAGATGATGGTATCACGGACCAGAGTGGTTGCAAAAATGGTGTTAAAAGCAATCAAATTTTGAATATAGTTTTAAGGTAAAGCCACAGAAATTTGCTGTTAAATCAGTTATAAGGTTTGAGAAAAAGTGAGGTCAAATATAACTCAGGTTTTTGTCTGGAGATACTGGAACGCTAGAATTTCCCTTTTATTAAACCGTGATGACTGTGGAAGAAGCAGATAGGTAAGCAGTTCAGACTTGGATATGTTATATAAGATGCCTGACAGACACCTAAATTGAACAGGTGCCATTCTGGATATACAAGTTTGAGTGCAGAGAAGTCCAGACTGAAATACAAATTCAGGATTCATAAACATATTGAAAGTCTTGAGACTGAATAAGACCATATCAAGAGTAACTGGCAATTTAAGAGTCAAATTATTGATCCCTGGAGGAGAACCCAGAAAAATATAGAAGAAACAAATAAAGTGATGTTATGGAAGCCAAGTGATACAATTGTTTCAAAAAAGAGGTAGTTATTATATGTAATAAATGCATAAATGTTGCTCATAAATCTAGTAAGGTGAAGGTTGAAAACCGACTTCTAAATTTCATAATGTAAGTGTTACAGGTGATCTTGAGTTGAGTTGCTCCAGTGGAGCAGCTGGACAAAAGTCTAACTAGAGTGGTTTTGTAAGAGAAGATGGGGAGTACAGACAGCTCTTTCATGGAGAGGTAAAGGAGATAACATAATTTTTCAAGGAATTTTATAGAAAAATATATAATAGTTAGAGATAAACATATTGCAGCATATTTATATGCTGATTATATATATAATATAATTGATGATGCATTAGAATAACAGTATTAATATAAGAGAATATAAATCAGGAACAGAAAAACTCTTCTTTCTTCTTTCAATGATAATTTCCAAAATCTTAAATTCAGTTTCTTTGTTTATCTCTTTCATTTTCATTTAATAGTTTAATTTTTACAGTTTCTTCTCTAGGAAAATACAGGCTGCTAGCCCATCTTTCAAATTTTAATATGATTATATGCATGTACACATACGTGTGCATATATATACACATATCTGTTTGTGTGTATATACATATATATACACACACATATAAACACATACATATAGATGTAAATACAGTCTCTATTAGGGGACAAAATGAGAGGGTTGAACTAAATTATCTCTTAGTTCCCAGACTGTTTCTAAGGGACTATAATCCTTTCTTAACAGCTTCTTTGGAGATCTGCTTCATTCACTGGGAGCAGATGTTTGTAGAATTATTGTTTATGTTCACCTGTCACTATGAACTCCTGAAGCCGGCCTATTTAGGACCATTTCTTTTTCATTGAAAAAAAAATGTGTTTAACACATTAATTCAAACTATATACTGATTAACAGGTTAATGAAGTTGGTTTTTCTCTATCTCAACCTGCTAGAGAATTCTGTTCATTGACCCATTTTCCCCTTAAAAATTGCTGCCTTGTCTCTTTTCAGTTTTGCTGACGCATACTAAATTCTACAGCACTTTGAACAGCCATATTTGTCTCATAAAAAGCAAAGAATACTACATTGTTTTTTACTTTATGTTTAAATGAGTCTGATAACTGGAACTTCAGTTTTATTGAATATTATTACTCAATGCAATATGAAAAACTTAGAATTTTATAGTACAATTTGGATCACCATTATAATTCTGTCCAATCAGCACTGTCTTAGGCCATTAAGAACAGAGAGTAGATGCATACATATTCCAAAGTTGCTTTATATTTTACAGGCAGATGGACTCATAAATGCTTTTGAATTGGCACGTTAGGAACTGATGACCGTTAGGAACTGATGGTCTATTTTCAAATAAGTCAATAAAGCACTTTTTTGGCCAAGTACTGTTATTAAAATGCCTGACTTTGTACACTTGGTTCTATCAATAAACTTTCTAAGTAATTAAAGTGTGAAAACTTATTAGACCTCATAGGAGACAGAAATCTAAATGGTATATTGAGACATAATCACTTCTCTCAGGGAGTTTACACCTTAATGCTAGGGAAAGAAAAATAACAACAACAAAAATAAACTCCCTTGAAATAATAATTATAATACAAGGCAAATATGATAAAGGTTATAAATCACATATAGATCACTGATTTTTCTATTAAAAAGTTAGCGAGAGAATTATAAACAATTAGATCCAAAAGTTTAAAAGTTCCACAATTTAAGTAGATATGTAGATATATACTATTTTAACATTAGCTCTTATACACATGCAAAGATACTACTTTTTGTGTACTTACTACTTCAGAATTTTAAATGTCAGACTGTTGGTGGAAATGTAAATTGGTACAGCCACTATGGAGAACAGTATGGAGGTTCCTTAAAAAACTAAAAATAGAGCTACCATATGATCCAGCAATCCTACTCCTGGGCATATATCCAGAGAAAACTATAATTTAAAAAGATAAGTGCACCCCAATGGTCACTGCAGCACTATTTACAGCAGCCAAGACATGGAAACAATCTAAATGGCCATCAATGGAGGAATGGATTAAGAAGATGTGGTACACACACACACACACACACACACACACACACACACACAGGAATATAACTCAGCCATAAAGAGGAATGAAACAATGCAATTTGCAGCAACTTCAATGTACCTAAAAAGTGTCATACTAAATGAAGCGAGACAGAGAAAGACAAATATCCTATGATATCACTTACATGTGGAATCTAAAAAAATGATATAAATGGACTTATTTACAAAACAGAAACAGACTCACAGACATAGAAAACAAACTTATGGTTACCAAAGGGGAAAGGTGGGGGAGTAGGGATAAATTAGGAATTTGAGATTAACATATACACACTACTATATACAAAATAATCAACAAGGACCTACTGTATAGCACAGGGTATTCTACTCAATATTCTGTAATAACCTATATGGGAAAAGAATCTTAAAAAGAATAGACATATGTATATGTATAACTGAATCACTTTGTTGTACACCTGAAACTAACACAACATTGTAAATCAACTATACTCTCCAATATAAAATAAAAATTAAAAAAATTTAAAATGTCAAGAATATCACCTATTGCTTTTCTTAATCTTTTACTTAAAAATTAATTTATTAGTTCTTTCATTATGTTCTTATAGTCAAAGTTAATTTTTTTTCATTTTTCATGTTTATATATTTTGTTTATTGCTAGTCAATTATATCTTAAAAAATCTTGACTATATATTTTTTAAAAATACACTATTTATACTCATAATTATATTGTGCAATCTCTAGTCACAGAATTATTATCACCTCTCTTTTTATTGCAAAGTACTGCAATATTCTAAGTAGAGATTCATTATATTTTCAAAATATATAAACTCTGAAATTTAGGTTTTAAGACTAGTCTTAGGAAGAAAAAATGCCCCTTTAAGGTCATTTTGCTAATTCACTAAACTGTATTGCCGGCATCTTCCCAGGTATAGATAATTAACAACATTATATAAATACTTATTACTTTTAAACTTTCACTTAAAATCAAGAGCAATAATATACATTTCCTTGAGCCTGAATATAATTTTTAAAAATTATAGAAACTACCTTCTGCCATTTATGTAGTATACACAGAACTTGAAAAAGTTGATATAAATTTTATAATTTTTTTTTTTTTTTTTTTTTACGGTACGCGGGCCTCTCACTGCTGTGGCCTCTCCGGTTGCGGAGCACAGGCTCTGGATGCGCAGGCTCAGCGGCCATGGCTCACTGGCCCAGCCGCTCCGCGGCATGTGGGATCTTCCCGGACCGGGGCATGAACCTGTATCCCCTGCATCGGCAGGTGGACTCTCAACCACTGCACCACCAGGGAAGCCCAATTTTTATAATAATTTAACTTCATATTCTATCATTATAATGGATTAGTAACAGCTTGATGTTTTTAAGTTTGTATAAAACAGAACCATGACGTTTTCTAATTACCTATTTTACATGCTTTAGAACCATTACACTTCAAAAATATTTTTGAGAAGCCAGATGTTTGTCATTGATATTTTAAAAAAAGTAACAGTTAAGAAATAAAAGTTCAGTTCAAAGTAAGCATATGGACTTTTTAATGTACTTAACTTTGGGGTCTAAAAAGACAAACTCCCATAGAAAAAGAATCTTTCTACTTAAAAAATATGTTATTAATGAACATGTTGTTTTCCTAGAAACTTTTCCAACCTGGCTCCTATGGAGCTGCAGCATGTACATCCAGAGGAGAAGTAACATCAGGGTCTGGTGAGGAGGTCTCTTCAGTGCCTTCTTGAATTGTCCCCCCTTTTAGCAGTGTTGAAAATAGGTCTGGAAAAGCATAGGAAAGCTATATCAAATTTTCCTTAGGAGGTTTGTTCCGTACTGTTTTAGCAACTTTGCATGGTGAAGGTGTTCTATGGTATGACATTACGTATTCATTTTCACTAATGACTCTTCCTCTGTAAAATTAACAATATACTTAAGATAAATATATTTACACTGTAGTAACTCAAATCAAGTTATATTTGAAAATACGTATGTGTGAGTCAGATCAGAAGCATCCTTAGAACTATGCATACGTAAAAATGACTTCTAAGAAAAGCTGAACTATTTAGAATGATATCTGTTATACAAAATGAAATATGATGCTTCTGGACAATCTAACTTTGATGTGCTATCTTTATAAGCTGAATTTCAAAGATATTTAAGTGTTGCATGCTCTTACACAGTCTGGAAAATATTAAATGCATTGTTTAATAGGGATAAATAAGAATTATTTCCATGTGCAATACATAGAATAGTTTTACATATATATGTTACATATATAATAGTTATATTATGTATGTGTTCACCCAAAATGAAAATATCGCTGATTACACTTCTAACCTTGAATGAAGAAAATTAAGATTATATGTTGGCAGGAAAATACCACTTTCAATTTGTAAAAATGATTAGTGTAATTAGTTAAAGCAAAAAATATTTTTAAATTTGATTTTTCCCCATTATTGACTATCTGACATCTAGTAAAACTGAGGATTTAGTTATAGCTATTTTCTAAAATCCCTAACAATATTAATATGAGTATTGTCTTCAGGTTTAGTGAAAACGAACACAGTAAAAACTACTTAAAAGAAGAGAGGTTGCTAAAACAGTAACCATTAATCTAAATGCTCTTAGTGTTACGGTATCATTTAAACTTGTACAAAGCTTGGGTAGACATTGGAGAATCAATATTATTTGAATTCCAGTATAACGACTGAAAGTGAATATAAACTGTAAATGGTATCACCATTTTTCATAGTGCTAGTATATTAAAAACAAGTAATGAAGAAGACTCTTTCATAATGCTAGGAGCAAAAATATTTAAAGCTATCATATTTGAAGGACTTTTTTGCTAACTCATGTTTTCATATTTAGGATTGATAGTCCTTTAGAAAAAGACATTTGAACCATGTGATTATTTTATGGTACTTAATATGTTAAAACTTATTTCAATCTCATTTGCCCTCCTAATTGCCCATTCTTAAATTCATAACTTTAAACTTCACTAATACTTGAAAACATTGTAAAGTAATATACATATTATAAATTAATTTTTGTAAATATTTCTATATCCACTTATCATATGACCATGATACAGTTACAGTACAATTATAGTTACTCAATATGTAGTTTGTTTAACAAAACACGAAATCAGTAGAAATATCTATCTGCTTGATGTACTTTCTTTTGATTATTCTAGAAATCTGCATTTGGTTATTTCAAAGCCACAGTTAAAAATTAATAAGGTATGCTGAAAAAATTATTTCTAAAAATCAAATGATCACTTATGAAAATGATAATTTACAACTAAGATTAGAAAACCCTAACGTGTTAACATAATTCCTTTAATAATGGCAGAATAAGGTAAAACCAAAATTAATCTTTAAGAATAAACTCTAAAAACGCTCTTCATTTGAAAACTAAAGTTGAAAGAAAGGAAAATCTGACAGAAATTAATACTGACCCGCATGGGGGCTTCCCTGGTGGTGGAATGGTTAAGAATCTGCCTGCCAGGGCTTCCCTGGTGGCACAGTGGTTGTGAGTCCGCCTGCCAGTGCAGGGGACGCGGGTTCGTGCCCCGGTCCGGGAGGATCCCACATGCCGCTGAGCGGCTGGGCCCGTGAGCCATGACCGCTGGGCCTGCGCGTCCGGGGCCTGTGCTCAGCGGCGGGAGAGGCCACAGCAGTGAGAGGCCCGCGTACCGAAAAATAAGAAGAAGAAGAAGAATCTGCCTGCCAAAGCAGGGGACACAGCTTCAAGCCCTGGTCCGGGAATATCCCACATGCGGTGCAGCAACTAAGCCCATGTGCCACAACTACTGAGCCTGCGCTCTGGAGCCCGCGAGCCACAACTACTGAGCCTGTGTGCCACAACTACTGAAGCCCGTGGGCTTAGAGCCCGTATTCTGCAACAAGAGAAGCCACCGCAATGAGCAGCCCACACACCGCAGCAAAGAGTAGCCCCTGCTCGCCGCAACTAGAGAAAGCCCGCATGCAGCAACAAAGACCCAACACAGCCAAAAATAAATAAATAAAATAAATAAATTTTAAAAATAGATAAATAAAGACTATGTGGTTAAAAAAAATACGGACCCCCATGACATTTAAATTAAAAATCAGAATAGTCTAGTCAGTCAAAATGAAGTATTCTATTTACAGTCTTCTTTGTGGTTTAAGTATGTGCAAATTTATTTCCCCCATGGGAAAAAAATCATTAAAACAAGAAAATACATTTTATAATTTGAAAGCGAAACTCTATTAGTAACTTATTGTAGCATGAACAATACAATATTGTGGGGAAAAACCTATGGTTTAATGACAGAATCTTATAAGGAGAAGCTGTTCATCAACATGATACTGCAGACATTTAAAAAAATAATTTAATATTTAACAATCAAAAAACCTGTTGAATTAAAAGTGTGCATAGACACAAATGAAATCCTTCCAACTTATCTAAAAAATAAGAGCTCGTAAGAGTTCACAAGAGTTCATAAAAGATTCAGTGTTAAACATATATTTCAAATTTGAAGATGTCAAAGTCAAAATACACAGTAACAGTAAAATTAATTTGATTTTCATAAATTTCTGGCCAATCGGTTGTTACTTTGCACAAGCAAGCAGAATTTAAAAGACTAAAAAGAACAGATTTGGAAAGAAAAAAAAATAGAAGCAGGGAAAAAGTTTGTTGCTGAACAAAAAGACAGTCCAAGAGATAACTTCCCAAAGTTATGACACATAAACTTGGTATATTATACAGGTGAAATTAGTGAAAACTTCATTTTTCATGATTTAGTAATTAAATATATGGTTCACAAGACACAGGTGCTATAACAGGAGAAAAATTGCAAATTCTTTTCCTCACTGAAAGATTACAACAAATAATTAGATAGACATGACACACATGTGTACTAGTTGATATTAGAAACAGTTTAAATGTTAAGTACCAAATTGTTTCAGGCAATTTAAGGCAGTATCTTATAAGAGATGGAGTATAAACTGTAGCTTAAAGGAAGGGAGATGAAATTCTCTAAGCACACTGGATCCTTAAGTATGTACACGAGTAAACAAATGAAACAAGAGAATGATAGCAAGCTCATGAACACTGTTAATTATAAACATCATTATACAATAAAATAAATATAATTAGCTGGTTATTAAAGGGTTTTAACGTTCCCAGTGTGTGTCTAGATAGCTTAGAGGGCAACAGAGAATCAATATAAGACAACTGCTAGGGTTACATGGAGGGACTGAGGCCAAGCTGAATTTAAGAGTGCCACACTGAATAATTCTCCACATCAGCAGGTAGAAATGAGAAAACTACAATAACCAAAAAGGATTCCTTGGTAAAATAAATTTTGGAAAATCTGAGAAAATCAAATTTAAATACTTTGTGTATTTGTATTGTACTTCTTATTTCTATAATTGAAAAAATATTTCAGTCTTTAAAGCCTTATTTTAAATTAAGAATACCTACCAGCAATGGTATGCTCTATGCCCCCATTTTTGGTGAAACAGTCATAAGACATCTCTCTCCAGTGTACACTTCAAATAACATTGGCCTACAGTAAAAAAAAAAATAGTACATGGCAATGGGAGAGGCTTAGGTTAGAAAAATGGCGAAGTTTTCTGCTGAGTTGCCACTGCAAATACTTGGAATCTCTCAGTAATTTCAAAATCTAACTGAGTGAACACAGTTTAACTTTAGTCATGGGTAGGAGTAAGAGATGATCAAAGTGCTTGCTAGTTTTGAAATGCTTTCAGGGATACACAAAGCTAGGTCCTTAAGCCTTGGGCATGAAAGGACACCAATCCATCTTCTCTCTTATGCTCATTAGGAGACTTCTGATAGGGTACAGCAATATTCCTGGAACCCTGGGGCTTTCCTACTCTAAATGTTCCATCCCAGAGTGATGACTCCAGTGCACTCTTAGTGAACTAACTGCTTTTCTCACCTAAAAATAAAGCAAAACACTATTCTAGGATTAAACTTCATTTGGTTGTATGGCATGATATTAAAGATATTCAGAAGTGCCCCCCCTCAGAAAGAAATTAAAGTATAAACAATAATGTCTACATACAATATTGGCAGAAGGTGAACGTAACACGAAGCCATGATAGGATGGCAACAAAGAGGAGGGAGGACACTTTGAAAACATAGCCCCACAGAGTCACAAAATAAATTTTACAAGATAAATAAAGCTCCATAGTCCTATGGTTTTAGCATTAGTTCTCTTAAAAGACTGTTGAAAAAACTATTCTGGGATATTTTCAGCTTCTGATAAAGGTAAAATAGCTTACGTTAGACTGTCTTCTGTTAATAAAAAGAATAAACTATGGAAATGACAGAGGATGAGAGAAATGGAAGAGACTTAAGGGAGGCAGAAACTAAAGGAGATAAGATCCTTGAAAGAAAAGTATCACACTAGTGAAGTGTCACATTTTAGACACCTCATCTACATTGAGGGCACAACTCGGTCTAGCTGAGGTGGCTAGAAAGGGATAGAAAGACCTCAAGATGAAAGGTGCCGTTTTACTGACCCCCACTCCCACCCCAATGAGGACAGATGTTGGACTTTCTGGCTTTCAGAGCAGCTGGAAATTGGGGGTGGAGGTGCAGTTGTGCAGAGCCAGAGAGCAGGGGAGTCCACAAACCGCATATACACACCTCTCAAACCTTTGCTAACTCAAGCCGCTCTTGTTCTGGGCAAGACTATAAGCGGCCCAGAGGAAAAGAGCTGAAATCCTGAAAGAGCTTAGTAGAGATTTTAACAGCTGCCCACCCCAAAGGAGGTTAAGTTTGTATCTCAAGTCCCAACAAATTCAGAGGCTTTATAAACACTCCAGCTTTCCAGTAAAATACCACAAAAGCCATGCCTTAGGAATAAGGACCTTGTCTCCAGACTAAGGGACTGTCTCCACAACTGAGTACAAAACCATAATAGACTGAAATAGCCCTAACAAAGCCTAAAACTAAGTCTCAAAAAAATCAAGGTCTGTAATTTAAGTGCCTAATAGAAGAAAACTCAAAACTTTTAGAGAAAAATTACATTATCCAAAGTCTCTAAAATACAGTTGACTCTTGAACAATATGGCTTTGAACTGCACAGGTCCACTCATACGTGGATTTTTTTCAATAAAAATACATATGCATTGTACTATGCCATTTATATAAGGGACTTGAGCATCTGTGGATATTGGTATACTTGGGGACTCGTGGAACCAATCCCCCCAGATACTGAGGGATGAATATATATCATCCATAATGTCCAGTATACAATAAGAATTTCGTAAACATGAGAAGATACAGGAAAATATGACCCTGTATCAAGAGAAAAATCTGTCAGTTGAAACAAATATACAAACCAGATGTTGAACTTAGTAAAGAGGAGTTTAAAATAGTTATGATAAATCTATTAAAAAATCTATAAGAAAAGATGGCTATAATGAATAAGGGGAGATATAAAAACTGCAAAACAAAACAAAGCAAAGCAACCAAGAAAAAAATCTGGAATTGAACAATGCAATATCTGAAATAAAAAATCCAATGATAAGATTAAAAGCATATTGGACAAAACAGAGAAAAAGGATCACTGAACCTGAAACACAGGTTAACAGAAATCATCCACACCGAAGTATACAGAAAAAAAAAAAAAAAAAGATTTTAAAAAAAGAAAAGAGAATAAAAGCTCAATGACCTGAGGGACAGTATGAAGTAGTCTTGCATACATGTTTTTGGAGTCCCAGATAGAGAGGGAAGAGAGATTGGGGCAGAAATAGTTTTTGAAAAAAGGATAACAAAAAATTTTCTAAATTTAATCATAGAGAAACCCATAGTTTCAGGAAGCTTAGTAAAGTCCTTGCAGGGTAAATATAAAGAAAACTATAGCTTGTTTTTAATATTATGAACTTGGGATATTTTAATTACAGACATCATTTGTTTGTTCAGAAAACTAATATATGAATTATTTTATAAATGGCTACAAAAGCAGTTAACTTGTTGGAAGAGTAATTTGTGTGGAATTAACAACAACATTAAACTCTGAAAAATTTCAGAAATTTGAGTTATTTGAAAGTCTAGGGCACCAAATTGAAAAAATAATAATGACCTTAAAATACTTCTTGAAAAGTATAAATATTACAATTTACCAAGTGATATTCATGAGGTGGTTTCTGTTTCTCCTTGTACATTTTATAAATACACCTTTTTTTGCCGTTTTCTCATTGAAATTTTATTTTATTATTTTTTAACATCTTTATTGCACTATAATTGCTTTACAATGGTGTGTTAGTTTCTGCTTTATAACAAAGTGAATCAGCTATACATATACATATATCCCTATATCTCCTCCCTATTGCATCTCCCTCCCACCCCTCTAGGTGGTCACAAAGCACCGAGCTGATCTCCTTATGCTATGTGGCTGCTTCCCACTAGCTATCTATTTTACATTTGATAGTATATATATGTCCATGGCACTCTCTCACTTCGTCCCAGCTTACCTTTCCCCCTCTCCGTGTTCTTAAGTCCATACACTTTTAAAACATCATTGTTGATATTCTGCTATTCCTCTTTTAGGATTGGTTGTAGATACTGCATTTTTTTTTCTTGATATGGCAGAGTACGATGAAGATACGGAATCTGTCTCATAGGATGAAATATTTAGCTAATGATCATTAAAATTTTATGAAGTATTGAGGTTCAAAGACACACACTGGAAACAGCTAAAAAGTGAGGGCCATGAAGAAGTTCTGAGAGCTAGTAAAAGGCATGATCAGACAATTTATGAAAAAGAACAATACCAATGGTCAATTCCAATAACCAACCAGCAAGCAAAGTATTGCAAATCAAAATATTTTTAGTCCACTAAATTGGCTAATACAATAAAACCCAATATTAATGCTATATGTGAAGTTCCATAAAAACAACTGAATAAAATGTGGGTTTGCTTGGTGAGCAAGGGTGAGCTTGCTGTATATATGGGAACCATTTGCCATGGTTATATATGTAATATCCATATTTGCATTATTTCAAGCAACCTTACTTATCTCACACTATTTTAAAAAAAAACTTACTAGCTTTGGTAAAGCAGATTCATATATGGTGCTGATGGAAGTGTAATTATTAATTTCAGGTTCACTATTTCCCAAGTAATTTTTGTCATAGTCATGAAAAAAGCACATAAAAACCTCTGCCTTTGTAAGACTTACTTCTAGCAGTGATTGGTATCAAAAGTCTTACAATTTTGCAGCTTATGCGGATGTAAATGAAATTTATTTTTAAGGCTTACTGAGGAAAATACTTTAAATTATTATTGATCCTTATGGAGTTCAAGCTGTTAGCTGTAGAACCTTATTTTGCAAAAGTTCTTCCCTTGAAAATATCACTTGCATAAATTCTGAAGTTATAACTGCTTCAAGAAAACCCAAACTAGCAGACAAGGTTGTGTGTTTGTGTGAATGTGTGTGTGTGTGAGTGTGTGTGTGTGTTCAGGTGGCGAAAGGAATATGCCATAATTTTCTGATATTTGTAAAAATAATAGTAGGTAAATTGATTTTTGATATAAGAAATCTTAAACTTGTTTGTTTTCTACATTAAAATAATGTTTCACCATGACTCTAGAGCTTTTTAAATCAATTATTATAAAAATTTTTGTCATAAAATACCATAGAAATAAAGCTATTTCTTACAAATAATGACAACTGTTGTCTGGTCATTTCCTGTTCTGTGTTAAGATGATCATCACAGTATTGTTTATGGTAGTCCAAAATAGAAACAAATATCTATACTTTCTCCCTTCTCTGACTCCTCAATCCATAGCTAGATGGCTGTTTCACATATTTAACTTTCCTCCAATTTCAGTCTAAAATTTATAGTCATACACTTACTCTGTATCCCTATAATTTCACACTAAATTCCTTTTTTTCCCAAAAAACTTTCATATGTCCTAAACTGCCTCAACTTTCAATGATCTGCAACTTGATCCTGAACCGTTCCTATTTTCCCACTTCTTGCCAGGTGCTAATAAAACTGTAGAATTACAAGACAATTCTGTTATAAAGTGAGTAATTTCATTTGGAGAAATCTGAAAATTGAAGTAGAGGTAGGGGAAGCTAGATGTTTGTGGCAAAGTGTGCATTCTAAAAGTATAAAAAATAAACTGAAGTTTTTATAAACATCTTTAACTAAAGAAATGCACTAATAGGTGAAGAGAAAATAAAGGTCTACAACTTTGGAAACTTGGAGTTAAAATAATTAAATATATCCTTAGTAGAAGGGAGATGCACTAAGGCAATTAACTTCCTTCTAAATACTGCAGATTAATCCTGTTGAACATTCATTTTTTCATTATCTATAATTCATGTGGTTTATGTAATGTGAAAAATGTTAAATACTAGGGAAAATAGTTCTCTCTTAGAGGCTTTTGATAAATAAATAAAAAGCAAAAATTAGGCTGGATAACTGAAGTGTATTCTGTAATAGTTTTTTAGCTATTTTGTTTTGAAAATTTTCTCCCAAAATAGGAAAAAATACAGGAGGATATAAAGTTTGATGAGCTGTACCACTTAAATTTAATTACAAGTATCATATATTTTTAGCATTTTAATTTTTTAAAGTAAATCTCATAACACTTTAATTATAAATAATCTTTGAAAAATAAAGATAGTTTCCTACATAACCATTATCATATCTAATAAAACTGACAGTGATTCTTTAATATTATCTAAAAATATAGTCCATTTTCAAATTTACCTATATATCCAATCAAGGTCAACATCTTGCATTTGGCTATGTCTCTCTTTTTTAACCTGAACAACTCTTTTCCCCAATTATTTCATCTAGTGATTTTAATATCCTTTGACAACCTTTGCTGAATTAATTATTCCATTAGGTTTTGAAAAATGGTGATTTTCTAATTCTATTACTTCTTTATTTAGTAGGAGGAATTTTTCTATAATGAAAAACTGTCCCTCATGAACTAAGGCCATCCCGTTACCCGGAAATAGAGTTCCTACTGGAAAATGAATATAAATGCTTAATTCTTTTCTTTAATTACAAATATCCTAAGTAAGGATTTGGTATAATAGCTATCATAAAATATAAGGCTCTTTCTTTTATGCTTTCTCTCTCTCTCTCCCTCTCGCTCATATCAAGGTAGATGGAAGGATATTAATATCCTTAATATATTTCAATCAACTTCACTCATTACTCTTTATGACACAAATCTTCACAACCTTGGCCAACAGAAGCTCCATCAAATTGGCTTCTATGTTATCACAAATATAGACACAGTGCACTAGAAGTTATGACTTTTCAGTGAATTTCAAAATCACTTCTGAAATTTAATTTATTTAGTACTGTTTAGTTATTCTAATTTAAGAGCTATATAAAGGCGTTGAGAGATTAGCCATTGTCAATTCATGACAATCATGACTATTTTAACAACATATATTAGGAGAAAAACATCATAAAATGCATGATGTAAAAAAATGGTATGTTTTATTTTCTGGATATTTTTTAAAAATTTAACCAAACATAATAAATATATTTGAAAAAATAATATAATAAATACAAAAAGTAAACATACAGTGATTTATATAGTTAATTAGTATGTACCTCTACTTATATATGATCTGAAAAAAAGTACTTACTAATTTTCAATTATCATATGATTTATCACCTTTAGAAAGTAACATGTTCTCACTGTAGTGCTAATCATAAAGAAAATTAAACTCACATATAAAAACAACACAGTTGAGTTTTTATTATATATATTTTCCTAACTATTCTTCTAGATAAAGTTCTATGCATAATCCTTAGTTTTAAAGTAAAACATAATTAGTCTAAACAAAGACAGTATTGTTGGATATCTGCATGAGACTTAACTTCTTTTTCTTATACAGGTAATTAATGGCCTTAAAGAATTCTGGGCAGAAGCTGGCTTGAAGTAAATGCCTTTTCGTAATCCATAAAATTTTGTATTAAATAAAACTTCCTCTTAAAGGCTACATAAACCTGTACCTCAAATACTATTCAAAAATGGAACAAATTACTTTTATTCCATGATGTATGTAAATTTTAATTATTTCAGTTTTCATTGCAGAGAACAAAAAATTTTATTAAGTTGAAGCTATTTTATGGACTTATTTTTATAAATGGGGGTGGGGGACTTCCCCAAAACATACAAAAATACAGGCATCCTAAAATTTATATACATACTGAAATACAATGTATTATAGACACATATACACACAATCATAAAGAAAACTATATAGGAAGTCCTCCCTAAAGGTTTCTGGAATAATGAAGTTGCAAAAAAAAAAAAAAATGCTGCACATCAACACGAGGATAGTTTATCTAAATGGAAATATGTTTACACGTTTGTTTATTTTTGTAAATAGAACTTAGTTAACGAAGAGAAGTTTGACACTAAACTTTTAAAAACTCCTGAAGAGCAGGTCTTTGGCATTACATAGGCATTCAGTAAACATATTGTGAATTGAATAAATGAAGGCATGTTTTCATTGTGTTTAATGTTTTCTGCTACATTCTCTACACTGTAGTGTAATGAAAGGAGATTTTTCTAATTTATCTAATAAGTAGATGAGAATTATACCATTAAATTCTTTGCACTTTTCCCATCAATTTGGTTTTATTTTAAAGTGTAAATTTAAAAATCTTTCGTTGTAGGAAGACACGTCACTGATAACGAAAATTCACATAAACACAAAATATTCTCTTAAGTTTTTAAAATATTTTTCTCTACCAACAATTTATTGTGATGAGAACACAAGATAAAATCAACTTCTGTTGCCTTTTCCCTTGTTTCTTAATTTGTATTGCAAGTATTTTGATTGGAGCTTAGGATATATATCTTTGCCTACTGTTAGATCATGTGCTCTCCTGTTGATTTTGTTTCCTTATGATTTTAGCTTTTATATGTGCTACTACAAAAATTTATTTTTTAGTGATCATTTGAATCAAATGGCAGAGGAACTGGCAAAGGAGAACTTCACAAATTACAGATCTACACTCAGAAATGTACTATGATTTTATGCAGTCCCTTTATTCTATGAAGTAGGATAATACTTGAACAAAATAGTATGGAAAATGAAGAAAAAATATCCACACTGTACTTATCAGCACGAAGAGCTTGAAGCAAAGTGATTTGTCAAAGGAAGAAATATTAAGAAAATTATTATTAGAGATGGACACACATTTCTACTTTAGCTAAAGGCATAGGCTTTTAGATCTACAGTCAATTTTAAACCCTGCCTCAGTAGACTGAAAAAAGATAGTTTCTCTTATTGAAATAGGGATAAATATAAAATAAAATTCCCTAAAGCTAAATTAAATGAAGTGTCTAAATGAGTCATCTTAAAGCAAGAGACAACATTCCTTTGTAGATAATATTAATGTACTTTTATGAATTTCTGTGAAATCTATTCTCCTGTCACAAACTTTAATTGAATTCTTCCTAAAACTTCTTTTATTATGTATTTTATGTATAGATGTGTAAATTTACTCCTTGCTCTCAAATCTGAATCTAGGAGCTTTTGTCATTCCCGAAAAGATTCTCTAATTTTGAAGTTCAGATCCTTCTTCGTACTTTCCCTAGCTTGCATACTAGTATTCTTATGTGCTATTTACTGCTGATATTAATGTAAAAAATACAACATATCCTTAAGCCTTGCAAAGAGTAGGCATTTTTTTCAATTACACAATTACTAAAAATGACTATATCCTACTGTTGTCCATATCTTATTTATGAATAATATAGTATAATGAATGAGGGATAACTTAGATTTGGTTTATGTTAACTATAAAATGTGCCTGCTTATGTTAAGAAATTGTGACATGGATATTTTATTAAAGTAATATTTCCTTATTTATTTACTTAATTTACTTTAAAAATTAATTCAAGAACACAGTAAATTCATTAAGTAGTGTTACAGAAAAGAAACCCTTTTGCCCCCATAGAAACTTGCTTATTAACCAGAAAATTAAGTATATAAGAACGTGAAATAAATAATGAATCAAAACTCATATATTAGGGACTTCCCTGGTGGTCCAGTGGTTAAGACTCCACGCTTCCAAAGCTTGGGGCCCAGGTTCCATCCCTGGTCAGGAGACTAGATCCCACATGCATCCCGCAACTAAGAGTCCGCATGCCGCAACTAAAAGATCCCACATGCCTCAATGAAGATGCTGAACGCAGCAACGAAGATCCCACATACCACAGCTAAGACCCAGTGCAGCCAAATAAAATAAATATTTTAAAAATTCAGAGTATGCTTTCAAATCACTACAATTCGTTTTTGGTTATCCCTCATATATAAGCTGGAATCTAAACATTTTTCAAAACAAATAAATATTACTAACTGTCCATACAATTAGAATAATGACTTGTAAAACAAATTGAGGTAAACCGTCTCTGAAAATGCTAAATAATTTTGAAAGCGCTATTTCATAAAATCGACAACTCTATAAAATAATAAGAATTCTGCTGAACTCTATAAAATAATCAATTATTTTTTAAGATTTCAAAATAGTTAACTAACTTCCTACTTTCCTCTGGTACAGACAGCATAACATATCATAGACTCAGTGATAAAATAATAAGCAATTTATAGTTTTATATCTAGAAACATTTTTTTTTCAGTAGGGTAGAACTGAAATGGCATTCCCTTGTCATTTGCTTTATAAGCTCAAACATTAACTTTCTTGATGGGAGCCTGTATAAAATGCTCCGTTCCTGTATAAAATCTCTTTGACAAGAATTACTACAACATGTTTGGACTAAGTTATTTCTAGATTCCATAAATATCTCTCAATCATCTGTTTTTTAAAAATTAGATGGGTATCTTCCTCCATGTTTTATACACACTTCAAACCCATGTTTGAAATGTGAAATATATATTTAATTTCACTAAAAGAAGATTAAAGCCAAATATAATTTACTTAAAATACTATTAAAACACAATTTCAAAAAGCATTATAAAGTCAAGTCCCATAGTAGAAAACTGTAAACAAAATAATTTTTAATGTATTTCCTACTCATGTTCTTGTTGCCTTGCATGCTGCCTTCCATCACTGAAAGAACTGCAATGTGAAATTCTAGCCATCAGGCAGTGCCTTCATATATTAACTATTACTGACAGTACAATTTCTCATAATTTATTAGAGCACAACTTTTGAAATCTTAAAGCTAAGGATTTAAAAGGATACCTTTTCGTTTTAGTAACATTAGACTATAAAAATTTAATATGAAAAATTTATATGTAATTTTATCCAATTGGAAAAGTGGAGCATTAGTTGATTTTGCCTTCAAAACATATTTTAACCTCTAGCATATTTGTAAATTTAGTGTTAATTACCTATCCATAAATCATAATTTTTTGTGCTCCAACCTCTACGCACTACAAATATCAACCATGATTGTACCTTCAGAATACTTTAGTGGGCCTTGACTGTAGAGATGGGCAGAGGGGCAGAGGGGGAGAGGGAGAAAGGGGAAGGGGAAGGGGAGAGGGAAGAGGGAGGAGGAGAGAAGATAGAAAAAAGTAAAATAGGAAACAGTAAGGATACATATCATTTTTATGATTTTCTAAATATAGATTTGTATGTGTGCAATGTAAATATTTTTCTATCTATGGCATAAAAAACTTTGAAAAGATATATATGTAGGAGAATTAGAGTATGTTAGAAAAACAGTTCTTTAGCTGTGATTATAAAATTGAAGACTATTAATGGTACTGTAGTGATTCACAAATATTAAATCGTCCACATTTTTGTAGATTACTAAGCATTAGACTACAGTCAATCAATAAAACATACTAAGTTCTTATTTTGTAAATTTCATTAAGTTATTAAAATTGGGTCTTTGCAATTTGGGGGCTTCTTGTATTTCTTGATTGTCCAGTATTTTGAACTCATTGACCCTCTGTTCTGGAAGCCTACAGTAATAATAATAATGGTCTCTTCAGGTAGTAAGTAATAAGTCTTTTAATCAAAAGGGCAGTCTTCTATGCATTCGGCCATATTAGACCCAGTTTACTTCCCACCACTTGAGGACAGTGCTTTCACTCTCCTACTCATTACTCATTGCATACTGGAGGCCCTATCTCTTTTGTCCTTCCTATGGTTCACTGTTTTCCCTATGACCCCTTCAAGACTATTATATACATTATTTGTTTCCTCAGACCTTCAGTAAACACAGAAGGATATTTATTAACCTATCAAGTAATGCCAACAATACTACTATGTCATATTACCAAAAGTAGCAACGATGATACAAAAAAGGAGAAAGCTTAAAAGAGGATGCCAAATACTCCCTGCATTTATTATTATGAGAATTATCAATTATGCTTTTATTTCTTTATCTTCTGCACGGGTTAAAATCAACATTTCTCTCTATCTCCAGTAAGACACTTGTTTACAAACAACTGATATAGATCGGTTCCCTAAGACTGCTCTCAAGCTTCCAAATCAAAAAGTAAATTTAATCATGCCTTTTAGGTAACCCTGGAACCAAGAAGTTCAAATATGTGTACATCATTCTTTACCCATCCACAAATATGGATAGTTCTATTCTCCATCTTCTCTTTCTTTAGGACTTGAATACTACATAACATTTTCAGGACTCAATTAACAGCATTTTAAGTCGTAAATTATTAAAAGCATGACATATATCTAAAACCACACTGAAATACAAAGCATCTATAAAATTTTAATTTATTGAAGGCCTGTATTTCACCACTTGCATCTCTAGAATCCCACAAACCTACATACACCCATACAATGGTGGTTTCTCCTATTTCGCAGTATCTTTTTCTCACCTACAAAACTAGGACAAAACAGTACATATTTCATAGGGTTGTTTTTTAGTTAAATAAAATTAACGTATGTAAAGTGCTGGGGACACAGCAAGCACAGTAAGTGTGTGCTATCACTATTATTATTGCTACTAGCAATTGCTACCATTACCAACATCATGTGAGAGGGCTATGGCAGTATAAAGGGAAGAACATGTATTGGAGTGAGATACATTTTAATTTAAATCTGACTCCCTGAGAGAGAAATGCTGGTATTATGTAAGATATTTTCTTATAGTTTACAAGCTTCATCTTCCTTACCTATAAAATTAGAATAACAATAAATGACAGAATTTTTGTAAGAATTAAATTTCAAAATATAGGTAGAGTAGTAGGGACACAGTTGGTGTTCCTGGAACTTCTCCCCCTCATCACTTCCCATTCAACCTAAATTTAACCATTTCTATGCATTATAGAGTAATTCCATAGCTTCCACTAGAAAACAATGGTTTTCTTCAGGTATAGATGAATTGGATTAGCCAAAATTACTTTATGTACCACTTACCAAAAATAAACCTCTCATTAAGATTAAAATAAAAATAATGAATACACATGAATAAAGGAATGCATAATTTAAAATAAGAAAAAGAAACAAGTATTTGAATATATGTGACATTTTCTGTACATTAACTTTTAGCTGCCATGGTTTACTTTAACTTCTTTTTCCCTTATTTTCCTTTAGAAGACACATCTTATTTTTTCACAGTGCTTTTAGTTTTAAAAAGCCAATGCCTTGGGAATTCCCTGGCCGTCCAGTGGTTAGGACTCCACACTCTCTCACTGCCTAGGGCCAGGGTTTAATCCCTGGTCAGGGAACTACCATCCAACAAGCCGCGTGGGGCGGCCAAAAAAGATACAAACAAAAGCCAATGCCATAATTTTATAAATGTTCAGAGTCCATCCATAGTACCTATATTTAATATTTAAACACTACAGACAAAAAATATTTAAATTACCTATCTAAAGGTTTTGTTTCTTCTTTAACACTAACATTTTTCACTAATTTGCGTATGTAATTTTCCTAAATTGAAATTTGATTTTTTTACCTCACAACTTTCTCCCAATGTCACAAAAAATTTTCGATGACCTTCTTCAACATTCTTTTAATTTCTATTTCAGTAACAGAAAGAGTGTGGGAAAATACTGAACTAGGTAACTCTGCTCTAGAATATACATAAATCTTCATACTTCCCAGGCAAACAAGAAGACTCCTCAACTTTCTTTTCTTTCTAGCTAATACCTTGATAGGAGTTTCTCTAGTAAACTCTGCCATATCGCCATCTAGTTGTGCCAAGGATCATGAAGTATTTTCTTCATAACACTGCATAAATTAACTGAGTAGGGTTCTCTGGAACTCCTATTCTTTTTAAACCATGAACTATAACTTTAAGAGCTGAAATTAATTTTGTCAGAAATTTTTCAATGTAATATTCGGTTTGGAAGCCAGAATTCTAACTAGATCCTTTTGAATTCAGATACTTTTATCAGAACATTTGTGGCTGCTGATCATAACTAGAATGGCTTTTTAAAACATGATTACTAACAGTATCTAAAATCATATTTACTTTTCCACCTAAAAAAATTTTATTTTTGCATAACATAAAACTTTCCTAGAGAAGCACTCATCATTGATTGAAAAAATTAAGTAGATTTTTCTGAATAGCAAAAAAGGTAGCTATTTCCGATTCATCTAATTTCCGATTCTTCTAATCTTTTAGGATAATTTGTTAACAAATTACTAACCGCAAGTCTGTAATTATACTCTAAAAGAAGCCCTCCTCCGACAATTCTTTCTTTACTGGCATAAAAATTCATTTGAAAGTTGACATGTAGCTTCAGGAATACAAGAGATTCATAAAAGATAAAATTGTTTCTATAAGTTGTAATCAGAGGAATAAATCTGTATCTTTAGCTGCATTTTTAATATTGCTGATTGTACCACTCCATTACACCTTGCTTGAATTGTAGCCATTAATTCTTAAAATATTTATTCTTCACACCAAACCACTTATATTCCTTAGTCTGTATCACTATACTTAGTACAGGGAGGACCTCAATAATCCTTTGTTAAACACATTGAGGGAGATAAGAATGAGAAAACAAAAGGTTAAAATCAATACTGAGTTTTAGTTATCTTTAGCTAAATTATTAATCTTGAAAACTATCTTATTCCTGACAACTAGCTCTCTATAGATCATTCATTCAATACATACTTATTGAGCATCTACTATATAAAAGACACTGAGACAGATGTTGATGATAAAGCAATTAACCAGACTGTCTGATCTCTACTATCTCATAGATTATGATCCAAGAGGAGACTCAGACAACTGAGCATTTAATCTCACAATTTATTATTTTGTTACAATTATAACATGTTCTCTGAAGGTGAAGTGCAAAGTGCTGAAAGTGGGGTATGATCAGGTTTAGGAAGTTAGAGAATTCTTCCCTAAAAAAAAAAATTTAAAGTCAACAATGCATAGTAAGATAGAGCAGGGTCTGCAGCCACAGTGTGAACTGGACTATGTCACTCCCTTAGAATAAAATCCACATTCTTTAATGTGGCATACACAAGGCCATTCAAAACTCCTCTTGGCTACTTCTCCAGTTCTATTTTATACTGCTTTTCCCTCTCTCAAAACGATGCTGCTAGCATATTCAACCATGTTTCCTTTCTTTAAATCACTGTGCTCTCTTGCTTAAGGATTTGTGATTATGTCTGAAAAACTTGTGCCTTTCTACCTCTTGCCTAAGTCCTACCCAACCTTCAGATCTCCAATTAGATGTTACTTCTCCTAAGGAGCTTTCCCTAACCTCTGTGATTGGGGTAGATGCTTCCTCTACTATTTCACAGCACCTGGTGTTTTTTACACCAACACTTTTAACTCACAATATTGGAATTTCCTGTTTACTTTTCCCTATCTCCCGCTAGGCTACACATTTCATGAGGGCAAATCTGTTGTTTTCACTATTGACTAGCATTTGGTTCCTGACTTACTCAGAAGGCTCATCCCAGTAATTTTATGCACTTCAACATGACAGGACTCTCTTTTAAGGCAAACAAATTTTAGACCAAACTTCTAACATTATAAAAGGATTGTATTATGTATATTTAATGACTGACTGAAGGGGGTCAGAAATAAAAACCTTAAAAAGAGAGAGAAGATTGATACCACTGATGAAGTTAAAAAGAACAGAAACTTTTGGAAAGTGAATCTTAATTGTTTTTCTTTTTAAGTGTATTTCATTTATGTATACTCCATCCCTATCTAAAATTATTTAAATTTATTTAGGATAACTACTGTCTTTTTTAGATTTCTTGTATTCCAGTTCTTAGGCATCTAAATTGAGATGTCCTATATTCAGTAGAGGAAAGGTAATAGAAGGTAGAAAAACAAATGATTTTAGATGAAACAATGTGAAAAAGACATTTAAATCTATACATAAAATTGGCATATTAAAATCCTTTAAGAAATAAAAAAACTGTGCTAGCTTTAACAGTAAATTTAACTTATACACAGAGCCAATCATTACCATGTTACAGATGCATTTAAATTAAACAGCAAGATCAATTTTCTTATTATTAAATGTTTGGTTTTTTAAAATTAAAAATACTTAAAAGACATCAAAGCTATAACTAATATTAAGCAGACAAGAATTTGCTCAACATTACATTTGAACAAATGTTAAACTCTGATTTTATTAATTCCATATCTTTTGCTTCAAAAAAATAAATTTTTACAAATTCCACTAAAGGTCATATCCTCTGCTCTCTTCCATGAGTATGCTCAAAGAAAACTGTTATCTTAAAGTTGTTATGCACTTTTCATATTTTACTACATACATCCATAATTTTTATATTAAAAAATGTGTTCTTAAGATGTTAAAGCCCTCCACATTTTAAAAATATAACCATATGTTTTCATTAAAGTGAGATTAACTAGAAAAAGAATAAGACAGGGCTTTAGTGTCTTTGAATTAAAAAATTTAATTTGAATGAACAGAAATAGCATCTGCTTTCTGACTTATAATCACAAAACATGAGTTGTAATATTTAACTCATTCCTGATATGTTATTTTTAAATGACTTTACTGAGGTATAATTGATACAAAAAATGCACATATTTAATGTATGAGATTTGATGAGTTTGGACATATGCATACACCCATGAATGAAATCATCACCACAATCAATAGACAATAATATTTTAATTTTTATGATTATAATATATACTCAATTAGATTTAACAGAAAATTTCTAAAACTGTAGCTAGATAAATAATATTTGAGTGTTGAATTTTTATAAAGCTAGTATTTTAACATAATAGCCATCAGCATTTCTCCCCTAAAGACAGCTTGATTTTCAGAAAAATGTTGAAGTGTCATGATCATATTTTAAGCAAATATATCAAAGTAAAACAATTCATAAGGCATTTAGAAGCACAAAGTGTTATAAATGCAATGGGAAGGAGATAACATTCAAGAGAAAAACAATAGTATTTCAGTCAACAATAATTAATGTGCTCCTTCTATGAGTCAGGAACTCTGCAGAGAGAGGTTAAAAAGGTAGACTTGTACCTTATAGTGTTATGGGGAAACACACAAGTGTTAGGGAGAAGAGAATGGTGTGTAAGGGGATAGAGAATGATGAATTCAGAAGGTTATTTTAGATAGTTTGGGTTATATTTCGCAGCAAATTGGCTATGGTGCTGATGTCACAGGTGTACATAAGACATCAAATTGTACACTTAAACATTTACAGTTTATTTTGTTTCAAATATATCTCAATAAAATGGTTAAAAACAAAGACTGAGAAAAAATACAAGTTTAAAGGCAAATTCAAGGAATAGGAAGAAGGCCAGTACTGGCCAGAGGGAGCGGTAGGTGATGGGGCTGGAGAGGTAGGCTGGCCCTGTTTACATAGAACCTTTCAGGACACATATTTAGTCCTTTGAATTTTGCTCTAAAAGTGAAAGGATGCTATTGGAGGTTTCTAGCAAAACAGTGATATGATATAATTTTAAAGGATCACTGTGGGTATTGTTGAGAGAATAAGGCAAGAAGTAGAAAGAAGAGAGACCAATTATAAGGCTATTGCTAGGCCGGGACTAAGAGGGCAGTGGGGAAGATGTTAGGAAATGTTCACATTGAAGTTATATTTAAATGGTAGAGAGGCACCAAGTCTGACTCTTATGTTTGTTGCCTGAGCAATTGGGTAGATTATGGCTCCAATTAACTGACACTAGGAAAATTCGGGAAGAGGGTTTTATTTTGTTTTATTTTTGCTGTGTGAGAAAAATCAATAACTCCTTCTTGGACAGAGCGTTTTGAATTCCCATTAGACATCTAAGTGGTGACAGCAAATAGAGAGTCAGATTCAAAAGCCTGGAGTTCAGAGGGAACATTAGAGAAAAAGACATAATTTTTAAAAACACTACTTAATTAATGTCATTTAAGCCACCAACTAGATGGGATCACCTGTTACTACTGACAGAGAAAAGACCAGGAAAGTAGGAAAAAAAACACATGGAGTACAAACACCCAGAAGTCAAGTAAAGATAGTCTTTATAAGCTAAAGGAGAGGTACAGTGACCAATTTTGTCAAATATTCCTGAGAGGATGATTAAAATTCAAATTAAACAAAAGATCTGGCAACATGGAGTTAATGATTTTAAGGGCTGATAAGGACAGTTTCAGTGGAGAAAGTCTGTGAGAAGAAAGATCATGAGAATATGAGCCTCCCTGCCCCCCCAAAATTGGACACGCTACAGACTACAGAGAGGGTGACGGAGTGAATCATGCATGCCCTATTGTCAAAGAAAGATTGTTTTAAACATGGAAGGTATTACAGAACATTTGGGGGAGTGTTTAAGCACATGGAGATCGATGATGTAAGAGAGAATGGTATTTGTAAAAGCGAAATTCTTGAGTATAGAGAACCCTATAGATTCTCTAATATCAAGTCTTAGTTATATAAATTAATTCCTTCCTTCTTTCCTTCTTCCCTTCTATTTTTCCTTCTCTCCCTTCCTACTTTCCCGCTTCCTTCTTTCCTAGAAAATGCAGTCATCAAAATGGATCAGGACTTTGCAAGGCATCTGTCAAGTTTCTGTGGTGTCCTGTGCACAATGTAGACAAGCTGGTTGAATTACAAGGACAATTAATTGATTACTACGAATTTAGTGGCCATGCCCAAAAGGTACTAATTTAAAAGTGGATTAACAGATTGTTTTTGTTGTTAAAAAATGTAACCATAACATAATACTCTGTTCAGTCCTGTATACCACTTTCATCAATAATTTCTACGAATATATAAGGGCACACTTAGCACATTTATAAATAATACAAAACTTAGGAAGACAGACTTTAGCTCAGTATAAGAAAGACTTTACTGGCATTTAGAATTATCCAGAGATGGATCGGGCATCCTCAGTAATTAATAAGCTAATTATTTATGGGAGTGTGCAAGCACAAATGAGTTACTTACAGACACCAGATGGAATGGTGGAAGCTTACATTATATCTAGACCAACTCCCACATTTTATGATTGAAGAAATATATGCCCAGAGGCACACAGGAGTTGCTCTAGGTCAAGCATAAATTCAGCAGCAGAATCAACATTCATGACTCCCATCCGGAGTTACCTATTAAGAAAGTTGCGGTTTAAGGCCACAATGTAATAAATGTAATAGTTACATAACATAACTGTTGAGTTACAGAGTTCACTGAGATTTGGTCATGTTGTTTGACTTCATTCATTCATTTACATAAAAAACATATATTATGCACCTTTAACATAAAAGGCACTGTGAAGGCTTCTTAAGATGTAATATTTAGAATATATTAAAGTTACTTCATCTTTAGTTTCAATGTTATAAATTAATTAACATAGAAGGTACAGTATTATGATCAGTTGCCTCATATCCTGTCTGGAAAGGGGTAAAATATAAATTTAGTAAGTTAAATTCAAATATATACTGTTATTTTTACTACATACATACATATGTTGTAGAGTTTAATATCTCAGATATGGATATTAGCCATTTCCAAATGCCAAAGAGAGGGAGATAGCAGAAAAGAATGAAAACCAATCAAATAAGTATTAAAATATATTTATGAAACAATTCATATTACATTTTTCTTTACCCCAGAATTTTTCACTGGCACCTGAATTTGAAAACTAATTCAAAGGTTATACATCTAGTGGACTAGCTTAAGATATTAAAATAAGTTATTGGGTTTTTTTCTTAATTTTCTGAGAGGTGTACCCATATAATCCTCATCCACACTAACTATATTAGTTTAAAAATTAATTCTTTAGACGTTAACATGACACTTAGCTCTGTCCTGAAAAATCTCTCCAAACTCTTTACTTTTTTAAGATAACGACAGAACAAAAACAACCAGTTAAAAGAACATGAAAAATATCGTATCTGCCATCAAAAGTCTGTCTACACCTCTCTATATCTACTGCTGAAACCTTAGACTACATTGCTTACTAATTGAATCAATATAAAGCAAGAGAAACCTATGACCCCTGTTCTTTATCTTGCTCAGTTGCTTCAATTACTTTACAAATCTCTGAAAATTTTATTTCTGGCTCATAGTAGATTAACGTCAACAAAACCATTCCCTTAAAACCAGATTAAGATGATCCCTTCATGTCACAGTGCCTCCAAATAAACTCAAATAGCCTTTGCTTTCAAAGTCATCAACAGTTTACAATAAGAACACAGAAAAGAAGTGTTTTCTTCATTGTAAAACTTTAAAAAGATTTCAAATATTTACTTACTTATCTTTCTTTACAACACTTTCTCATATCCAGCTCACCCTCTGCCCCAGCTGCTCCCAGATTCCACTGAACTTCATGAACTCTCAGTTAAGAATAGACAGATATTGTTACCTCAGAATATGAAATAAAAACTGCTAAAATATGAATATAAAAAATGAAGAAATATAATTTTACTATACTTACTGACCTCAGATAAGAACTAATAATAAGCTAAGTAAGCAAAATATGAGAAATATGCAACATAAAATTGAATCATATAAAAATAGCCGTTCAAGTCAGTGTTTCACTGTACCACATCCCATTGATAATAGGGCATGGCAAATCTCTGGTGAAATATCTGAAACATTTTGAAAAATTCTGTGGTAATTCAGTTTTATTCCCTTATTGATAGGAAAAAGATAGAAACTGTTAAATAAATAAGACTATACTAGCCTTTGGAGTAAAATTATATATAACATGTGATATAGATTCATAGAAGAGATAGTTAAAAAAACTTAACCTACTTGGTTGAATGGTACTGAACTTTGACATTTTCCCAGGATTGTATATACTCAGCATATATTATAAATTATTTTGTTAAATTACACCAAATATATGACTTCAGGGAGAGACTACTGGCTATCTTAAAATCAGTAATAAAATAACCAATAATTACAGAAAATCAGAAACATGAAGTATCCCTGAATCTCTTCTAGAATCTGACATCTTTTACTAAATACTGAAAACACTAAAGAGTATAAATGCAAACAAAAGATGCATACAAAAGATGCAATATCAATGCAAATAAAAGACAGAAAACACAAGGCAATTATAGAACAAGAATGAAATATCAAAATAATGTTTTTGCTTGTTATCAACAATAGATAAAAGTTTAGAAATAGATGCAAGACCCAGGAGCTAATAAATCTGATTTGCAACTTTTCCATCATCGTAATGTACAGATAATCTGGATAATCAAAAGAAATAAAAATAAACATTTTTCAGTGGGGTATATAATAAATAACACCAATAACAGTCCCTTAAACATAATGGGTGAACAATAAATATTACTAAAGAAGTAAAGTAAATTATTTAACTGGTCAGTCTTAAAATATATGCATTCAAGGTATCTATAGCAAACTTTTCTAAACATATTTCTAAAAGTGCTAAATATATTTTAATGAATGATACATAATGTAAATCAGACATGAACATTATTTACAATTTTCTTTCATAAAAAAATTTTTTGCAGATCCTTTTATTATCACCTTCCTTGACATTTTATCAAAAATAGGACAAGTGGCAGGAAGTCATCTTTTATAAATCCAACTTAGGGGTCTACTTTTGTCCATGAATATCTCCATTTCCTTAGTACCAAATTCCCTCCACCTTTGCTGCCTACCACTCCCAACAGGATTCCAGGAATCATTTATCTGAAAGCTCAGTGTCTTGCAAACTTAGACCTGATAATCTTATCCTTGTAGAACTTGTGTCCTTTCTCATAATCTCCATCCTTCCCCATGTCCTAGTTTCTCCTATTTACTTCCAGTGACCCAAATTCTGCTCTACTTTTCTGTACTATAAACTTTCTAGAGAAAAAGGTGTCTTGAAAACTCTTTAATTCCTAACTCAACAGTTGTCCTAAGCCAACTACTGTAGATTTTGCTGCTGCTGCTATGTAGTCTTATGGACCACAAGAAGCAACATAGAAAATTAAGACAAAGAACAAATGATGTAACTGGAAATTGTAGACAAAGGTGCAAAGACAAAGATATTCTGAAAAAAGGGTATGACAGGGCACAAGGGCACATGGCATGTCAGGATGTCACAACTGGGATGATACAAGTTCCCTCTTTAGCAGTGTTCAAGATACTCAATAGGTAAATACATGAAATAAGAGGGTCCTGATGTACTGTGGAACAGGTGTGAGAGCATGAGGAATAGGGTTCCGAAAGTAAAGAAACTGAGAAACAGGGAAGACAAAAGCCTGGACTTAAGTAAAACTTAACCAAAGATGGCTGACACTTGAGCCACTTCACATACAGTGCTGGTCTCAGAAGAGAGTGGAAATCTGAGACTGCAAGATCTACAGAAATAAAAGTAAAAACAAAAAGAGAGGGAGAGAGAGAGAGAAAGTAGGGGAACTGGAAGTTATCTTGCCTGCTTCCTCTCTCTCCTGCAGCTATGCGTAGCAATTTCTTGGTAAATTAATCTGGTAATTTGTTATCTTTAAAAAGTAAAAGAAAGGTAAGAAAAATAATATTTTTGGTATTTCACTGGGTTTCTCAGTGATTTCTCAATATGATCTGTACTCAGCAGAGCTTATAAAATGTAATTTTATAAAATGTAATTTTGAGTTTTGAACTGCTAATCTTTATAGATTAGAATGACAACAAAGTTATTCTAATTTAAAAATCTTAAAATATGAGAGTATGATTTGTAGGTAATCTATGATAAAATTCATTACTCATGTAGCCTAAAAATTTACTATTTAAAAAGATCCATAGATAGTAAATTAAAATCAAATTCTCTTCTCTAGTACCTGTACAGATTGTCACTCTTGGTGATTCCTATCATAGTTAAGAAAAACCTGATAAGCATAATTAATAGTCTTTCCTACATGCTACAAGTTTTTTTGCAAGTGACAAAACACACTGAGATATTTCATTTCAAGTACGTTTATCATTCTAGAATCCAGTGCCACAGAACTGTGAAATACCTAGTTTGGTTTAGATAACATTAATAACTTTAATTTTGTGTTTATTTTCTTTGCAGAGAGATATAATAATATTTCATATGATTTTTAAATCTTTATTTTCACATTTAATTAGATGAATTCAGGATTCTGGATGATTAAGCCAAGTGCCGTGGATTGAGTAACTGCATGCTCAGACTAATAATTCTGAACATTAAAAGTTACAATTTAAAAAAAAGTCAAACACAGGGGGAACATTCTATATCACATGTAAAATACTTTTCAAAGAATTTTAAAACAAAATATTCCTATAAAACTATTCACAGAACAGGAAAGATCTTAAGGCCTTGACGTTCTTATAGATGCAAGTCACCATAAAACATCTATGATTCAGTGAAACTCTATTTGAAGTATCATAAATATTAATGTACTTTGAATTCTAAAGCCATTTTTCTTTGTCCTCTTAGAAATGGTTAATAACTAGGCAATTAACATCTTCAAGCATGTGTCACTTGTACTTTTTCCACTCCCTAGGCAAGGTTCTCATAAATGGTAAAACTAGGAAAGAATGTTGTTGGTTTTATGGTTTGTGGTATGTATTTGCTTTTCAATACATACAGTGCTATCAGCATAAACAAGAACATTAGTTTTAAAGCTCTTTTGTCAGTGTTATTGTCTGTTTACAATGTTAATTTGACAGGTAAAATATTTTTGTTTTCCTTTCTATAAGAGTTATTTTATTTGGCAGGAGCTTCATGCATATCATCATCCTGTACATCAAATTTAGAAGTATTACCGCTGCTGGAATCCTGGCAAATACCTAAAAATTTCTGCTGTACCTTTTGAACAGACTGTCAAAGAGGGTTCCATAGAATATCTGAGTCAAAGGAGTTAATTGTTATTAATGCAGGGGGGAACGGGAGTGAACTTCTACAACTCTCACCCTTGCTCCCTTTGCACTAGCCATGCTGGCTCTCATGTTTTCACTCATACTCGTCAACCATCCAAGCTTGAAAGATTTTACACTAGATGACAGCTCTCCCAAGAACACTCTTCTCTCTGCTACTCACATGGCTCATAATCCTTTTTTTTTTCCTTTAAGGTTTGCTCAAATATTACTTTATCAGTGAGATCTCACCCAATCCAGCGCCATTTCACCATCAGTCTGTCACTCTTTTCTCATTACTTTATTTCATCTTGGCGCTTGTCACCACTTTACATTGTAGTAACATACATGTAATAATTTTCTTTCTCTCTCTGTTAAAATGTAAGCACTCTGTAAAACAGAAGCTTTGTCTGTTTTGTCCATGTCTAGGTCCCCCGTGTTTAAAATATATCTGGCACAGAGCAGATGCTCAATATACACTTGTTGAGTTAATGGACAGAATTAGTATATGTGGTAGCAATTTCCAATAATCCACTGCTGCCCGACATCCAGGTAAGTCCTGTCAATGAAACACTGGTGGGAGATTAGAAGCAGGAGGAGAAAGGGCATTTTTTTCCCCTATTCTATCAATACTATGGCTCTGGCCGCTGAGGCAGGGGTAGTTCAGCAGCGTCAGCCATAGAGCCTCACTGGCTCTGGCTCCAGGCAATGCAGAATCAGCAACCGAGTTGTGGACTCCAGCCATGGCAGAGAGGAGTCCAAGAGCTTCAGCCAACTGTGGGCCACAAGACTCTTTTAGCATTCGTAGGTGTGGGACTCCAGGCTTGCTGAAAAATGGAGTCAGTAGTTTCAAGAGCAGGAGTGGCCATAGCAGCCCTCCAAAATGGGGCTCTGGGTAATAATTTTTGCCCCTCCAGTCCAAGGGGTAAGAGTAGTTTCCTGCAGTTACTGATATTTTCATATATGTACTTCCCCCTTTTACTCCTCCAGTCCTTCTAACACATTTGTAAACAATTTCTGTTTTAATTCCTTTATTTGAATTAACTAGGGAAGGTTTTTGTTTTCCTACGAGACAAGACTGATCACACTGCTTTAAAAATAACTTTCTAAATTAGCACAGCATTGTAAATCAACTATACTTCAATTTAAAAATTATAAATAAATAAATAACTTTCTGACAAATACCTGCTCAGTTTAACAGCAAGTGTGCCCATCCTTCCCAATGCAGCAATCCCACACAATGCTAAAGAATTCCAAGAGGTATCCACTGCCCTAGTCCTTTCCATGGTCTTTTCCCATCTTTTCATTGTCTTTCAATATAATCCTCTGATATGTTAAATTAGTAATAAGTTTTGTGACACTGGCAAAATCATCCCACTCTGTAGTAAGCCACAGTGATGTCTTTAAGTCCTTGTATGTTACTTGTAAGTACAATAGATAAAAAGTACTTGCCAGGACAATTTCCAACCTTCCTCTTGGTACTATGTAGCATGCAGATTTAAGAGATGTTTGGCAGAAATGACACATTAATGCATATCAGTGAAGATGATTGAATATTCAAATACCTTATAATACCACTATTCCTATGACTTGTTGGAAATTGATCAGTAATCACTTTAACACTCTTGAAAATGATAATTATACTTGTAGACTCTAAGCCAGAAAATGAAGCCTGTATCCTCATTTTTCTCCTTGTCAATAGAAATTTTGAAACACATCCCCCTCTACTTTTATTCCCCTAAGGATCAAGACACCATTCTCATCCATTTGGCGACACGGAAAGCTTTTGCTGTTCCTTCAATGTGAGTTTAAGTTATAAATCATGTGGTTTTATTTTTATTCTATCTGTTATGACAACCAAAATTTTAATAATTCTGTCCCTTTTCAGAAGTCCAAGCATTTTCCTTGTTTATTACAAAGGTGGAAAAAGGAATGTGAATATCATCTGTAATTCAACTACTTTTTAATAAAATGATACATAGTAAAAAAAATAAAAATCATCTTTTCCCAGAGTCCTCTCAATCCAATCCTGAATCCAGTAAGTAATTGAATTACCACAGTATAACCAACTAGATGTCACTCACCAAATATTTTTCTATGACTGTATGTATATTATGCATACATATATATGTATATATATATACATATGTATATATATGGCCAATAATTTGGTAGGTATTTTGTTGTTGTTGTTGTTGTTGTTTTTGCGGTACGCGGGCCTCTCACTGTTGTGGCCTCTCCCGTTGTGGAGCACAGGCTCCGGACGTGCAGGCTCAGCGGCCATGGCTCATGGGCCTAGCCACTCCGCGGCATGTGGGATCTTCCCGGACTGGGGCACGAACCCGTGTCCCCTGCATCGGCAGGTGGACTCTCAACCACTGCGCCACCAGGGAAGCCCTGGTAGGTATTGTTTTAAGGTTAAAAATAAAGTTGTGTTATACATGTAGTTCTGAAATAGCTGTTTTCATTTAGCTATATATAAACATCATGGCTATCCTCATAAGCCTGTACATATATATCTACCTATTTTTTCCTTTGACAGCCAGTATATGTGCTGTTTCCTCATTAGCATACTCAAATATTTAAGTCTGTTGCAAGTTCCATGAATATATTTGGGTTAACCTAAGGAGCCCATAGCAGAGATTTGCAGTATCTTCTGGCTGATGGGAGTCTCATGAATTGATAAAAACTGTATTGTCTTACTGCAGGCCTCATTCTCCACAAGTTCCAGCCTCTCCTAACATGCTCCCTCTAGGCATTAAATGTCACAATTTATGCAAACAGAAATGATATTAGTTCTTTTCTACTTGCAGACAAATGTGTAGTTAGAATCAACACTGATCACCACTTCCTATTTAGCCAAGCAGTCAAGTTTATTGTCAATCTGTGGCCTGTTACATTAATGCATTTTTCAATCAAAGACTCAGAAAGTGGAAATCCATGGATATTCCAGTTTTTCATTTTGTTCACACAACACTGTAGGTTTTGCATAATAGCTACAGGACTCTGTAATGATGCCATTAATCACTTGTTCTTTCAAATGTTTCCTTATGTCCTCCCTCTCATAATGAGTAATTCTTTCAAATCAGTCTTTGAAGGGCCGTGACTGACAGAGATGAATAGGATGCTTAATCGCACCGGCATATGCCAAAGCCTATTCCTGTGGTAAAAATACTCTGTGTAAACCTTCTTATTCTGCTAAATTCTGTAGATAATAATGAATTTCTAAAACCAAACATCACTTTCCATGCTCGCAATCACAGCCATATTCTCTGTACATCAGAAGCCCCTTCTCTTTCCTTCTCTATTTCCTATATTCTTATGTTCACTGTATTCACTATCTTCTTCCTTCTTTCTCTATTTTGATTTCCTTTGCTTTTTCTTATAACTGAACACTGAAAAACATAGCCCTGAAACATATATCTTTCCACATAGCATCTGTTATAAATGAGACTCAACAGATGAACTTATACAACTGAATTTGCAATTATTTTAAATTAAGGATCCTAAAAAGAAAATTCTGATCCTTTTCCCCAAAAAAGGTATCATCAAGATTAATGGCGCTTTTTTGTAGAGAAAACATAAGTCTCCTTTCAGAATATTTTCAATAATACTCTGATGATAGTCAATACCATTTAATTTCATTTGCAGTAGCACCTGGGATTAAAAGGACATGTGTACAAGAATAATATTTAACTTGTTACCTGTGAGATTTTAACTTAAACAGATAGTAGCCTTTACATTTTCTTCCAAATTACATATGTAATTTCTTCTGTCTGTGGGATTATGCAAAACAGATAACACCAATTTTCAGTCAACTCACTGAATTATCTTCCCCCTCCTTAGTTCAGTGACTATGAAACATTAACCATGACTGAAAGAAGCTATAACTGTTTATTACTTTTTTCCGTGTTGAGGCATGTGAGGGACACAATTATTCCAACTACCAATAAAAATATCAGTAAATCTATAAATAGCCAGAAGTATTTAATGCCCTGTTCATACTTATTGTCCCAGAGTAATTATTAATAATGCTCACTTCATTTTCAAAAGGAACCATCTCGGATAATAATTTACTTTAATTGCCATTGATTCACAGTTCAGGATAGACCAAAGCCTGATAGAGAGAAGCACCAGTAAGACCACTAAGAGTTAACAGAAAATGATTACATGTTTCCATCATTTCAGAAACACTTCAAGATCTATATAAGGGCTGTTGAAGGTCATATCTAAATTGTGAAATAAGATTACTTCCTGAAATTGGAAAAATATGCAAATTTCCCAAATTCCTTTGTTTCCATTATTCTCTGTGTTGTATTTAACATCATTTCTTTGGATTTCACTAAAGATGGCAACCTCCAGGACAACAGGACCCCTGCTTATAATGAAATACTAAAAGACAGAAGACACAGAGCAATTATTTTACCAGCATATAACTATCAAATATTTTCACTAATGCATATGTGGTTTACTCTCCTTAGCTTTCCAACTACTCCTTGATGAGTACATACTTGATGATGTACTCAGAACATCAGACGTTAACCTTGAAGAAAGAAACAGACACTGAGCAACAATATTGACTTCATATTGAATCAGCCCACATATTTTACTGTCATATTGCTCTATTTTAAATCATGAGTATACCTTTTACAGCACTATGAAAATTAATATGCTGACATGCAGTGGGTTGAATAGTGACCCCCCAAACTTCATGTCCATCTAGAAACTGTAAAAGTGACCTTATTTGAAATAGATGTAATCAAGTTAAGATAAGGTCATAATGAATTAGGGTACACCCTAAATCCAATGACTGGTGTCCTTTTCAGGAAGCCATGTGAAGACACAGATACACACAGAGAGAAGACAGCCACTTGAAGATGGAGGCAGTAATGGAGTGATACAGCTAAGGATGTAAGGACTGCTGGCAAACACCAGAAGTTTGGAAGATGCAAAGAAGGACTCTTTCCTAGAGACTTCAGAGGGAGCTTGACACTGCCAGTGCCTTGATTTCAGACTTCTGACCTCCAGAATTATGAGAGAATAAACTACTATTGTTTTAAGCCACCAGTTTGTGAAAATTTATCACAGCAGCCCTAGGAAACTAGTACATGATATAGTATATATCATGATATGGTATATAATATTATACATAATAATTCTTGATTGGGCTGTAGTTTTAACTAGTTGGTTACTGAAATTATCTACAAATTACATTTTCTTACATGTATACATAAAGAATCACTGGTCATACAAATTATTTAAGTAATTTATGAATGGGAAAACACTGGGAATAGAAAAATCCTTTGCAACTTTGAGTGATTACTCTGACTCCCCAAATTAGGTAAGTGGTGGTAAAAAGGAGGAGGAGATGAAGAAAGCAGGAAGGTATTGCTGAGGTTAAACTATCCTTCTATATTGTTTTCAATATTAATCTCTGTCTTATCCTTAGCATGGCTCCCAATAAAATATTGATATTTGTCACATTATAAATATTAAATAACTATGTAGGCAGAGTTCATTACTTTAATATTAAAAACACTTTGGACAATGATTATAAAACAATATCTAAAAGCTGCCCTTTGTTTCTAGGCATTGCCCTAGTTAAGGGTTAAATTTCAATTATGTATCATTACTTTCAATAGATGTTTTCCTTCTTTAATAATATTACTTCAAATATTAGTTTCAATATATGTTTTCATTCTCTAGTAATATTTACTTCGAAACAGGTAACTGTAGCAATATTAATTTCTTAAAACCCAAGTTATATAAAGCCTTATAAAATCAATAGTTTTCATTCATTTTTAGGTTTTGAAGTCTTAAGGTCTTAGAATTAAAAAAATTATGAATTCAGGGACAAGCTATTTTTGCCTTGAGAACATTCTGGCACTAAGTGGCAGCACTGGCTGGTTCACCATTGAAAACAAAAATTAGTTCATCCACACTACATTTTGCATGAGCAAAGGGAGAAATTACCAAATCATATAAATTGAGAGGCCAAAACTTGCTGTGGAGATTTATATAACATCATTCACATTGTCAATCAGCACATTCACAAAATATTTATGAATTCTGGAACTCATTTGGAAAAATTCCAACATAAAGGAAGTCACTGAGCTACACTTTAATTTTAGTTAGCACCCTCCCCCCTTTATTTTGATGTTCTCTCTAATATATGCAGCTACATTAGAATTTCTGATTATATTTGTTAACATCTGCTCAAAGACAAATGACACATTTCTGCAGAATGCATATATATAGATGTGTATCTATGTATATACGTGTGTGTGTCTGTATTTTTTATATATTTTAAATCCTAGATTTAAATCCTAGATTCTTTCTCTTATTTGAAAGACTTTTTAATTGCATTGAAATATTTGGTATACATTGCTACCCAATTATGGGGGAGATGAAGACTAAGTTAAGCATCACATTTATGAGCACAACAGGTTTTTTTTGCTAAAGTAAAGTCAATCCACTTGAAGAACCTATTTTGCTTACTATGGTACATTAGTTCAAAATACTAATTGCATGGAATTCAGAGTACAAAACCTATTTAACATTTAATGCTGACCTATGCTTTTTGAAAGCTTGACTGGTTAGTATAAATTATCTAAAATTTTCAGTCTATCTATCAACCATTAAAAATCCATATGGTCTATTTTTTATTCTCATCTTAATAACAAGGTGCAGTACTAATAACCGTCTGGGGTTAATATTTCCCAGATGTGATTCAGTTCATCCACTGCTCTAAACCAGTCATTAATTCTTTGAAAGTCTATTATGTCTTGATTGGTGTTGCTTAAATAGCTTATAAGCTCTTTTATAGTCTTTTTATTTCGTAGGTAAATATCTTTTCCACCCACCTTTCAACTTCAATTTTAGTGAGAAAATTGATAATGAGAAAATGAATGGATTCTCTAAAATACAAAAATGAGAGTAAACATATACACTTTTCTACCCATACTCTAAACCAATCCTGAATAAGAAAAGGGTTCAATTTTCACAATCATTTAGTATTTTTGTCACATCTGATTATGCCCAAAGTTAATAACAAACTGTTCCAGCTCCAATGAGAGTTGCAAAATACAGCCTTTAACCGATATGTATGTAGAATAATTTGTTACTTGTACATCTATTTAGCTATCCAACCAACTTTTACTGAACATCTGTCATATTGTAGTCACTAACTCAAACTGACACACCCAATCCATTCCTCCAACAGTTTAAAATCTAGTAAGAGGGCTTCCCTGGTGGCGCAGTGGTTGAGAGTCCGCCTGCCGATGCAGGGGACACGGGTTCATGCCCCGGTCCGGGAAAATCCCACATGCCGTGGAGCGGCTGGGCCCATGAGCCATGGCCCTGAGCCTGCACGTCCAGAGCCTGTGCTCCGCAACGGGAGAGGCCACAACAGTGAGAGGCATGTGTACCGCAAAAAAAAAAAAAAAATCTAGTAAGAGACAGACATTTAAATATTGTGAGATAAACACTGTGATATGCACTGAGTTCCTGGTGTTCCCCCCAAAAGATTCTTAATTCAATCTTTGGCAGTATAAATTTTCCCAGAAAAGACTGAAAATCGTCTTTGCCTTTACCAAAAAAAAAAAAAGTAAGAGAAAGCCAGAGAAGGTGGGGGTTGGTAAGAGAACTTTCCAGATAAACTCAACAGCACTGTCTTATATCCAGAGATAAGAGGAAGCAAGTTACTAACACGGAAGAAATTATCAACACAAAAGTCTCTTTAGTAAAAGGTAGAAGGTGGAGTGGCTGAAGATAAAAATGGAGAGGCAGCTATGGGTCACAGGTTAAATGATATAGGTAAGGGAAGCAGGGGTTAGGTAGGGTAGAGACAGGATCAGATCCTCACCTTAGAAGATCAGTTCTGGCAACAAGATGAAGGATGGATTGGAAAGGTTGGTGGAAGGGGCCAGAGAAGACCCAAAGCAAGTGGATAATTTAAAACACAACCATGGTAATTTGGAGAAGAATGATGAGGAGCCAGATTGATGCACTGATGATAAAGAGTGATTTAAAAGAGCTTTAGGAGGTAGAATCAACAGGACTTGGTGACTTGTTATGGGGCATAAGAGTAAGTCAATCACTTAAAATACAAACAAATTTATAAAAATACTTGGCCTACTATATTTCATTTAGTTGTTAAGTATTTCACTAATAATCCTTTAGGGTTTCATGAGAGAATTTAACTGTGTATGTGCTTGCTTTGGATTGAGTATAGACTCTTTCATTTATGAATGAAATGGTTTATAAATATTTGAAATGACTATAGTTAAAATAATTAGAACTTTCTGATAAAACCAGAATCTTAGCTTAGAATATACAATTTGGGAGTTCATTTTAAAAGGACAACTGGAAACTCCTCTCGGAAGTAGGAGACAAAGTTAAAGTTTTATAAGTAACAATGCAAAAAATAGAATAAAGAAAAGACTATATTATGTAATCAAGGGTAATGGCTTAAAGTAACCCATATCTTTAAAAATAGATATGTTTACGAGAAGACACCTTCAAGACTATACATTAAAGAACAGTGGAGATACTGGAAAATGAATAGCATACATACTTATTTTTCAGCTGCCCTGAGAATATAAGCTGATTACATATTCACAGATGTCAGTAAATACTTTCAATTCTGATTTCCTAATTCATTGTTATCTGCTTTTCTCTTACTTCTCTTCCTTACCACAGAATTAATTTCATCATTATCCAATACATGTTCTTTCAACCAGTGAAAAATAAGGCAGAAAGCCATTTACTTACTTACATACTTGTAGGGTTTGCTATACAAGAAGGAATATTCTGAGATACGGCAGAGAGAAGTGTCACATCTCATAGTTGCTCAGGTATTAAATATTTAAAAATTTATGGGCTCTAATAAACTATGTATATTTATTCACCTGTTTCCCTGATTGCCCACATGCATGGGAGATCATTTACCCATGCAAGATTTGATAAAAGAAGGCCTATAATATGGGGAGGGGGAAGGGTAAGCTGTGACAAAGTGAGAGAGTGGCATGGACATATATACACTACCATGCGTAAAATAGATAACTAGTGGGAAGCAGCTGCATAGCACTAGCACAGGAAGATCAGCTCGGTGCTTTGTGACCACCTAGAAGGGTGGGATAGGGAGGGTGGGAGGGAGGGAGATGCAAGAGGGAAGAGATATGGGAATATATGTATACGTATAACTGATTCACTTTGTTATATAGCAGAAACTAACACACCATTGTAAAGCAATTATACTCCAATAAAGATGTTAAAAAAAAAAAAAAGAAGGCCTATAGCTCTGGATGATTCATGTTCCTGTATTATCCTCAAGGAATTCTAACTTCCATGGCTTTTCACGTTTTCTGGTCGAACTCAATATAGTGCCGTCTCCTATTTTTTCTCCTGTCGTCATTGTAGTCATCATCGTCATCGTCATCATCATCAAGTTTACAATCTACCTTTACAATTTGGTAGCTCATGCAAACGGAATTTATTTTAAAAATATTAAAGATCTGCACCTGGAGATTTAGCAGTAACCTGGTCAGCTCTGGAAGTACGGACTACCCCACTCTACATTTTCTCATGTTTTTATCTCTGCATGTGCTATGTTCTCCATTCTCTTATTACTGACTGGTTGCCCTTCAACTACTGTTTTGTTTTGTTTTGTTTTCTGTTCTCTTAGAACTTTTACTTGCACATGATTCTGGTTAATCAGAGCCCCTCTGCTCTACTCCTTTTCCATGCATGAATCTTTTGGTGAATCTTTATGGCAGAAGTTTCTGATTGCCATTTCCATTCAGCTCTGAACTTAGAAATCCTAAATTCCTAAAAAGGAATGTGATTGCTTTAGCAATTTATGGAAATCATATGTGAGAGAGAGACAGGTAGCTGATTAGCCAATTAATTGGATGTCTTTCAGCCAGGTGTCTACCTTTGTCTCATTAAGTTATGGTTGAAGGAATAGGGCATCTGGGCACTAACCACAGTGGAAATCCCTCAACAAGCCTCTTGGTCAATTTACTTAGAAGATGGTGTGAGAAGGACAAGCTCTAACATTTCTCTAATTGTGTTCTCTAATTTCTATAACATTTCTAATATACTTATTTCGACAAGGATGTTTTGGGTTTTGTGTTGGACTACTCTATATTTTACCCTTTAGCTTACAGTCAATAACAGACATGTATAAAGAATCATTTATTAAAAATGAGACACGAAAGAACAGATTCAGAAGAAATACACTAGAGGAATATTTCTTTAGTTCTTTTCTAAGAGAAAAAATATGTAAACAATCTAAACATGCACCAAATATTGTTATGCCACTAACTAAACAACTGTACTTAATAATTAACCATTCTTAGCTTTGGGGTATCCTTTGGTCTTCAAAGATGAATTAATCTTTTATTAGCACTTCTCAGTAACCACATAATCTTTTGACACAAAATCTGGATCATTGTAATAACACTGTAACTAGATTAAGATTGCACTTGAGCGAATGTATAGATTATTTTACACTCTCCATAGCACCAATCACAATGTTGAAAAATCAATCCATGTTACGCTGAGTCACTAACAATCCTGGTTTTGGGATTGAGATGACACTGGCTTTAGTACCAGCTAAATGTCACCACACACTTGGGCAGGTGATGTAACTTTTCTCAGGTTCAGTTTTTTCATTTGTAAAATGATGCTAATAATACTTACTTCACATAGGCATTATTAGGATTAAATGAAAAATATATAAAATGCTTAAGCACAGTTTTTATTGCAGACCCATGACATTAACAATTTGAATGTTTGGGGTTAGAAACTTACATTAAGTCTCCTGTGAAGCCAAGATATGTGGAACTAAATTTCTATAAGCTCCTGGGAGTGTCATGGTCTACTACTCAAACTGCACACCATGGGCAACTCTGATGTCTCCCTTTATTGAAAGAATAGCAGCAGTAATGTCATGTAATCAAAGGCATAAAAGCTTGATTCATTTTTTAGATTAAATGGACTTGAAAATAAAGCCAACTGCTACCAGTAGTGATTGAGGTGAGGAGAAAGTGAAAAATTCAGACAGTTCATTGACTAAAAACAGAAGGTAGAGAAAATTAAGTACAATCATAATTTGTGAAACTTTTTAACCAAATGTTTCAGCCACTTATATACTATACAATGTTGATAACAGTTGTAAATATAAAAGAACCACTTTGAAATATGCCAGAGCACTCGGTTCTTCTTAACAAGGCCTGCCCTAAGGAAAAAGTACTTTACCAGAGCCCTACCTGCCTGCTGGGGTTTTGACAGAGCCTAACCTACTTGAGGAAAGGAAAATACCCAGCTCTATCCAGCTGTAGGCTTCCATGTAGGAGGAGGGAGATACCTAACTTCAACTCCCTCTAGCCATCCTGTCCATCCACCTAAGGCGGAAAAAGGAAATTGAGAAGCCCTGGTAAAGTTCACAGTCCAGGGGTACAGGCTCACCAAAAGCCTTAGACTTAATTATAGGACTATAAAACACTTTTTCTCCCCCCACAGCTTACCACTGTATTACTAAAGGCCCATTTACCTCAGTTCCTTTTACCCACACATCATGTCTACCTTCCAATTAAAAATTACAAGATGCAAAAAACACTGTTTAAAGAGAAGCAGCATCAGAACCAGAGTCAGATATGTCAGGAATGTTGGAATTATCAGACCAGGGATTTTTTTAATTTGCTAAAGGCTTCAATGGATAACTTGGACAACATGTAAGAACACGTATGCAAAGAGATGGAAATCCTAAGAACGAATCAAAAAGTAATGCTAGAGATCAAGAACAATGTAATGGAAAATGAAGAATGCCTCTGATGGGCTCATTAACAGACTGGACATAACTAAGGCAAGGATCTCTGAGTTTGGGGATAGGACAATAGAAACTTTCAAAACTGAAAAGCAATTTCTTTCAAATGTGAAACAATATGATTGAAATTAATATGACGGATATTTAGAAAATTACCACATATGTTGTGAAGTTTCTCAGAAGGAAAACTATCTAGATATCAGTTTTGAAAACAATAACTGACACATCTATTTTTAACAGAAATTATAACTAAACCTTATAAATATTTTCAGAATTCAAACACATACATGTATTTTTGGATAATTTCAATGTACTACAAAATGAATAAAAATGCAGCACTAAAATAAGCTACTATGATAAATTGGTTCTTACTATACGAAATACAGAAATTAACTATCAGTATTAGTAGGTATTCCATTCTCTATCATAAACACATTCTACCTTTGATTTTTCAACTTTGGAACAATGATATTAGGAAATAATGGGCTCTGACATATGGAATAAAGTAGCTTTCTACACAGTTTAATTGCAATATAAGCCTCTTTTATTATAAAAATCATTCGTTTTTTCATTATAAGAATCATTAATGACTGAATTGTTAGGTTCACTCATAACTTTTATTTAGGCATAAATGACTTGTATCCCTTTTTTCTATCTCAGGGTAAATTTCATGACACTAATTCACTATATTTAACAGGTAAGATCATATACCCTGTATGATCTTGCATTATTCAAACCCTAATGATCATCTAAGTCACAACATGCACGAAATACATATAATATACATTTGAAACCAATATTTGGCATCTGAGAAACACAAAGTTTTCCAATCTCTGTCATAATCAATATAAAATGCAACTTAATATCCAATAGCACTTTTTCTTCCTACTAACGTTCATTTTTCTCTTAAATTTTTGTTAAAGCATACTTCACTGCTGAAAGGGAAGTTAGATTTTGAATACTGAAGTGCATATATCTGTGTCTGCTACAACTTTGCAACCTAGATCTGGTCTACTGTATAGTAGCAACCAACAGAGGAGAGTGGGGAAAAAAATCTGGAACAAGCAAATCTTTCATTTTCTTCCTAAAAATATTACTATAAAAGAAAATAATGATGAAAATATTTCAGTTGAGTTGATAGGGTGCTTAAAAATCAAGTTTTTTCATCAATATTAAGTATGTATAATTTTAGGAATAAATTAAATAATATTTTATGGACTTATTATGATTATGAAATACTATGCTTTAACTAACAGGTTTTATTCAGGTATAAGTACCTTTAAAAATCAGCATGTGGCTACCCAAATAAGTCACTTATCTTTTCAATTACAGTATTAAATAAAAAAGCCATATGGCTATTAAATTTTAAGAAGTATCAAATATAACTACTAAAGCTCAAAGGAAACAATATAAGTTTTTAATCATGGAATCCAATTTTTATATTATGAAAAGTCTTTTATTTTTCTGGTTAACAGCAATAACTTTTTATTAGTCAGAGTTAATACTGAGCCAAGATGCCCCAATATGACAACCCCCCACGGTTGTGTGGCACTGAATAGGGACTGATATGTAATGGGTATTAAGGATTTTGAATGTCACATTTAACTTACAGGCCCTCTTACTGTATTCTCTTTCATGTACAATGTTATATATTGGCTAAAAATAAATTGAATAAATAAAAATATCAAAGAAAAGGAGTAAACATGAGAGTTAATGTGTCAAGAAAATTTATATAATTTTTTTCACACATTTTCAGATTATGAGAACAAACTCAGGAGATATATATTTTTTAATTGTTTCTTTTGTACAAAGTTATTGCCTGAGCCATGTCTTTCATGTTTCTTTTTTCTCATTAGCATTAAAATAGCATCAATTCTTAAAGATTAGCTGCTTCCTTCCCAGGAGATTTTCAAAACTGAAATACGTCCTTCAGTTTTGCACAGAGTAAGATTTAGTATTAACCAGTTATTAGTTACTAATAGCAAATAGAAAATCCAGGGCATATGCCTAAACTTAATGTTTGTGAAAACACTTTTACAGTATTTACATAACTTCTATAGTGCTATGCAAAAATTTTTATTGACGCAGCATTCTTTCATTGATTATCATGGCACTCTGTTAGCTACTCCACGAGATCATCATAATTTTATTACCTTAGTGTAGTACATAGACAGATAAAGGATAGAAGGGACACTTACAGGATAAAGTTCTTAACAGTTTCGAATTATGTAGATATAAAATTCTTGACATTAGACAGTGAGAGCACAGTGTTAAGAAGTATAACCACTGGTTCCCAAATTCACTGAAGTATTCATTCTTTTCTAAAACCAAGCTCCATACTCTATACAAATATAATTATTCAACTTCACTCTGTTCTCAACATCAATAAGAACACCTATATCTTGAACATCCTTTGCTAACAATTTTCCAAGGTGTCTTTCATTTCCAAGGATTTATGTTATTGTCTTAAACAAAAGAAAGCTTCAATAATTTTTGATTGTTTAAGCAAATCCAGAAAGTACTTCTACTTACAGGGGCTGAGATACACACTATGTAAATCAATTAAGACACTGAAATTCTAAGTCTCCTACAGTATGGCTTAGCCTATAAATGTAGCCTTATTTCCCACCACATCCCTTCTCTTCAGCCACACAAATTATTCTAAACGTCCCTAAAACTTAATGCATACATTTAAGAATTCGGTGCCTGTCTTCAAGCTATTCTCTCTTCCTAAAAGGTGCCTTCTACCCTCTCTTCCAGACCATATGTGATTCCTTAGATTATAAGAAAGAGCTGATGGGTCACATCCTACTACCAATCTTCCTCAAGCAGAATTCATCCTTCCCTTTATTATTCTTTCACAAAACATTACTCGAAACTACCTGAAGATACTCTCTTTGGCCTTATGATTGTGTAGACCTATTTCCAAACTGCAAAACAGTACATGGAACAAGAGAAATGTGTTACATTGAATTCTGGACATGACTTTTAAAAAAAGAAAGTGTATTTTTGATGTTGGCAAAAATGAGTTGAAAAGCAAGAAAATAAATATATTTTCTTTTAATTTTTGCAAGCCTAAAAAGTCATTTGCTCAAAACTATTCATCTATTTTCCATATTTGCTAACCAGAGGTGCTTATGTTATATTCAAATAACCAGTAATGGTTTTGTTTACAGGCACATCATGAATGCCTACTCTTGTAATTACATCAGCATGTTACTAAGGGTGGAATAGGTATTTTTAGTAAAAAAAAAAAAAAAATCAACAAAAATTAAAACCACTATGAATTAATTTACTAAAGCATATAGTTTATATGATTCATAATATAAATCATACATTGTATGATTTCAAAAATATCTCTTAGTTCAATTCTTTATGGAAAGAAAATTTTATCGATTTGAAAGTTACTCCTAGGCAATACTTTATTCAGAAAAGCACCAAATATACTTTATATCATAAGATTGTCAAATACATCATCTATTGTCTTTTCTACCCATGACATATTTGTAAAAACAACTGAAGTAGTGTCTCTGAGAAAACGCAACTTTAGTTAAAATGGCCATTCAAATTAGCATGGCTCAAAAAACCTGAGAACCTTAAAAAATTACACAATTTCAAATAGATTTAATTATAATTTTAATACACAGGTATAAATGGTAGTTTAAATGTTATACACTGGTTTACAGTTCCTATAGATTTTAAATTATTTAATCAATTATGATGTCTAGATGATTTTCATTCTTGCCATTTTTAGAAGATTGTTTTCAAAGTTTTTCTATCCTTACTAATTATTTCCTCACTTGTTTTAAACTACAAATAGCACTAAGTAAAGCTCTATTCCTGTCTGTAATCTATCCTCTTCATTAAAAGAGAAATTTAAGTTGTATGTTTTCTTTAAAATTTACTTATGTCATCTATCCATTTTATTGTTTCCCTTGGTTCACCTCTGTTTTATCTAATTCATGAAGCTTTATCCATATCTATTATAAAATATGTCCATGTGCTCCTATTTTCAAGTATGCCTACTGCTGACACTTGCCATATATGCATTATTATTTGGGGGGATAATCTAAAAGTCAAATAGCCTATTCCAAGGTAATTGAGTATTTAATTTACTTTTGAATGTCTGAATCCATGTGTTATTGTTCCCTCTGTAGTCTATACGTATTGCTCATTGCCCTTTATCTTTACATGGTAGAATCTTCAAAGAAATAAAAAGCACCTACTGTGAAATACATGTGAAGATTAAAATATGTTTGGCTTAGAAATTTTGCTGCATTATTTCCTCACTCTGTGACCATGAAGAAGTTATTTAATATACCTGAAGCTCAATTTTCACATCTTTCAATAAGGAAAATTTATACTTGATTTCTAGGACTCATGTGAGTAAAGTGCTTTGAACAAAGCCTAGCATATGGTAAATGCTCAATGAATTTTTAACCATCTTTTCCTTTTCTACCTTATTCTATCATATTTATTTTCTACTGTAGTCTCCTTCCCTGCTTCTTTCTCTTTCCTCTTGTTCATTCTTGGCTGGTGCCCAAAATGTATATCTCAGTTTAGTAGTATGTTTATCAAGGGGATAAAAAATCTGAACCAATTATGCAAACAGCACACGTAAGTAATTGCCTTTTCATAAAGTTTCCAATGTTCCTCTCTGTTAGTGTACCATAATACGTATACAGGTATTAGAGTCAGAAATAATTTAGTTTGAATTGGAATCATCACTCACTATTTGGCCTATAACTTCTTGGTAAATTTTGTTCCTTACCATCTTTAAAACTGGGTTTCTCCAACAGGGAAAGAAAACTAAGACATACCTCATAGGGCCGTTGTGAAAAAAAGGATAAAATTCTTAGTGCAGTGTCCGGAAAACAGAAAACTATGAGGTAAGCATCACTTTTCAAACAATTCTGCCCTCTCTCTATAATAAATCAGAAGTAGAAAAATTCCCCATTTCATAACACCTATGACAAAATCATTACAAGAACAATAGCAGTAAGTTTATTTGTAACTCGGTAAGTCCCTGTGTCTCCTGGTTACCAGTTTGCTTTAAGAAATGCAGCCTGATCAAGCCAAACACAATCACTAGAGCAGAGCACAACTCCTTCTGTTCCTCACATGATTCTTTGGCTATGACAACATGAGGTCAGTGATAGTATGACTGCTAATATTTTTGTCATTCTTTTTCCAGAAAATGAAAAAGTGGGGCTTATAAACTACTTAATATTTGTAAGTTCTTATAAGTTACTTCATATACTGAGAAAACGAGATATGTATATATCTTGAAAGGGTATTCCAAAAAAGAAGTTTCATTCACTTCTTGAAAGTAATTGTGATAAACTAACACACTTAACACACTCAACGAATACTGATGTTTATTCATTTTAATGAAAATAAGATAATGAAGGTAAAAGCATAATCTTAGTTTAAAAGATACATTCTCAGAAATGGTTTGACGAGTGCTCTGTAAGAATAAAATTTAAATTTCAGAAAAAATAAAGCCATAGTCTATAAACAAACAAATAGAAATAAATAAATAACCTGTTAAAGACAGAAAGATTAAACTCTTCATAGGAATTTTTAGTTGAAAATACACATTTAATGAATAACTGTTGAATAATTGCTGATATAAAAGTCAAATTGAAACAGCATTGCTGGAATGATTCTAAAAACATAAAACAATTTTGGGTCAACCAACTTTTTTCAGATTTAAATTTGTAGATGTAACAGAAAAAGCAATGTAAAAAAGTATCAAGGAAGAATGTGATGAATGAGAAAAATACAATTTCTAAAAAAAGGAAGAAAAGCTAACCAAAGTATATCTGAAAACAGCTGACTACCTCCATTATTGAAGATTTGCTTAAATAGACAAAATCTAGGTAAAAAGCAGCACAAACCACCCTTCTTATTTTAGCTTGAAATGAAAAAAATAGTAGGAATACACTGTGAAAATGATGCAAAATATATCAAAACATATAAAAAGTACAACCATAGCTAAAATGATGTCAGTACCTGGAAAAGTGTATTATACATTCTTATAAGCCTTTCAAAAGCAACTACACTCAGCTAACAAAAGCCTGATCATAATGTATCTTTTTGCCAAGTTCAAAAGACACATACTGCTTTAGCAGACTCATATTTTCTAATGAATACCAAATTGTTAGTATCTGGAAAATACACTTATGCTATGATAATCTAAAGTTTGTTTATACACAAATACTCAGTGAGGTTACCAAATTTAACAAGCATATACACAGAAAAAAAAAGTGTCTTGAACATAAAATTTTATTTCTAAAGAAAATATTTATATGATAGCTATTCTAATACTACTATGTATAAACACTATATTAAAGAACAATTACTAATTTAGAAGAAAGCAAAGAATTTTATATATCATTCCCATTGGTTAGCAGTTCTAATTGCATTTTAATCTTTCCTATGTAATCTAATTTATACACTAAAATTCATACTTAATACAGCCAAAACCACACTGTTTTTCTTTCTTTATTATAACAGACCCTAAGAACCTAACAAGAAAAACAATTTTAAAAGATATTTAAACTTACCCCATTTAATGGATATGTTTTCCATCCTAGCTCTCCCAGCACAGTTGTTGTATCAAGCAACACAACTGGAATTAAACAAAACAAAAAAACTTGCATGAACTTCTCAATTGACATAAGAATGAACCAGTTATTTAAATCATTAATGTCAACGACCTTTAGTATTATTCATCGTATTAGCTTTAGTAAGTTGAATTACTTTAAAATTATTTGTAGGTACTAAATCTTAATATATAATACTTAATAATATTGAGTAAATATAAAATATATAAGGTGGTTATAAATTAATTTTAAAATAGCATGGTATTTAACAATGCTAAATGAAATAGATGACTGAGTAACAGTACTAACAAAGTCATTTTTAATTGCTGACTTTTAAAATTGATGAGTGTTGGAGAGGTTAATCAAGAGGATATGACCACCAGAGGACTCAAGCTGGACCTGAGCAATAGGTGGGAGGTTCCTCAGCTCCTCCCCTGTCCTTAGAACTATGCTCTGCCTATCATTCCCACAGTGATAGCTGTCGAGGACAGAGCCCTGAGAGAATAAGGTGCTACTGAAACCATCTGGATGGTATACGTGACTGAACCCAGTTGAAGTCTCTAAGCCTCTGGTGGTCAAGTGTAGAGATCTACTCATCTGACAGGCGTCCAAGACAAGCCTTGTGCATAAGCTCCCTTGCTTATTAAAACTGCCACCTACCAATCTGGAGTGATCTACCTGTTTTTTTGTTCTCTTTCCTCGCCCTGCATGAGTACAGGGTCACTTTGCAAACCAACAATGAAAATCACCTTTGCTTTTCCCCCCATTTTCATATATAGTCTTTTTTATACCACATTAAAGAAAGAAAAACTTTTAAAGCAGGCCTGCCTGTATATTTTCTTTGTGTGTTATTAAATGCCCTTATATGATTGGCAAAGTATGAAAACAACTCATTTTGAAGAAATCTATATTTTTTAAGTGTAGATTACATTATTATTGTATGTGTTAGTATACTTACTGCTAAAGAAGACAAAAGCAAAAATAAAAACCACGCACCTTTTTCCCTGACCAAATGTAACTCATAATCTGGTTGAGAAGACATGCAAACAAATAATCAGGACATACTCTGTTAAATTCTAAAACTGAACACTATATAATAGCTTAGGAATTAAGTTAGGCTAAGGCTGGTAGGGCAGGTCTGGGACAATTTCATAAAGGAAATGCAATTTGGGCTGGGCTAGGATGAGGGGGTCTTTAATCAGATGTGATGAGAAACAAATTTATTTTAGAATACCTTCTGTAAAATAACTGAGCTGTGACTAAATCAGTTCTCAGTTACTGGAATGGGGAGTAGGAGTAGACATTATTTGGGGGAATAGGAGGATAGAAGGAGGCCAGAAAGATAGATGGAGATCAACAGGAGAGGATTTTTGAAGTGTTTCCAGCAGGTTAATGTGTAGGGCCCATGTTTCAGCAGATTTTAACTATTACCTTCAAGTCCCCCAGATGCCGATCATGGACTGAACTCTGAGAAACAATCCTTTGGTATTTCATCATGAGTTTTAGTTCTTCATCTAGTTAAAAAAGTGGAGGGGTTTTTGTAGTTTTTAAAAAATGTCACTGGAAGTCTGTTACTTGGCATCTGCTGTTTAGTGTCTATAGCAAGGACTCGGTGGGTTTTCTTATTTGACTGTGATACATTTTATTGATTTTTAGTATGAAACCATGCTTAAATTTCTGGGATAAACTCTACATACTCATTGCAGAATATTCTTCCAGTATATTCACTAAGCATACATTTGTAAAACTGAGCCATAATTCTTTAATTTTTATTGTGCAAAATTCTCAAAAATAATTTAAAATGTGGAGAAAACAGTACAATGAACCCTCATTGTACTAATCACTCTGCCTAAATAATTACAAACCTATAGCCAATCTTATTTCATCTATACATGTTTACCTACTCTCACTGCAAGATTTCTTTGAAGCAAATTCCAGTAATCATATGATTTCATCTGTAAAAATTTCAGTATGTATATCCAAGATAAAGACTCCTCTTAATACAACTACAATAACAATTCACTACTATAAATAGTATGTATTACTTAATGTCATCAAATATCCAGTCATTGTTTAATGTTCCTATGGTCTCAACTTATTTTAACAGAAAGTCAAGATCCAAATAGGTTCTATACATTATGGTGAGATCTTGTTTTTTTTTTTAATTGATGGGTTCCCCACTTTCTTTTTTTAAAGTTAGGTTTATTGAGGTATGATTTACTTACAATAAAATTCACCTTTTTTAAATGTACATTTCTATGGATTGTGACAAACTCCTACTTCCATGTAACCCCCACTACAATCAAGCTATAGAATATTTCCATCACCACCAGAATTTCCCTTGTGATCCTTTATGATGAATCCTTTCCCCACCGCAGCCCCGAGCAACCATTAATCTGATTTCTGTCCCTATGGCTTTGCCTTTCCCATAATGTCAAATGAATGAAATTATACAGTATGAAACTTTTTGAGCCTGGTTTCTTTCACTCAGCATAATGCATTTGAGATTCATCTATGTTGCTATGTGTATCTATACATACAACTGAACACTCAGTTGCTTTTTATTGCTGAAAAGTATTCTATTGCATGGAATTTCCTAGCTGATGAACTTTCATATACAGATTTTTATGTGAACCTATGCTTTCATTTCTCCATGGTAAATAGTGATTGCTGGGTTATATAAAGAATGCTAATTCTTCAAGACTGTAAAACTGTTGCTTTACTTTCCCATTAGCAGAATGTCTGGTTTTCCAATTGTTCCACATTCTCACCAGAACTTGGTATTGTCCATTTTTTAAGGCATTCTAACAGGTGTGCAATAGTATCTCACTGTTGTTTTAAATAGCCAGTTATCATTTCACTACATGAAATCAAATTTATTAGCAAAAATTTTGACCCACAAAAGTGGTCTTATCCCACATTCCAGATTTTCCTTTGCGTGAGGTATCATTGAATATGTTCCACCATTCCCTGCATTTCCTTTAAATTGGTAGATATATTTAGTGGCTTGACCAGATCTAGGTTCCACTTATTTTTATTTTTTGTAAGATCACTTCATTGGTGGTGCTTTATAGTCCTTATATCAAATCAGGGAATATATCAATGTTTACTAGGGTCATGTAAAAAGGACACAGGAACCAACTGGCATAGGCTTCCACTGGCCAAAAATTTATAATTTGATCATACACAAGGTTAATGACTATAAGGGATTGAAACACTTCAAACATGCTTAAATCCATGCATTCAAAATGATAAAATATACCTACTAATAACTTTTGCAGTATGCTAGGAAATCATTATTTTTAAAAACTGGTAAATAATCTGAAAAGAATAAAACATTTATTTTGCTTTTTCTATATGAAATACTTCTGAATAAGGAAATAGTTAATGAAGGAACATTTCTCTTTTTTTACTTTATTTATTTATATTTATTTTATTTTTGGCTGCGTTGGGTCTTCACTGCCGCGCATGGGCTTTCTCTAGTTGCGGTGAGAGGGGGCTACTCTTCATTGCGGTGCGCGGGCTTCTCATTGCAGTGGCTTCTCTTGTTGCAGAGCATGGACTCTAGGCATGCAGGCTTCAGTAGTTTTGGCTCACGGGCTCTAGAGCGCAGGCTCAGTAGTTGTGGCACACGGGCTTAGTTGCTCCACAGCATGTGGGATCTTCCCGGACCAGGGCTCGAACCTGTGTGCCCTGCATTGGCAGGCGGATTCTTAACCACCGCACCACCAGGGTGCAGTGCATTTCTCTTACTGAAATATTTCAGTTAATAAATGAAGAAGGAATGATCAGATTAGGCTACACCATTTTCTACTCTTAATGTATTAATATATTTAGCTAATAACTTATGGTGCTAATATCACATAAAGAGATGAAAGGACACATAAAGGGCTAGAGCTTTTAAAAAGGCTTTCTTTATAGCCTCATTTACTCCATATTAACATACAATTCTAACAAGCCTAGAAGTAAAAGAAAGTACAAATACATATATATCTATATATGTATACATACACACATACATATACACATACACACACAAACACACACATGCAAATTCACAAAATGATATTTGATGGTGTGTGGGTTCACTCAGTGTAAAAAAATAATCTCACATATTAGAGGAAAAAAGCTGAAGATATTATAATAAATATTCAAAACTCTAAGCTTATCTTATTATTAAATAAATGTTATTTTATTTTTGGTATATACTATTGAAAAGAATTCAGAAGTATGTAATACCAGTATCCACTTTGGGGCACTCAAAAGTTTAATGTTACTCCTTTAGCACTTTATATTTTTGGAATACATCATTATTTTGCTAGCAGGCTGTTAAAGTAATGATAGCAATTCAGTCACTGTAGGAAGGATGGTCTACATATTTCCCTCTTGAAGGAATCTCCACATTGTCCTATAAGTTGTTTCTTTTTTTAAATGCTCAATTTACAGATGAGAAAACTGAGGCTCAGAGAGGTTACATAATTTTCCTTAGATCACAAAGTGATTACAACCAAAAGATTGATGCTAGGATATCCCTTAAAAAATATTTAAAACCTTTAAACTTTTTTTAAAGTGTTTTCTTCCTTCCTTTTAAGTTTGAATATAAAACCTTATCATTTGTTTTTTTTTTGGTAGATGCAGAGAAAAATCATTATTTATTTTGCTGATTCCAAATCCAGATAAGTTTATATCCTGATTTTCTCATCAATGGGTTCTACAGAAACTTTACTGGTACCACCTACAAATCATGCCATTTAAATCAAGGGGTTTACTGGAGTAGAGTGTTCAAAAATCCCTAATATTGAAGTCTACCAATGGAGATTTCTTTTTCATAGATTGGTAAATTAATTCATTCATTGATATAATTATTTTTTCTAAAATATAATTGGGCTACTTGGTTCTTAATATTTATAATTTGTAAACTGAAATATATTCATTTCAAAACAAACAAAAAAGAAAATATGTATATACCTACAACAGTATAGATCCTTAGGAAGTATTTTTTTTATTTATTAGTAGCTTCAAGAAACAAGATTTGCATAATTGCTTTACTTTCCTCATTAAACTGCAATCATACCTTTTAAAAATTCTTAACAGCAAAATTTCAAATTTGCATTCCTGACAAGTGAAGGATGCATTGATATCAAAATAAAACTGAGGATTTATTTTTATTTTTAACACCATTATATGTGATACATGTTTAAATTTTATCACTTGCTTCACAGGCAAAGCCCCCACAAATTCAGGTTTTTCAGGCACACTAACAGCATTGGACCCGGCAAGGTGAGAGCTCCTCCTACTGGCTTTAAACAAGCGTTTTCTAGTCCCTACTTGAGTGCAAAAGTACTGTAAACTTAGGAAGGAAAAGAATACTCTGTCCATATTAACTTCAGTAAAAGTCAATACTTTTTTATTTTTAATTTAATGGCAAGATTTTAAATATAGAAAGATTAACACCAATGACTTATTTAGGGAGTACACATGAAAATATAATTATTTATTGATATCATAATAAATGAGAAATTGGGTAAACCAAAAAATAAATAGAAGTAGTAGATTGGTGGTATCAAAATAAAGTTTTTAAAATGTTTACTTCGTTTAATAAGCAACATAATGCACAGAATAGGCTGAACTATGTACAATTTTCCTATTAACTTTTAGAAATAAATCTCTAGCATATTATATTTTTCTCTGAAAATTTCTCTTAATTTATTAGTGCTCCCTTTACTCATTCTTTTGGAAGTTATAGGAAAATTTTATTGTGGCTAAAAGAAGATAACTGATAAAGACAAGGTTGATAGCACTGGATTAAATGTGAGAGTAATGAGTACCTAAGATTAATGTTAGTTTTTTTCCTTTGAATAATTTATCAGGTCTTGAATTTAAATTTCAGTAAATTTAAGATATATTAATTTAAATACAATTAGCATATAGTTTTATAGTATATAATTGAAGATCATCTTTATTCTAACTGCACAATAAAAAAAGGATGAGATTTTATTTATATATCATTCTGAAAAATGTAACAAGGAAGAGATCAATCAACCCACTAAGAAGGTAGTTATTCTTTTAGGATAATTTTGCTGTAAAGATTCAAGTTAATGGTATATGAACTGAGTTCAAAGATTTATCAATATTTTTAAAAGTTCAGATAGCAGTAAACGCAGGTTTAGAATTTTCTCCAATAGACTTCATACAAAGAAAGGCAAGGCATTTCTTCTTAGAATCATTCCATTAGGCGCCTTTATTTTACAAATAAGACCCAGAAAGATAAAATTACTAAGTCACTTAGTCACAAGGTTTTTAATAGTTAGTTCCATGTTCCACTGACTGTAACAAACCTCCAGTAGCTCCAAAAAAAACAAGTAAAATAAAGGGAATACTTCTGACATCATGACCAGACATAATATAATCAGAGAATATTTCAAATTATAGACACAGATATATAAACAAACATGTATCTATCTATATCTATCTGTCTATCTACATACAGCAGTAGTCTATTTCAACGTTATCCTGTTTAGATCCTACTTTAAACTGGGATTCAGGTTACCACATTAAGTAATATTTTGACATAACTGCATGTGTTTGATTGACAAAAGTCAGTTTTAACTTTCAGATACTATGGTTCTCTACCCTCATATAGAGCCAGAATCAATATTTAATTCCTAAAAATAAATAAAACACAGACTGCTTTAAGGAAACACAGGATTTTTAGTTTTACCCCTGGTATGTTCCTCTGTATCTTGACATTATTTTTAAGGCAACATTTTCCAAGGAGACTCACTCCTTCTTAAAAATAACGAAGTATTTTTATCTAGAAACTGAGATCAATACTTGTTCATTAAGTATACTTATAAGCATTTTGTTTTGTCATAGCTTTCTTATTTCTATTGTTAGTTTTTTTTTTAATATAGGTGTTGTTCATGATTATTTCTGTCACTCCCTATGAGAGTTTGGAAATCCTACTTGAAAGATAAGGTGATATGACCACAGAGATGTTAAATAGCTTTCTCAAGATCAGAGAATAAAATCAGTCTAGACCATGTGAACTCACAACCTTCAGCTTTCTACTCTACTAGAAAATGGTATCTTGTTTCAGAAAGCATGTTCAAACTTCTGACTCTGTCCTTTCTTGAAACAAATCACTGTTTTTTAGTTCTGATGGAAAAATAAGCTATAATAACCAGAAATTACTTTCCTTAATTATCACCTTAAATGGAGAAAAGGGGCAAAAAATTCAAGCTAGTTTTCTGTTTAGAAGGCAAGTTATACCATTGAGTAAGAACTGCCACTGAAAACCTTATCCAAACAATGAATGGTTAATAGTTGATTAAAAATATAACTAGCAATGTTCATCCTCACTTCTACACCTTCCTAGTTTATTCAAAAGAACCTTTACATGGTTATCCTGCTGGACACAGCCTTATCTGCTTCAGTCTCATAATCATTTCTGAAGCTGCTGTTAGACAGGAGGGCTTACCACAGAGACCCAAAGAGAACCCAGATGTGGATCTAATCCATCACAAGGTCACTAAATGATAGGTTCACTCTGGGCTCCTGAACAAGGTCATTAAGACTTATCAATGAGTCACCTCAAAGTCATGCTTTCCTCATCAAATTGTTCAGTTATCTCTATGGCAAAAAAAAAAAAAAAAAAAAAAAGGAAAGGAAATTTGGCATGTTCCAAATTAATAGCAATATATAATGCTTTCATTCTGACATCTTCAGCACTTTGATCTATAAAGAAACTAAGTAGCTTCGTTTAGGACAAGTATTATTTCCATTTGCTTCAATTACACAGTTTTAATAGGTAGAAAAGACTACTTGGCTTTAGTCTTAGATTTGCTAGTCTTACAATATATTTAACAAATGTTGTGATTTTTTTCCATCTCTCACAGAAACTCACAACATTTATTACATAAACCTCACTTAGTCCAAACCACTGCACATCCATCCCATCAGTTACACAGCATAAGAGAGGCTTCTTGTGTTTCTAGTTCATTCCTTCCTCACATTTCTCACTTATCTTCCATGGGCTTTGAACACTTTCCTTCTTTTTTTTTTTTTTTTAAATGAAACTCAAGGTCTGAAATGTGCTTAAATCTTTGTTTTTATAGCTCTGGTAAAAGAGATTATGAGTACTTATTTGAAAGTCTTAACTACAATGTAATGGCCATTTCAATGCAAAACTATTTCTATATAATGGAAGAAAAGTCTAAAAAACCTATTGAAACCCCTACCTTAAAAACAAACAGTAGTGGCTTTGCATTAAGAAGGAAAAAATGAGTTTTTCTAGAATCTAAGAAACAATTATCAGTGAAAAAGTTTTCCTTGAAAATGGAAGAAAAAAATTTTTTCCTAGATTGCTTTTTCCCGCCATTACACTTACATAGACGTAATAGAAATAGTTTTTTACTTCCTTCATTAGGACACTGGAGTCACAAAAATGTTACTTGATTTTATATGAAGACATTTCCATATTATTTCAACAAGCATTAATTGAGTATGTTATATTTAGACTCTATATTAACTACTGCAGGGTATAGAAAGTTTATAAGATACAATGTCTACCCTCAAGGAGTCTCTGGTGTTATCTTTTCACTCCCACTGTTAGAATTTTTGTGTCAACCCACATGCCCTAGTTTATTCAAACATGTATATAGCAAAACAGATTAAAATGCCCTTATTCTGAAGGTGCAGAAGAGGAAAGGCTGAAGCTGTTTAGTAGAAGGTGTAGAATTAAATTGCTATTCTAAAAGGGCAGACACCCAATATTACATCAACAGCACCATCAAAACTGTTAGTAATTGGACCACTTCCTCAGTTTCTAAAGAAGTGCTAAGGAATGAATAGACTGTAGAAATGCACCCCAGTGGACAACATGAAGGGAAATAATTCTCTACTTGAAGGGTACTCTCCTCCAAAATAATACCAAATATAAGAAATATCTGCTAAATTTGTCAGGAGAGACAGAGTGTTTTAATTAGAGTGGGAGATAAAAAAAGTTAAACATTATCAGAAGTAAACATTTTTCTAATCTAAGTATTAATCATCAGAAATTTAAAAATTTTCAGGTAAAAATAGTAACTGTATTTTCAAAATTTTGAAAAATATATATATTAAAAAACTTTGAAAGGACAATATTCTCATTTTTGTCCAATGAAATTATAGCCAAATAGAGATACAATTATCAATATTTATTTACAACGTAGTTCTGCCAATATAATATGACCTTCTCAAAGGAAGGGTCTGCATATGTATGTGTGTATACTTGTTGAATAAAATGAATAAGTGAATGAATGAACAAACGAACTAAGTGAATGGAAGGGAGCGTGGGCCAAAAACTCATACCTTAAGTAAAAATGTTCTTAACCAAATATTGAAAATGCAGTGCAGGATTAGTGGGAAGGCAAGCACTGCAGGAAATGTTAATGGTTATTGTGCTTTAGTTTGTAATGGAGAAGGTCAAAGGTTATCACATATGATCTCTCTCAAATGTGGTTAAGGGACAAAGTGAGTAGGCTGTTGTATTGAGCACAGAATGGACTGTGAGAACACATTTTCTGTACCTTTTGGAGTCCTCTTTGCTCTACCCAGCCCCTACGCTTTCATCAGCGTGCCCTCAGGCTGCTCTCTCTCAGTCCAAATCCTGTGCATCTATCTCCATCTCTGACAATGTACAGTATTCAAATCATCCTGCTCTATCTGCTGCCCCACTGAAAGCACTTACTAAGATGTTTCATAGTAAGAAAACATCTTAAATAAAATAGCACACAAATGGGCTTATGAATACTCATTTCCCCTTATCCCTTCCTGCAATGTTTATTTATTTATTCAAATTAAATTTGAATTGATTACAGCACCCTTCAGGTGAGAGTGACTTAAGCTTTTTTCACGGCATACCTAAAATCACACTATGTAAGCAATTCCTCATAGAAACATATTGAAAGAGATTCCTAAAACTCCAACTTCTATCAGCTCCAAACACTACCCTCTGTTTAGATTATACCTTCTATCTACTTCCTGGGTTCTATACGTGGCTCTACTATTGTGTGCTTGTGTAAACTTAGCCAAGTCAAAATTCTTGTTCTACCAATTATTGGGAGTTGGTCTGCCTTAAACCAAGTATTGATAATGCTCTAAGCTTTAGTATCTGGCTCTCAACACACTAACCTTGTTAGCCACTCTACCAAGATAGTATGTTAAAAAAAAAAAAGTAAAACAAAAGTTTGTTTATTGTTTTATGGATTATGGTTGTATCCCCTTTGCCCTTTGAATTTCTCTTATTAATTGATCTACTCAAACAGTCTTCTAGAGAGATCTAAGAAAAAAAAATTGTTATTTTTTTCTTAGATTTCCCCATCCACCCCCTCTCCAGCTGACCCCAGAAATATTATCCATACCCTAGCTTCTTTAGTCTCTAAAAATGGTACAGTTAATTGCCAAAGTTTAAGACTCTTGTCTAAGTCAGCTAACTAAACTGTTTATTGTCAGGTCATGAAACTTGATAATCTGTTCATACAATAGTATACATTCTGGGGATATGCTACAAGGAATAATTTAAATAAAAACGTAATTTTTTAACTCTTTTACCATAATTTCAACATCCTTGACTGCCTAAAGAATGTGTGTTGCCTTCTGAATCACTAAATTCAATTGTACTGAGGATTTTGTTAAGTAATATTGCCTATGGAACAGAATAGTCTATGATGAGAGAAATGGGCAGTAAAAATGTGAAGACAAATAAAATATTAAGACAACCAGCTGTCATACCTTTTACACATTAAACAGCTTTTTAGTGTAATTATTTGATAAATAAAGTCATGAGAATTATTTAGGACGACTTCCTACTGGAAATTATTGAGGAAATGACAGAGCAAATGCAATGCCAGATTTAGAAGCTCATGAACTGCAAGACAGTTGATCTTTTGTGGCATATTTCTGTACTGCAGAGGAGTCAGGAGGAGGAATGGTTCATAAATGAAACATTTACAAATGTGACCCATGCCAAGAGCAGCATGGCTTCAGTATATAGAAAAGAATGACAGATGGAAGCCTTATTGTTGGCAGAAAAAATAAAAGAAAAAGCATTTTTAAAAAAATAGGCATTATCATCATTATCCTGTATGGAAGGCAAATCATTAAGATCTACTGTCATAGTGTTTATCAACAGGATCCTGTGCAATAAAGTAAATGCAACAAAAATGATAATGGAATTTTAACATTTAGGCAAATGGAGAATATTTTATCCAACATGGGTTTACCAAGTATAATTAAGAATAAGAAAGCAGATGCAGGCTTTCATAAGACCTTCATCAGTTTCAATTTATTGCTTACCCAAGACACGAATTATGGTAAGAAATGTAAAATGTTGAGAAACTCCTTTGGTGAAGTCGTCAAGACCCAAATTCCATCCTCAGCTTTCATGGCTGAGAAGCTCAATTTTTATTCTTCTGAGGAGTGGTCATATTTTAGAAGACTAAATCTTGCTAATCAGGCATACAGGAGACTAATTTATAAATGAGATGGATGATTTATTCACTGATGATCTGTCTCCCCAGGGAATCTCCTTCCCTGAAGGGAAACATATCAAGAGACCAAATTAAAGATCAGATTTCTTGAAAAGTACTAAATTAAGAGAAAAGAGTAACCCTGTTTTACTTTTTTAAATACCTTAGGTTTATTTCTATTTATGAAATAAAGAATTTTATCTACCCATTACAAAGCTCTTCACATTGAATGGTGCTGAAGAAACAATGAAAAGTTTTCTACTTAGGTTCTCATACATATGTACTGTACTGCCAACTACAACTTTGGCATTTCAAATATTATTTACAAGGCATAGTATAGTTTCCATAGTTACAGCCCATCTGATATTGGCTAAATTTTTGGAGGTCTATTTTTATTGTTTGGAAAGAGAATTGGTTCTGTCTGCAGATTCTCTTTAATTCAAAGTATATGTATTGTTCCAAGAAAGATTCTTATGTGTGAGCAAAATAAATCCCAATTACTGAGTTGATTTTATACAGTTTCAAATAAGGACTGAGAATAATATTTGCTGATGATGTAGGGAAGAATCTAAACATTTAGGCATGGTGTCCACAATTAGCTGGCCAGACTGTTTCTGTCTTAGGTTGCTCTTTACAAAGGTAAACACACTGCCGTCCTTATTTTTATTGACAAAGAATGAAAAGAGTTTAAAAAATTAAAAACCACTGGTTTCTCAATGCAAATAGTTTCTGAGCAACTTCTCTTAATAGTTTTTCCTTCCTCAATGACTTAATTTCATCATATAATCAAAAACTGCCATATTTTAAGTAATGCACAATTGCACACTATTTAGGAATCTATTCTTTCTTGTTTTCTCTGTCTTTACACTTTGCAGAGAAAACTTATCCATTTGGGAGTTTCAACTATCATTTCAATGCTTTCAGTCGCCAAAACAGTATCTCCAGCATAAATCTCTCTCTTATACTTTAGACACAATTCAGAGGCCCCTTGCTAGTTTGCAAACTGGTCCCTGTACACAGCAGGCTAGGCGAGAGCAAAGAAAGTGGCAGACCACTCCAGATCGGGAGGTGGTAGGCTTTAATAAGCAAGGGGGTTTATACAAGTCTTGTCTTGGGCAGCCACAAGATGAAAAATCTCCACACCCACTGGACTGAATCTTATAAGTTTATATAGAGGCCTCAACTGGGTTCAGTCATGTATACTGTCGAGATGGTCTCAACAACACCTTACTCTCTCAAGGCTGCGTCATTGGAACAGGTCCCACTGCTGGAATGGTGGACAGAACTGTACATTCCAAGGACAGGGGAGGCAGTGAGGAGCCTCCTGTTGCCTGGGTCCAGCTCACAGGTCAACTGGTATTTATATCTTCTCAATTACCTCCTCCCACACTCCTCACACTTAACATGTCTGCATCTGAGCTTTTTATTTTCCCATGAATTGGTACCACCTCCTGATTTCCCTATTTTAGTTACTGTTATCCTAGATCTGCACAAGTGTACAAATTAGGAACCTGTATCTGATCCCTGACTCATCCTTCACTCCCCAACTATCAGTTTGCACATGGGATATTACAGGCCGAAGAATGGTCCCCCAAAGTTGTTCATGCCCTAATCCCAGGAACCTGTGGATATGCTATGTTACAAGGCAGTGGGAAATTAAGTTTGCTAATCATCTGATCTTAAAATAGGGGGGCAACATTCTTCCCCTCCTAGATTATCTGGGGGGCCCACTGTAGTGACAAGGGTATTTAAAAGCGGAAGAGAGTCAAAGAAAGATGTAACCACAGAAGAAAGGAACAGAGAGATGCAACATTGCTGGCTTGAAGATGTGGGAAGGAGCCATGAGTCAAGGAATGTGAACAGACTCCAGAAGCTGAAAAGGGCGAGGAAATGGATTCTCCCCTAGAGCCTCCACAAAGGAACACAGTCCCACTGACACCTGGATTTTAGCCTAGGGAGACCCATGTCAGATTTCTAACCTACAAAACTGTAAGGATAAATTTGTGTTGTTCAAGCCGCTAAATCTGTGATAATTTGTTACAACAGCAATAGAAAAATGATACTTAACTGGATCATCTTCAAATCTATCTGTTTTCTATTCCCTACCCCAGTTTTCTCTCTCAACTGGACAGGGTTCCTTGGTCTTGTTCCCTTCATTTAACTTCCACAATGCAGCATCAGTGATCTGCCTAAAATTCAAATCCGATTTCTCCATTCTCTGTTCAAAATTCCTCAGCGGTTCTCCTTATCATCTATAAAATTCTCTCAAAATATTTGCTTCAGATGTGCACTTATTTCTTCATACTAACCATACAACCAGGTTCTGAGTATAAAGGTAAATCAAAATAAACATAACACCTGCCTTCAGGGTGATTATGATCTAATGTGAAAAAGAGAAAATAAACAGAAACTATAAACTAAATATGTAACTATGTATTATACTAAGTGCTATGAATTTAATTTGGATTTCAAGCTCATGGAAAGCCTCTAGAAAGGAAGACATGATTATACAGAGTTGATTTATTCTCTATATTGCTTTTAGATTCATGATGTGAATTAAGTAACAATGATCAGAGAAAACATAAAATAAAATATTGCTTAACTAGTTTTAACCCAGTATTTTCCTTATTTTTTTGGCACTCATTTTTCTTTCCCACTGAGAATATACTAACATTCCAGGGAAATTTTTCAAGACAACACTGAATGGCAACTGTTGCCTTACAAGGTATACTCTGAATTCCTTTCTATTGCATGCAAGACACTTCCTGGCTTGGCCCATCTTCCTGTCCCTCTGCAACACACCAACTTCACCCTACATTACTCTGATATACTGATAATCCTTAAACTTACCTTGCCCTCTCACCTCTCCACATTTCATGCTATTCCTTTCTGCTTGGAATACTCTTGCTTGTTTGGTCCCAAAAGATGACTCCTAGTCAAACTTATGGCTTAACCTAAATGTGATTTCTTCCATAATTTACCCCCATAAGATGGAGATGCTCTTATTCTTATCCCATATTGAAATTTGCACATACTTCACTAACAGTAATTATCTTACTTTATTTTACCACACAGTATGTATCTCTTTGTGTAACTGTTCTTCCATAGACTCTAAATTCCTTGAAGGCCAGAACTGTGTATTTTAATCCTCACACTCTTCCTCAAGATTGCTTTTTTAAAAAGAATAATTGAATAGAACAACAAAATGAAAATGAACAAGTGAGGAATTTAGAATAACTAAATACATATAACTACAGTTAGCAAAGGCTCAAAATGTCAATAAAAATGGATAACTCAGAACACACAAAAAATATATTTTATTTTCAGTATCTGCAAAGTACTGAGAAGATTATATTGGGGAGGGAGTAGGTAAGGTCTGTGATTATAAATCCAGTGTTCCAAAAGCAATAAATAATAAAAGAACTTTGTGCTCCTCTATCAGACTGTGTGAAAACAAATTACTTGAGCAGAGTCAAACATTTGCAAAGCCACAGTAATAATCCTAAAATCCTGATTATATGGGAAAGAAAAAAAACTACTTAAATGAAATCACTACTTAAGCAAAAGAAATTTCAACGGAAACTTGGTAGGGGAGATTTTATATATGGAAGATAAAGTATATTTGAAGTAGTTTTAGGCATATTTTTTCAGATTAGAAAAAAATATATATATATGTAATCTGAAAGAATACACTCAAATATAAGGAAAAAATTTACCTATGAACAGGAAGAACCATCTACCCAGAATAAATCAATTGGTGCTCTTAACAAAGAAAACAATGTATTATGGCCACTGAAGTTGGAGAATGGCTACAGAAAGGAACATCAGATGGTATTAAAAAGTATTTAAGGGCTTCCCTGGTGGCGCAGTGGTTGGGAGTCCGCCTGCCGATGCAGGGGATGCAGGTTCGTGCCCCGGTCCGGGAGGATCCCGCATGCCGCGGAGCGGCTGTGCCCGTGAGCCATGGCCGCTGGGCCTGCGCGGCTGGAGCCTGTGCTCCGCAACGGGAGAGGCCACAACGGCGAGAGGTCCGCGTACCACAAAAAAAAAAAAAAAGGTTAAAAAAAAAACCAAGCATTTAAAAAGAGCTACAGAGGTGGCTACAACATCTTTGAAGTTAAATGTAGGGACCCTACTGATTGGACACTTTCATCTTGAAGTGGCCACAATGATACTTTTTACTGAGCCCCTCTTTGGTTACTTTTTCATATAAATACAAGCTTTTAACAAAGTTATTTTTATAAGACACTAAACATGCTGAAACCTCAGAAAATAAAGGAGAATATTAACAATTCTTCATGCCCATTATTCCTCTGGGACAGAGTTATAAATTTTGATCATGCTCCTTTGTGCCTTAGAAGAGCAAATTGTGAATTTAGGGAAGTATGGAAGCCCCTATATATCAAGATTTCACATAGTTACTGGGGAAAGGGTCCTCTTTTTTCTAAGCAGGGAAGCCAAACTGATAATAATCAGCAATACGTAGGTTACTGACCATGGTGGCAATTATCTCACATACCCTCTATTATAAGGGAAATAATATCCTAGTCATCTTACTTACAGAGAAGTTGATGACATATTAAAACATTTTTAGCTCAAAGGAATTCCACAATGCACCTATTAAATAAATAGTACTGTCTAAAGCCCCAATCCCAGGTAAGGAAGCTACTGATGTGAGAAACACTGAAGACACAGTCATTGGGCTCCTCCTTTGTCAACCCTCTGTTGAGTACTCAGTAAACCCAAGAACTGTGTGAGGCACTCAAGTCAATAAGGAACAGAGGGGAATAGGCTGATGGACAGCAAACCATTTTGCATTAGGAAGTACATTTTTGAGATGAACAAATTACTTGTACTTCAAATTCTAAATAATACACTGTACCATGTAAAATCCTTAAAAATAGGGTAGTTGAGAACATTTAGGAAACAAACCCAAACCTGTGAAACTGAGTGACTTAAGGAGAGAATTTTGAATTCATCCTGTTCAAAAGATTAAATTTCAATGAACACCCTCTTGATATAGTATTGGACTCATGTTGCTAAGAAGTGAAATTTCTGTTTTTTTCTATAAGATTAATACTCCAGTTGCTTCAGGCCAACTCTAAAATGTCACACATTATAATGAAATGTTCCTACCATAACACCATGATGATGAAACTAAGCTAAGCAATTGGTCAATTTTAAAACAAAACACAACTGGCACGTATGCATTTACTCACTAAGCCTTTCTTATATTCTGAAGATGGCATTTCCTCTAGTATCACCTAAACTCAACAAAAATTCTTCCTTTCATTAGACTGAATGAACCTAAAAACATTACTCAATTCTCAACCCCACTAATAATGGCTCATGGGCTATGAGGACATAGTAGAAAAAATTTGCTTATTACATGTTGTTTTTATTCCAAAAACTGGTTTTAGTCTCAATAATTTTGTTGTCTTTATAGTCCTTAACAATAAAACAAAGAAATGTATATTCTTAGAGATTAATTTGAGAACTGAGATAAGAGTAAAAATAGGGTTTCCCTGGTGGCGCAGTGGTTGAGAGTCCGCCTGCCGATGCAGTGGACACGGGTTCGTGCCCCGGTCCGGGAAGATCCCACATGCCACGGAGCGGCTGGGCCCGTGAGCCATGGCCGCTGAGCCTGCGCGTCCGGAGCCTGTGCTCTGCAGCGGGAGAGGCCACAACAGTGAGAGGCCCGCGTACCGCAAAAAAAATAAAAAAGATAAAATTTGGTAAAGATTGTATGTAATTAACTATTCATTTATTTTGGGTAGGCTTTCAACACACAAAATGTGTTATTTACAGATAAGTACTTGAAACTGCAGTTTGACCTCTTATTTATGTCATCATGTTGCTCTAGAATATGAACATAATTAAAATGAACCACTGAGAGTTTTAGTTCAAATTTGATAAATTTCAAATATCAAAATATTAGAGATTTTTATGCCATATCAAATAAATGTATTTTAATTGGTATACTAAAATATACTTTTGAATTATAAAAAAATCATAATTATTACTTAAATAATTATGTTAAGGTATATATTAATAATCGAACAAAAAGGTAAAATTCTTCCTTATATTTTGATTTGATTTTACGTTAATTTCATTATACTTTTTTTTTTTTTTTGGCGGTACACAGGCCTCTCACTGCTGTGGCCTCTCCCGCTGCAGAGCACAGGCTCCGGAAGCACAGGCTCAGCAGCCATGGCTCACGGGCCTAGCCGCTCCGCGGCATGTGGGATCTTCCCAGACCAGGGCACGAACCCGTGTCCCCTGCATCGGCAGGTGGACTCCCAACCACTGCACCACCAGGGAAGCCCTCATTATACTTTTAATAATAAACAAAGTAAAATGCCCTTACCCAAAGTTGCCATATTACACCAAAAGTGATTAAATGAGCTATTATTTAAAGGTATTAAAGACATTATACCATAGTGAAAAAGGTACAAAATTACTGAAACATGCTACCTGAAAAACGGTTCAGGATCACCTCACTTTTCTATTTCCCCTCTATCTCCAATTCCTTCTGCCCACCTCGCCAAACTCTTTAGCTCTCTCTGTACTGGAATGGTCTCTTCAATCTTTTGGAAAAGCCCTTTGCTATTGACTCTCCCTTATCATAAACAATGTCATTCAAGATTCTGCACATAAAAACAAACACAGAGATCAACTGAACAGAATAAACTGCACATACACCCACACGTATACAGTCAACTGATTCTCCAAAAAGGTGCCATGAATACACAATGGATAAAGCACAGTCTCTTCAGTAAATGGTCTTTTTTTTTGGCTCTGCAGCACAGCATGCAGGATCTTAGTTCCCCAACCAGGGACTGAACTGTGCCCCCTGCAGTAGAATCACGGAGTCTTAAACCACTGGACCGCCAGGGAAGTCCCTTCAGTAAATGGTCTGAAAAAACACTGGATATCCACATGCAAAAGAATAGAATCAGACCCCTGTCTTACACATACATAAAAATCAACTTGAAGATTATAGGCTTAAATGTAAGACATGAAACTGTAAAACTCCTAGAAAAGAAAACATAAGGGAAAAGCTCCCCGACACTGGTCTTGACAATGATTTTTTTGGATATAACACCTAAAGCACAAGCAACAAACGCAAAAATAAACAAGTGGGACTACGTCAAACTAAAAAGTTTCTAGAACGCAAAGGAAACCACAAAAATGAAAAGTCGCCTTTAGAATGGGAGAAAAGATTTGCAAATCATATATCCAATAGGGGTTAATATCTAAAGCATATGAGGAAATCTTAGAACTCAAGAGCAAAAAAATCAAATTATACAATAAAAAACAGGCAAAGGACCTGAATAGATATTTTTCCAAAGAAGAGACACAAATGGCCAGCAGGCATATTAAAAGATGCTCATTATCACCAATCATCAGGAAATGCAAATCAAAACCACAATGTAATATCACCTCACAACTGTTAGGATGGCAATTACCAAAAAGTCAAAAGATAGTTAAGTGTTGGCAAGGATTTGTAGAAAAGAGAACCTTTGTACACTGTTGGTGGGAATATAAACTGGTACAGCCACTATGGAAAACAGCATGGAAGTTCCCCAAAAAAATTAAAAACAGAACTACCATACTATCCAGCTATCACACTTCTGGGTACATAACCCAAGGAAATAAAATCACTATCTCTAAGAGATACCTCTCCCCCCTTGTTCACTGCAGCATTATTCACAACGGCCAAGATATGGAAAAAGCCTAAACGTCAGTTGATGGATGAATGGATAAAGAAAATGCTAATATATATACACAATGGAATATTTTTAGCCTTTAAAATTTACAACAACATGGATGAACTTGGAGGACATTGTGCTAAGTGAAATAAACCACACAGAAAAAGGCAAATATTGCATAATCTCACTTATATTTGGGGGAAAAAAGCTGAACTCATAATAACAAGAGAGTAAAATAGTGGTTACCAAAGGCTGGGGCACGGGGAAAAGGTGAAACTTGAAAAAAGAAAAATTGTAGAACGTGGCTGTTAGGAGAAGCTGGAAAGGGGTCATGGGGAATTCTTTTTTAATGGGTACAGAGTTTCAGTTCTGCAAGATGAAAAGTTCTAGAAATAAATGGTGGTGATAGTTGCACTACAATATGAATGTACTTAATACCACTCAACGGTACACTTAAATATAGCTAATGTAATAAGTTTTATGTTATGCACATTTTACCACACATACACACAGAGAATGTACAAGCATTATCTTAATGCCTATGGAAAGCCTTGTTGATTCCTCTATGCAGAGTAAGTCATACCACCCTTCCTCAAGCTCCAGGAACTCCTGTGTATATTCCTACCAGAGAATATTTACCACATTGAATTACTAGTTCAATATTTCTCCACTCTGTGCTCAAAAAAATCTGAGCTTCTTAATTATAAAAGATATTTCCATCTGTTTCTAGAATACAACTTGAGGATCCAGGGCACACCTCTATTTGCGGTATAACAGCCAATATGAAAAATCACCACCATCTCCTAATCTTCATATCAATGAATTCCTCTTTGTCTCATCTTATGTTGCCCAATATAGATGCCTCACACATTGCCACTTCCTTCTTATGTCCTCATCGTACCTGAGTGGTCTTATGTAAATTACTTAATCTCTCTGTACCTCAGCTTCCTCATTCATAAAAAAGGGGGGGCATTAATAGTGGTACCTACTTCCCAGGGTTGTTAGGGTATTAAGTGTGTATAATCTATGCATAACAGTAGACTCCCTTTCCCCTTTGTTCTATTTCAATTTGATAACCCAGGACCACACCATTTATCTTGGCAGCACAGACCAAGGCCCATTGTAATATGCTGCAGCTAGGCTTACCTATGCGCAGGAACAATCAGTGATACCTGGACACAACTGCCTTACCCGCCCTTCTTTTCTCTCACTTCCCTCTTTCATTCTTTTTCTCCTTCTTGAGAGGGAGGCAGAATGGTTCGGCTTTTTAATGCCAACATGAATCACAGTTTCTGGAATTCAGTTAATATTTGTTCAGTAAATCTAGAATGAATGATTAAATGACTTGATCAACAATGTTTAAAGGTGTTCCAGCATTGCTGAGAAACAGTAATGAAATAATGTAATTGTGTAGCACTTCACAATATTCAAAACATTTTGACAAACAACATTCTATTGCAACAACCCTGCAAAATAGAAACTTCAAGGATTATCAGCACTTCACCAAGAAGGAAACTGTGGCTCAAAGAAAGTGAAGTATTTGCCCAAGGCCACAAAAAGACCAACGTCAGTCAATCTACTTTCTTAACCTTCCCCCTATGTTTTCCCATGATTTCAATAAATTAGCAAAATTTGTGTTAAATGTTAATTACCTAAATGGTTTTGCCTGATAGTTATTCATGTACCAGAACCATGACTGAAAAAACTGATTTTGGATTTTGAGGGAATGAGAGAGGGAATATATATGACTATGCTGCTTATGGAAAAAGTCAGAGATTAAAGCTACTTCCAAGTGCTCCATAGCTCACATAGCACAAACTTTTAAATTATATAGTCTCCAGATTTTATTTGAGTTTATTCATATAGAATTTAGCTCCATCATATAGAACGTAAGAGATTTTATACAAGCAGTGTGAGAAAAGATCACTATCAACATTTATTTCCCCTTAATACATGAAATTCTTGGCAATATTTTTGTAAAATTTTCATTGCCAATGTTTAGAAACAATGATTATTCCATTTGTTAGGAAAATCACACTTGTTAGGAAAAGCAATGAAAATCCATTTTATATCTTGTATGGAAGTCTCTGTGTTTTAGAGGTCCTAGTATTCATTTTGCCAAAAATTGCTAAGTAACTGTGGACAAGTCATTTAACATTTTTTTGATCTCACTTTACTCAAATCAAAATTATAGAGTTTTGCTAGTAATATGTGGCTTTCCACCTACCTCTGATTTCCTATTTTATACATCCAGTTGCCTGAATATTTAAATCAATACAAATATAAATAATATAAAGAAAGTGCAGGATTACATTAAGAAATCAAAATAGTTATTGCCATTCTCCCATAATTAGAGTATCAAAAAAGTCCAATTTTTAAAAACTTATCACATGGAAGTAGATTAAGACTTTATTACATTTTAATATTAAAATAGAAAATATGAATAAGAAGACTTTCACTCAGAAAAAAAACTTGTGTAATAAAAATATACTTCTCCCCACTTTTATATTACAGAGAATAAAACACATCTCAGAAATAATATATAAATATAGCACATATTTGGGGATATAGAGACAAAGATATGAAACTACAATATTTGAATGAAAGTAGTTTGTCATTAGGTCTATGTAAGGTCAACACACAATTTGTTCCACAGTCAATAACTCTACCTTCAGTATGTCTTTCCTTTTTTTTTCTTTTTATATTTGGGGTCTTTTCCTAGCTTTATTGGGGTGTAATGGACAAAACTGTAAGACATTTAAAATGTACACATGATGACTTGATATATATACAACCTCACATCTTTTTTTTTTTCTTTTGAGTGAGGATATCTAAGTTCTACTCTTAGCAAATTTCAATTACACAATTCACTGTTATCTACTATATAGTCACCATGTTATACATTAGATCCTCAGACCTAATTCATATTATAGCTAACAGTTTGTACTCTTTCACCAACCGCTCCTTACTTCCCCCACCTTCCCCTCTCCAGAAACCACTTTCCTTCACTCTGTTTGAATTTGGCTTTTACTTAGATTCCATATATAAGTGATACCATGCAGTATTTGTCTCTCTGTCTGGCTTATTTCACTTAGCATAATGCCCTCAAGATCCATCCATGTGGTCACAAATGGCAGGATTTCCTTATTTCTCATGGCTGAATAATATTCCATTATGTATATTAACCACATCTTTTTTTATCTATTCATCAGTGATGGACACTTACATGGTTTCCACATCTTGGCTATTGTAAATAATGCTGAAATGAACAAGGGAGTGCAGATCTCACTGATATTGTTTTTATTCCCTTTGGGATGAAAGGAAAGAAGTGGGATTGCTGGATCATAGCAATGGGTAGTTCTATTTTCAGTTTTTTGAGGACTTTCCAGACCATTTTCCATAGTGGCTGTGGCTGCACCAGTGGACAAGAGAGTCCCCTTTTATCCACATCTTTGTCAACATTTGTTATATTTTGTCTTTTTGATGATAGCCATTCTAACAAGTGTGATGTGATAGCTCACTGTGGTTTTGATAAACATTAACCTAATGATTAATGATGTAGAGTACCTTTTCATATACCTTTTCATTTCAGACATTTCATTTCAGACATTTCAGAAAAATGTCTATTCAGTTCCTCTGATTTTTAATTGGATTGCTTGGGGCTTTTTTGCTTTTGAGTTATGAGTTTTATATTGATATTTTGGATATTAACCCTCTATTAGACATATGATTTGCAAATATTTTCTCCCATTCCATAGATTGCCTTTCCATTTGGGTGGTGGTTTCCTTTACTGTGCAGAAATTTTTTTAGTTTTATATAGCCCCACTTGTTTGCTTTTGCTTTTGTTGCCTTTGATTTTAGTGTCAAACCTAAAAAGTCATTGCCAAGACTGATGTCAAGGAGCTTTTCCCTTATGTTTTCTCCTAGAAGTTTTGCTACAGGTTTTATATTAATATAATTTTAAATCAGGAAATGTGATGCCTCTAGATTTGTCTTCTTTCTCAAGATTGCTTTAGCTATTCAAGGGTCTTTTGTGGTTCCACACAAATTTTAGGATTTTTTTTCCATTTCTGTGAAAAAATTTTGATATAGGTTACTTTGAACCTGTAGATTGCTTTGAGTAGCATGGGTATTTTAACAATATTAATTCTTCAAATCCATGAGAACAGAATAACCTTCCATTTATTTGTGTCTTCAATTCCATTCATCAATGCCTTATAGTGTTCAGTGTACAGATCTGTCACCTCCTTGGTTTATACATTCCTAGGTATTTTATTCTTTTTGATGCAACAGTAAATGAGATTGCTTTCTTAATTTCTATTTCTGAAAGTTTGATGTTAGTGTATAGAAATAAAGCTGATTTTTATTATATTTATTTTGTATCCTGCAACTTTACTGAATTCATTAATTAGTTCTAGCAGTTTTTGGTGGATTCATTAGTGTTTTTTATATATAACACCATGCTATCCACAAATAAAGATAATTTTATTTTTTCCTTTGGATTTGAATGTCTTTTATTTCTTTTTCCTGCCTAATTGCTCTAGCTAGGACTTTCAGTACTATGTTAAGTAAAAGTGGTGAAAGTGGGCATCCTCGTCTTGTTTCTGATCTTAGAGGAAAGACTCTCAGCTTCTCTCCATTGAGAATGATGTTAGCTGTGAGCTTGTCATATACGGCCTTTATTATGTTGACATAGTTTCTCTTATCCCCAGTTCAACATCATGAATGGATGTTGAATTTTGTCAAGTGCTTTTTCTGTATCCCTTGAGATAATATGATTTTTATCCTTCATCTGTTAATGTGTATTACACATTGACTGATCTCCAAATGTTGAACCATCCTCACATCCCTTGAATAATCTCTGCTTGATCATGGTGTATGATCCTTTTAATGCTGTTGAATTTGGCTTGTTAATATTTTGTTGAGGATTTTTGCATCTATGTTCATCAGATATATTGGCCTATAATCTTCTCTTCTTATAGTGCCCTTGTGTGATTTTGGTATCAGGGTAGTGCTGGCCTCATTAAAAGAGTGTGGAAGTGTTCTCTCCTCTTATTTTTTAGAAGAATTTGAGCAGGATTAGTACCACGATTCTTCAAATGTTTGGTAGAATTCACTGGTGAAGCCATCTGGTCCTGGACTTTACGCTATTAGCTGTGGGTTTTTTTTTTTTTTTAAGATGTTGGGGGTAGGAGTTTATTAATTAATTTATTTATTTTTGCTGTGTTGGGTCTTTGTTTCTGTGGGAGGGCTTTCTCTAGTTGTGGCAAGTGGAGGCCACTCTTCATCGTGGTGCGTGGGCCTCTCGTTGCGGAGCACAGGCTCCAGACGCGCAGGCTCAGTAGTTGTGGCTCGTGGGCCTAGTTGCTCTGCAGCATGTGTTCAACCAGGGCTCGAACCCGTGTCCCCTGCATTAGCAGGCAGATTCTCAACCACTGCACCACCAGGGAAGCCCCAGCTGTGGGGTTTTTGATTATTGATTCAATCTCCTTAGTAGTAAGTTGTCTGTTCAGATTTTCCATTCCTTCATGATTCGGTCTTGATTCTTAGTATGTTGGTTACATCCACATATTTTGGATGTAATGTGTTGATTACATCCACATATTTTTAATTTTTTCAATTATCTTTCTATTATTGATTTCAATTGTGGTTGAAGCTGACATGATGATTTTTATTCTTTAAATCTGCAAAGGTATTTTTTATGGTCAAGAATCAGGTATATCTTTGTGAATGTTGCATGTGAGCTTGATAAGAATGTGCATTCCGCTGTTGTTGGATAAAGTAGTCTATAGATGTCAATTATATCCAGTTGATTGATAGTTTTGTTGAGTTCAATATGGGCTTATTGATTTTCTGCCTGCTGGATATGTCCATTTCTGATAGAGGGGTTGAAGTCTCCAACTATGGTAGTGTGTTCATCTATTTCTCCTGGCAGTTCCATCAGTCATTGCCTTAAAAAGTATGTGCTCTGTTGTTAGGCATATACACATTAAGGACTGTAATGTTTCTTGAAGAAATGGTCCCTTTATCATTTTATAATGCCCTACTTTACCCTTAATAACTTGCCTTGCTGTGAAGTCTGTTCTGTCTGAAATTAATACAGCCTCTCATGTGTTCTTTTGATCATTTTTAGGATGGTGTATTTTTCTCCATCCATTTACTTTTTTTTTTTCATCCATTTACTTTTAATCCATATGTTTCTTTATATTTAAAGTGGGTTTCTTAAATTCCATACATATGTGTTAGCATATGGTTATTTGTCTTTCTCTTTCTGACTTACTTCACTCTGTATGACACACTCTAGGTCCATCCACCTCATTACAAATAGCTCAATTTCGTTTCTTTTTATGGCTGAGTAATATTCCATTGTATATATGTGCCACATCTTCTTTATCCATTCATCCGATGATAGACACTTAGGTTGTTTCCATCTCCTGGCTATTGTAAATAGAGCTGCAATGAACATTTAGGTACGTGACTCTTTTTGAATTATGGTTTTCTCAGGGTATATGCCCAGTAGTGGGATTGCTGGGTCATATGGTAGTTCTATTTGTAGTATTTTAAGGAACTTCCATACTGTTCTCCATAGTGGCTGTACCAATTCACATTCCCACCAGCAGTGCAGGAGTGTTCCCTTTTCTCTACACCCTCTCCAGCATTAATTGTTTCTAGATTTTTTGATGATGGCCATTCTGATGGGTGTGAGATGATATCTCATTGTAGTTTTGATTTGCATTTCTCTAATGATTAATGATGTTGAGCATTCTTTCATGTGTTTGTTGGCAGTCTGTATATCTTCTTTGGAGAAATGTCTATTTAGGTCTTCTGCCCATTTTTGGATTGGGTTGTTTGGTTTTTTTGTTATTGAGCTGTATGAGCTGCTTGTAAATTTTGGAGATTAATCCTTTGTCAGTTGCTTCATTTGCAAATATTTTCTCCCATTCTGAGGGTTGTCTTTTCATCTTGTTTATGGTTTCCTTTGCTGTGCAAAAGCTTTGAAGTTTCATTAGGTCCCACTTGTTTATTTTTGTTTTTATTTCCATTTCTCTAGGAGGTGGGTCAAAAAGGATCTTGCTGTGATTTATGTCATAGAGTGTTCTGCCAATGTATGCTAACACATATATATGGAATTTAAGAAAAAAAAATGTCATTAAGAACCTAGGGGTAAGACAGGAATAAAGACACAGACCTACTAGAGAATGGACTTGAGGATATGGGGAGGGTGAAGGGTAAGCTGTGACAAAGTGAGAGAGTGGCATGGACATATATACACTACCAAACGTAAAACAGATAGCTAGTGGGAAGCAGCCACATAGCACAGGGAGATCAGCTCGGTGCTTTGTGACCACCTAGAGGGGTGGGATAAGGAGGGTGGGAGGGAGGGAGATGCAAGAGGGAAGAGATATGGGAACATATGTATAACTGATTCACTTTGTTTTAAAGCAGAAACTAACACACCATTGTAAAGCAATTATACTCCAATAAAGATGTAAATAAATAAATAAATAAATAAATAAATAAATAAATAAATAAATAAAAATAAAAAAATAAAGTGGGTTTCTTGTAGAGAACATAGAGTTGCGTCTTGTTTTTTGGTCCACTCCATCAGTCTCTGTCTTTCATTTCATCCATTTAGATCACTAACATTAAATGTGATTATTGGTATAACTGGATAATATCTAACACGGTCATTACTGCTTTCTATTTGTTGCCCTTGCTCTTTGTTCCTATCTTTCTCTTCACTCTTTTCCTACCTTTTGAAGTTTAATTCCATTTAATTAAATGAAATTTCATTTCATTTTCTCTCCTTTATTAGCACATCAGTTATACTTCTTTTTTCACTTCTTTTAGTGGTTGCCCTTGAGTTTGCAATATACATTTACAACTAATGCAAGCCTATTTTCAAATAACACTATACCTCTTTGTAGGTAGTGTACCTTATAATAACAAAATAGTCTTATTTCCTCCTCTTTCCCACGTATCACTGCTGTCATTCATTTCACTTATATATAAACATACATACATATACATGCATTTCTTTTTGTTTCATTCTCAGGATTTCCATCTCTCTGCTTATGTTGCCCATCTGTTCTTGCATGCTGTCTAATTAATCCATTAGAGCCCTTAGCATAGTAATCATAGTTGTTTTAAATTCCCAATCTGATAATTCCAACACCCCTGTCATGTCTGGTTCTGATGCTTGCTCTGTCTCTTCAAACTGTGGTTTTTGCAATTGGTATACCTTGTAATTTTTTTTCTTGATAGCTGGACATGTTCTACCCAGCAATGGTTCCTGTGGCTGTTTCTGTTTGTGAGGCTCTTCTCTGGGAAGCTGTAACTCCCTGCATCTGCCTGTCTGTCTTTCCAACCTTGGGGGCAAGCACTTTGCCCTGTGTCCTCCCCTCTCTTACGGATCAAAGAAGAGTTGATTTTTCAGTCTTTTCAGGTTTTTGCTTATTGTTAGAACCAAGTGGTGACTCGCAAGCTCCTTATATGTGAAACTGAATTTTTTTATGCCCAGATAGACTTTTTTAGATTAGCTTCATTCTTTTCTGCCTTTGAAGCACTAATGAAAAACTTTAAATCTGCATGTTGCATTATCTCTCTCTCTCACACACACACACACAAAACCCACAGGTAATATACTCGTTCTGTATTAGAAGTTAAAACAGGAAAAAACTATACTGTCGATTTCAAGATCATGGAAAAAAATGCAGTCAGTGCGCCTTACATTAATACTAACAGTACAAGTAGGGGAGGAACATGGGAATGTGCTGCTCACCAAAAAAATGCACCTTTTGGCTATTTATCAGTAAATCAATAATAAGTATATCAGAATATCACATTGATATTCTGGGTCATTATTACCTTCATATCTTTTTTTAAAATTCTAGAACATTCTTATAAAAATGTAACTTTTCAATGATGAAAAAAAATTCCCTTCACATCACTCACCAAAATAACTAAAAATAATTCTGAAGTTGCTGCATCAGCTAATAAAAGCCGATCAATTAGCCAATATTTATTCCCTACTACATGCTTAATAGGGTGTTAACAAGAGTAGGAAGAAAGATGTTCAAAATTCACCACAAAAATGTATTTATAAAGATAGATTTGGGTTGGACCTGAGTATGAGTATTTTTTCAAAGGCCCCCCATAAGATTTTGATGGACAGCCAGAGTTAAGAACCTCTGGCTTTTAATAATAAAGTACAAACCACTTAGGCAGAGCTGATCAAAGCTCTTCATGTCCTGACCCCTGTCTATTTTTCATCCTTTATCTCCTGCCTCTCTCTTCCTTATAGTCTCTATCTATTCGTAACTATTTACCAGGACCCCGCGAAATGCTATTGTATTTTTTGCCAGGCCCTTGAACCTGTTATTCCATCTATCTGGAATAATTTGTAATCACTAGTCACCTAATGAATAATGACTAGTATTTTAACACTCAGCTCAAGCTTCTCTTCCTATATGAAGTCCTTCTTGATGCCTGAAAGTACATGTGACCACATCTTCCTTCCTTCAAAGCCATTGGTAACCTGTACCTACTTCCATCACCACACTGACAAGAAGTTGTCTCCACCCATTTGACTTTCCCTTCCTATTAGACAAGAAATTCATAAAGAACTACGTTTACTTATATTTGTATCCCTGACAAAGGGCCACTAGTAATATAGTTAATTGTGTTATTTCAAAGATAGTAAACTAGGTTTGATTCCAAAATTTTGTACATAACTTACTAGCTTATGACCTTGAGGAAATTCCTCAGACTCTCTATGAGGTAGCTGTCAAATTCAGTTGTCAAATTGGAATAATATGACTTACTTCCTAGTTTAAAGGAATGAAGCAATGCACAAAAGTCCTTAAAACATAGTAATCAGTAGATAAATATTAACTATTATATTATTGTGACTGTTGTTGTGTGGCCAAGTGTGTGTGTATATATATATATATATATATATATATATAGTATATTCCATTTATAAATTCTCAAAATAAAACTAAATAGGTGTTATTTTTGCTATTATATAGATAATTAAAACAAGGCTAAGACAGTAGCCATTTTCTAAGAAATTAATTTTAATAAGGCATAGGACTGGAATTCAGACCCAGGCTTATTTGATTGTGCAACATTGAACAGAGTAAAAATTAAACAAATATAACGAGATACATATCAAGTATCTTACCAAACTTTAACAGGAAGATATTTCTGCTTTATAGATTACCATTTCCTACCACTACTAAATCCAAGCAGAAACCTCCCCTTAACTCATCTTTAATCTCCTCTTAGAGTTGGAAGGAGAAAAAAAAATTCAGGGTTTTTAGGCTATTACCCCTCTATTCTTGGCAATTCAGAGCAACTCTGGCATCTTGAGCTTTTATTGTCCCTAATATTTCAGAGCTAAGGTATCAATATACCTTCTAAGTATACACTTCCTACTTACTTCTAGCTCTCCCTTCTCATTTTTCTTTTCACTACATTTATTTTTGAACAGAAGAAACCTAGGTTATACATGACTTTCCCTAATTCCATGGCTGTTTGTTTTAATTAGAAAAATCTATGGGCAGAAGACCATGCACAGTCTCCATTATGGTCTTTGTGTAATAGCAATCATTTTTCTACATTTTTTCCTGTTTAATTCACTAGTAGTCAAGGCCTGGGTATATGCAAAAGTTATGCTCTACATGAACTGAAATACATGTAAACAGTCATCTAACAGGTACAGCAGAGATCTTCCTTAAGATTTTCTATCTTTCTCTCAAGAGTTATTAAGGATGACACTTTTTTGATATTTAAATAAACTTAATTTATACAAATTTATAATTTATGGTTCTCAGATCATGATGTTTTCCAAACATATTTAGTCATAGTCTGTTTCTATTTTGTTATTGGCAGTTTTGAAGGAAAATAATACTTTTAAGTACCTTTCTCAATGCCCTTACAAAGAGGCACATCAGGTTCCAGAAAAATGTTATTAGCTCTCTTAGTCTGGATTAGCTTTCCTAGTCTAGATCTCTTTTACATCCTAACAGATGATGTATTTATTCAATTATATGCAGGGAAACAATACAGTGTGTTGGTTAAGAATGTACGCTTTGGAGCTATAATGTGTAAATCCAAATCCTTACTCTGCATGTTAGTTTCATAGTGCTGCCATAACGAAGTACCACAACTGGGTTAGAACAACAGAAATTTACTGTTTTACGGTTCTGAGAGCTAGAAATCTTAGATCAAGAGGTCAGCAGGGTTGGTTCCTTCTGAGAACCATGAGGTAGAATCTGTTTCATGACTCTGTCCTAGCTTAAGGTTGTTTGCTGGCAATCTGTGGTGTTCCTTGGCTTGTAGATCCATAACTGCAATATCTGCTTTAATCTTCACGTAGCCTTCTCCCTGTGTGCATGTCTATCTCCGAATTTCTCCCTTTTAGTCAGTACACCAGTCATATTGGATTAGGGGCCCACCCTACTCCAGTAGGACCTCATCTAAACTAATTACATCTGCAACAACTTCATTTCCCAAAAAGGTCATATTCTTAGGTACCTGAGATTAGGACTTAAACATAGGAATTTGGGGGGGACTCAATTGAATGCATAACACTCTATTACCATTTAACACTGTGACAAGTTACTTAACCTATTTTGTGTCCTAATTTCCTTACCTATAAAACTGAGATAAAAATGATTAACTTTATGGGTTGTTGTAAAGATTACACAACTGAATACGTTGAAGTACTTAGAATGGTGCCTAGAAAGGAGTAACCACTCAAAAACTCAGAATTTATACTGCATTTGAACAGCTATTTCTAGGAAAATGTCCCATAGAAATGTAACTATTTTGAAATGAAACACTAGCAATCTTAAAATCCAAACCCCTTAAAACATCATTTACTATATATTTTTAAAATATAACATTTAGAGGCATATCAATTTTGTTTCTATAGTTTAGGAATTGGTTTATTTTTAAAAGCACAATAATTGTGTACGGAAGTTGGATCAATATTGGGCACAATATTTTGTGTCACAAATTTTCTCATGTTAGCCAGGCACACAGTAATGACCAGAATATTGTACAGTATTTTGAATGCACTGAAATTTTGTGTAAGCCACTTGGTAAAAGTCAAATTTCTTGTAAAGAAAAGGTTAGTTCAGGCCATCTATATTGTTTCCTTATCTTCTATACTGCAGGATAAGAGTTTTATCATAACAAGGGATATTTCAAACTGTACTTGAGTAAAAGCAAATATATTGCTATCCTTTCGGGAGACTGGCTTCATGATTCTATTATAATATGTCTCCTAAATTGCTAATACTCTATTGAGGGTAGTAGTAATATGATGCCTAACTCCTCTGGGCTGAACTGGGAGACACTATAGACTCTAATTATAAAAAGTCATATTCATTTCATAATTGAGTTTTTAGTGTAAGGGCTGAAATTTTAAAAGAAGTTATTTGGATGATTATATTATACTATCAGTGATTAGACATGTGCTAGGTTTTGGCCACCCATTATCCATTCCACTTGTTTTAGTGACAGAATTTTTAAGGAATTCCTTGTCCCCCACAGTGTCCAGTCACGGTAAGGTTGTCAATCAAGGCGTCCTACTCTTTCTATGATGCAGGGGCTCATGACCCAATGTAGGCCATTCAGACTCCCTCTTGCAGAACTGATATTTTTAGCTGAGTAATACAATTATAGGGAAAAAAGGGTTGAAATCAATTCAGCCCAATGAGACTGATGATTAATTCCTGATGTCTAGATCCCAGGTGCTGCCCTGATTCTTATCCTTTGCTAAAGTTGGTTCTCTAGGAGTCTCTTCAGTTCTGTGAAATCATCTTATCCAAAGTCTTATAAATCCAACATTTATATTATAAATCCAATTTTTATTTATAAGATATCAAATTCCTTATAAATTTCTTTTCTGCCTATTTTAGCTAGCTTTAATCCCTATTTGCTTCAATGGATAAAGATAGGGATCCCTAAGTCAGGGTTTCTCAAACCATCTGCATCTACATTTAGCAGAGTGTTTATTAAAAATGAACAGTCCTAAACACTATCTTTAACACACTAAATCCAACTCTTTGGTAGTGGGGCTCAGCAATCTGTCATTTGAAAAAGTTCTTCAGCAGTTCTTATAGACATTAAGACTTGATAGTTGCTATGCTAGATCTGAATTGAGGGAAAATCAAAAGTAGTCCAAAAGGAGGAGTCTCTGGGGCTGAAGACTCAAACTGTACAGCTTCTCATTAGATACTTAAATTGTCATTATTGCTCATTAATCAAGACTGCTTGTACAGTGCCTAACAAGCAGTTTAAACATCTGGACGAATTAGTAAACAAACAAATGATAAACATACAAGCAAAAGCACACAGTAATGGGCCTTACAACCACAAAAATAATATATATAAAGAAAATGGGAGTAAAAATGGCATATTACTTAAAGTCATAACTATTAAATGCTAATTTTAAAAAGTTGTATAATCCAGTAAAAGAAATCCTTCTTTATAAATAATTTTCCAAAAAAATCTTCTATTCTTTTAAAACAGATTATCAATATTTATAAGTAATATAGGTTAAGTGTTTTAGAAATTTCTCTAGACATTAATGTAGAGGAACAATATTTAAATTCAATACCTTTGCATTTTTAATATTCTAGGAGTTGCCTGAAATTCTCCTTCTCATTTAGAAAGTACACTGATCTAACAGGCTTAAGGCCTGCTTTCTTTTTCCTTTGTGGTTACTAATTTGCTCTATCAGCTTTGCCAAGTAACTTAACGTCCATATAAATTCCATTAGTAAAATAAGTGCAGTAATTTATGGTGCTTACTTACTTTGGAAAGGTGGAATAAAAAGATAAAGTGGTAGAATTAAATTAATATACACAGTTGAAAAGCATTCGGTCTTTTTCTTCATTTTTCCTACTATGTCAAATCCTCCATCAACTGAAGATACATTTTTACAGGTGTATTAATGGGAGAGACTGCTGAGTACAAAACATTTTTGAGTTTTTCAGAGAAACATCCTCTTTAAGTACAAAGATGCTATCCATTTATTTTGAACTTAAATTAGAACTGATTTCTATTCTTGTTTTTCTGAAGTATAACAGAGTTTGATAAAATGTTGGAGGTGAAGATAGGGGAAATGGTTAACATCGCAGTCAAGCGAACAATTTCAAATAGAACAACAGACACCATCATTTTTAAACCATACTCTTGGCTACTCTAAACAAATCCCAGAATCTCCATCAGACTGCTCCTATTGCAAAGGCTTCCTTCCTTGTTCTCCTATCATCTCTCTTATGTGCTCTCTCAGTAGCAAAACAAGTTTTTCCACCATCTCACATTGAGGGATTTGGGACTCCTGTTGATGCACATGCCCTCATTGAAGAAATTTTTACAAATAAAGGAAGTTATGTCTCTATGAAGATGTTCCTATCTGGGGGCATTGACTTTGATGCCAATTCTTCAGTTTGATAAATAAGGCTGAAATGAAAAGTCCTGTATATAAATTTTGGCCTGTCTTTATCCATGCATTCCCCTAGAATTTAAATTCATAAAAGTGGAATTAATAATCTAAGTATATGAATATTTTTCAACTTTCTGCTTAACTGCTTTCTAGAACATTTTACATCTTCAAAAGAAAAGTTTGTTGTCATAGCACACTCTGAGGCATGATATATATTAACCTGAAGCCATAACACATCTAGAAAATACAGTTAAATAGGATGTGCAAAGAGTCTCTACACATTAAAAAAACTAAAAAATAACTGAGAAAAAGATTAATAGACATCACTCCATAAAATTATAAACTCTTCCAAAAAGATTAAGTGTTGAGAAATAATCACTGAGGAAGGAAAGTTCCTTGATTTCTGCTAGATATTCAGCCTAAATTCTTACTCAAATTCTCAACCCCCTTTCAACTTTTTTCTAGCTTTTCCACTCAAGGAGTTTTTCCAAGCTACACAATATTGGAAGATTGTGTATGTATGTGAATCCAGCATAATGTCACACCTGCAGTAGAGCCACGTGCAAACGCTTTTTTGTCATCCTCATTCCATGTGGTAAATGTTCCTATAACTTGAGCCTACCTTTCCTCCCCCTCTTCTACCTACCTATAACTAGGTAGGTATCAGCCATTCTTGTTCATGTGAATATTAGGTAAGTGAATTTGGGAGGATTTAGATTAAAATTGGAAGGTAAGAAACCCCACTTCAGCATAAGTTACATTAGTTACAACTGACCTTTTGTCAGGTAGCTTATCGTTTGTATATAAAGCACTATTAGAGTGACTAGTAAATGGGCATTTATTCCCCAACTGCCTATTGTTCAATGTGTGCATGTCATCAGAAGCAAATATTAGAGGGGAAAAACGGTAAGTGGAAAAATTTGGAGGCTGAAGCCAATCTTGATATACAAACAGTAATAAACATAATTAAAGGTAACTTGGGGGAATACTTGGCATTAACATGACATATGTAAGTAGTATATAAAGAACTTACACATAAAAGAAAATCATAATCATTCCAATTTAAGACTAGCTAAAGAAGATAAATTTAAAATAGTCCATTTGCATGAAATATTCCCTAATTTTGCATTAGAAGAGAATTAAGTCCAAAATTTTTATAAGAAATTGAGAGCAACTGACTGAACAGGATAATCTTGGACCTGGACAATAAGTATATCAGAGACAAGTATATTAAAAAGAAAATTTATGGCTTTCTCCTTAGTTATATAGATACTATTTAAGCTTCCTACACTCTCGTGCCACATTAGAAGCAGAACTTCCAACCAAGCTAGTGTGCATTTGGAGGATGGGATCTATTCCATAATAAATGTGGCATATGTGTGGTGGGATGTACTTAAAATCATAATGTTTTACAATTAAGATATCAAACCTCAAAAAATATCCTCAATCTAGTAAAGCCTGACAACAACTCAGATTCTCACAGCCCAGGCAAATCATCTGCTGGAGGAGAAAATACTTTAAAGACTTATGATACATACTCTAGCACAGAATTAAAATAATTTTTATGACATGGCAATACATGACCATATTCTAGGTATTGTGTAATGATTAAAAGAGAAGAAATATTAATCCAATCATAATATACCTTTATAAAGGTATTTATTTTCATAAGTTAGAAATAACGCCTGCACTAGGGTATTGAAATAATGATCAGGGCAACAACAACAAACCTAGATGCTCACAAAGAGATGAGTAATTCATTAGGCTTTTTAGCAGATTTGTAATTTTTCAATTAATTATTTAAAGTCCAGCTTGTCAAAAGATCTGCAATTATTTCAATTATTATTTTAAATATACCTCTATGTTGAAGGACAGATGAGAACCATAAAATGTTGGATTTGAAAATAAGAATATTATTGTAATTTAGAAACTAAATTGACAGTTTTCAGTGCTTTTTGACATTATAAATGTACAAATCTAAATGTCAACCGCTAATCATGGATAATCTGCCATTGATTTTTCTCTGTTTAAAAATACCAAATTCTGGCAGCAATTTCTATGTTCTTCTACAGGCACATTTCTCAAATATAAAATACAGGATCTATCAAAGAGTAATTTATCTAATTTCTTAACATAAATGTTAAAGAATACTAGCAACTTCAAAGTTATGAAACACCTCTAAAAACCAATATTTAATAGAGGTAGGGAAGAGAATCACAATAAAACAAGAATGGTAAAAGATGGCAAGAAACTAGAGAAACATTTTTAATCTTTAAATTGCATATAGTGTAAATCATACAGATTTTACAATTTTACCATCATCTAAATATAATCAGTAGAGAAAACCACATACAATCCATTAAAATCAAGATTTTGTGTTGTTATAGTTTTTGTGCTGTTTAAAAGCAGCCACCATCATCAAACACACTATTTCTTAAAGAGTATGATAAAACTTTTAATGAAAAAGCCAAGTGGTGCCATTTACTTAAAAACTCTATATATGGAATCTATTAAAAAAAATGGTTATGAAGAACTTAGGGGCAGGACAGGAATAAAGACGCAGACGTTGAGAATGGACTTGAGGACACGGGGAGGGGGAAGGGTAAACTGGGACGAAGTGAGAGAGTGGCATGCACATATATACGCTACCAAATGTAAAATAGATAGCTAGTGGGAAGCAGCCGCATAGCACAGGGAGATCAGCTGGGTGATTCGTGACTACCTAGAGGGGTGGGATAGGGAGGGTGGGAGGCAGATGCAAGAGGGAGGAGATATGAGTATATATGTATATGTATAGCTGATTCAATTTGTTATAAGGCAGAAACTAACACCCCACTGTAAAGCAATTATACTCCAATAAAGATGTTAAAAAAAAAAAAACTATGTTCAATCTAAGATATTATTCACTTGGATTTTATTTTTACCTATACAGAGAGTAAGTTTTAATCTTCAAGTGCAGAATAACTAATTCAAGGTACCTTAAAAATTGAAGTTTCCAGAGGAGTCACTTGTTTTAATTCTCTTATTGCTTATATATATTTATGATGATGAATCCTGATAAATGTGAGACTCATTTTCATTTCCCATATGTAACCCAAGATTCTTTTTTGTTTATAATTTTTAAAATTGTTTCCCTTTCTCTTTGCTATATTGCTAGTATTTAACTGTTAAGTATATCTCTTCAACTTTACAACGTTGTTCTTAATGTCAGGGGCCAGATCCTATTTCATTTCTAGCAGGCACACAAAGTCAGTGCCAATATAGGGTCATGGTCAACATACTGAATGAATATTTTTTCTCAATGTCTCCATATACTAATTCATAGATCAGTGAAAATGGTACTTTTACCTTTTCATCTCTGTAAACAATAGTTCATAGATGTGAACTTATCTATGGAACAGCTAAATCCATATTGCTTTGTCAATTATTCAATGACATATAAATAGCCTCATTAGTTAAATCTTAAGCTCTCAGAAGTCCAGGGCAAAGTGACCCATCTTTAAGTTTTCTGTTCCCAGCACAGTGAAAAAACATAGTAGGTATCAACAGATTTCATTTAAAACTTGGATGAATATATACTTAATTTTGAACTAATTTGAGAATTCTAGGAAAATATATACAAATAAACCATATAGATTAAGAACTGAAGTGTTTATATATAAGTAATAAAAATGAACAAAAACCCAAAGATAACTATATCTATATTACAATGGAAAAGTATTTCAGAACTTTATCGCAGAAACAGGATAAAAATTTCATCTGATTTTAAGGCTTCATAAATTCAGGGAAATTTTTCATTTAGCTTTAACAAGCACTTAAAACTCTAGAATACTAAACTTTAAAATAAATTCTTAAATTTTACTTTTGCTTTACTAGGTAATAGAGCTCTTGAAAAATCTAAAAAAACAGTGCATATATATGCATGAATTTTTGGTCATAAACTAGTGAATATCATAAAGGTTCTTACACATGGAATTTTAAATAAACAAACTACCTGCTATTTTAATAACTGGGGTGAACTCTAGTTTTCTAAACTATAAAATGAAGTTATTATACTATAACACTTTAAGACAGTAAGTTATTATAATATAGGTACAATTTTTGCTCTAATATAGTATCATAAAAATAAAATTGGAGCATGTTATTTTTCACTTATTTTAAAACATGCTAAGCAATACGTTATACCAACAATATGCACTTCTGAAATTCTGTTTCTTTTTCAGATAGAAGTTAGGATCTCTTTCTGACTGCTCCCTCATTAAATTGAACATGTAAAACAGCCAAGGAAACAGGGTAGTTTCCTCATTAAATGTTCTAGTGTTATGAAATTGTTGTGGCTACTGCAGTCTTGGGGTTTTTTGTTGTTGTTGATCAGACATTATAATTGTTAACAAGTGGACTAATGCATAGATTTTATTTAATTTTAGAAACTGACAAAAGTCTTATGATTTTGTGCAATGCTGTTAGTTTGCTGAACTCTTTCCTGTCACACATAATGGCAACTACTAATTATTTTCACTTGCATTCACAGTTTAAATGTTGTCTAAGTATACTTTAAATCCAGAAGGAGAGTGAAAGGAAATTTTCAGGATTTTTTTTTTAAAGAGATTTAGCTAACGTTGTCTGTCATCAGGACATTTCTATACTTGCAGAGATAAGGCTCTAACCCACGACATTGTTATATATATATATATATATATATATATATATATATATATATAAACAAGAGAGACTTCTTAACCAATTAGGTTCATTTTAAAAATAGTACCATAATTCAGTTTTTCTCTCCCTATTTTTCTTTCATTTTGCATGTTTATAGCTACTTAGCTACTGTATTATATTTTAAAATAAACTTCAGTTGTCTTAGATATCAATTTTTAGAATAACATTCATTGGCCACTACATAGTTTAATTTTCTAATTAAATGTTTAATTTTAATTATTTTAGCAATATTAAAGTATCATAGCAATATAAGGAACAAATTTCTTCCTTTAAAAGTAAAAAATAAGGTGATATTGAGATATATTTCAACTCATATTTGGAGGCAATCATTTTAATTAGTTTTAGATAATTCTTATTTGGAATACATATTAATGTAATACCTTTTTATTTCCTAGTCATCAAAGGTAGGAAAGTTTTCATATATTGATTTTCTTAAATCATGTGTAAGTACTTTTCCTTATTCTATACATTATACCCTATGTTCTATACAAGAATGTGTTTCTCTTTGCAAGGCTCATGTACCACCAATATGAGTATTATAATAATAATCTGAAAGAATACATAATTATCCTACTGTTATGTTATTAGTAAGTTAACATAAGTAAATAAATTACGTACATAAATATCCCATATATCCACAGATACCTAACATTGTAAGAATAATACATAACTAATTCTACCTCCTGAACATTCAGTTTCTAAGGAGATGTTATATCTTCTATGATCAAAAAGTTAAGTACAACTTTACAACTGAAGTTATAAAATGAAATAGAAGGAATAGGGGTGATTTTTCATTTATATCCAGCAAGTTCAGATCATCAAACAGGCCAATAGCTAGAGGACACAGCAGTATCCTGGGAAAGTAGCTGAATCTATTTTTCAGTACATGGACTGAAAATACATACTTTCATCCCAGTTCCCACTCCAAAGCATAATTAAAAGGTATGCTTGCTGCTATCTGAAACTGCAGAAACTAGCTTCTTCACCATTAACCATAGTTTTTAATAATAAATCCACCTTAAATAAACACACCATAAAAAGCTCGTCTAACATCCTTCAAACAAAATCTCCCTCTACCTGTCAGTCCATGGAAAGCCATTACAGATGTGAAATATTTATATTTTCTACGCATGGTTGTATTTTTAAATGCATATTTATGTTTACTTTTCATGTAATTAAATAGAATATATGCCCACCCATAAAACTAATATTAGAAGATCCTTGTGAAGCAATTTTACAAATAAACCACATGAAAGTGTTAGTAGTATTACTTTAGCCCCTTCCTTCTCTCCCTCATGATCTCATTTACTGTAAAATTCTTTATCTCATAAAAATCATCAAGTAATTAAAGAGTAAATATCAATTACTCAAGGATATATAACATCAACAGAGAAGACTGATTTTCTAAGGAACAGAGATTGTATGATAATCACTGTTGTAGACTTAGAACCTAGCATAATGCCTGACACAGGGAGATTCTTAATATGTGACTGTTGAGTGACTTATTTTTTTAACTTTGAGATAAACTGTAATGAAATAATAGAAATTACTTTCAAATAAGTGGTACATAAATATATTGAGAATTGAGCAACAGTACTTGTTACATGTTACCATATAACAAATGTGTTTTTAAAGTTTTTCTAATTAATTTTGGATCTAATTTTAAGAAAACAGAAAATTTTCCTGCCAGACTTGGAAAGAGACTGGAAACCCTTCACTGGATCATATATTCTGGGAGGGAAAGTTCTCCTTGAATTCTTATATATGGTAAGTACACTGCCTATCAAATAGTAGGCCTCTGATAAATATCTGTTTGAAGAACGAATGTTTTCACTCAGTTCTAGAATATTTATCATTGAAAAACAAAATTGTATATCCCATAAGAAGTCAATGTTTACTGAAAGGAAATCACTATAAAATATCAATAGTAGGGCTTCCCTGGTGGCGCAGTGGTTGAGAGTCCACCTGCTGATGCAGGGGACACGGGTTCGTGCCCCAGTCCGGGAAGATCCCACATGCCGCGGAGCGGCTGGGCCCGTGAGCCATGGCCGCTGAGCCTGTGCGTCCGGAGCCTGTGCTCCGCAACGGGAGAGGCCACAACAGTGAGAGGCCCGCATACCGCAAAAAAAAAAAAAAAAAAAAATATATATATATATATATATATATATATCAATAGTATTCTCCAGAACATTCTAAGCACTAAAGTAAAATATAAGATTTACAATGTTTGAATATTTATATTTAAGAATATTTAGAAATGTTTAAATGAAGCATTTCCAGAGTATGAATTTTCTAAATATATACAAAGTATATATGACTAAGTTAGGAATTTTTATGATTCTATTTAATGATTACATTCATAAATTATTATTATAATGCAACTCACTGTAATGAATAATAACTGGTCAGGGAAATTTTTTAAATTACATGCAATATACTGTTGTTTAGTGGAGAGCCTAATAGTTTCTTCCCTCATCTTAAGATCTCATTTTCTGGATCTCTTATAGGCTTTCTGAACGTGTATTTGTTTCTCTTCATTGAAACAAAATGCAGAGATAAAAGGAGACTAATAGAAAATATGTGAAACACGCTTATTTGATATCTAGTATCACTTACATTTTTGTTTTCAGTAACAGTAATCTGATCATAACAAAGATGAACAAAACTGGTGCATAAGCCAAACTTCCAAATATTGCTCTATATTTTAATAGACTCTGTTGGATTACCATATTGCTTTGTGAAGATGTCTCCGCCCATGTGTGCCATTATCCACTCTGACAAAAAACAACTATATATGGAAAGTTGTCATGTCAAAAATGCATTAAAAAAATTTCATTTGTTGATCCAATATGAGTGTACAATGTTATGTACAATGGTTTGACAATAGTTTGAAATAGTAAAACTGTTAAGATTATATTTTAAATCATAGTCTGAGCTGAATAGAGTGGAAAGTGGGCCTCACCCCACCCCTCCTATACTCTGTCAATTATCAATTATAAGCAAGGTCATTTTTACGGGGAGTAATGGAAAATTTTTTCAGCCCTTTGGAAAAGAAGTGATATGTTGAATATCTACATTTATTTTTCTGTAATGATAAGATGATCCCATAATCCTAACTCCAAAATGTATCTCAAATCCATCTTCTCCCCATCTCACTACCACCACTCTAGCCAGGCCACCATACCCCACCCCCCAGGTAACTGCAACAGACTCCTAATTCTACTCTTGCCATCTTCCAATCATCTCTTTGCTCACTAGCCATAACGCTCTTAAAATGAAAAATGGTTAAAATCTCTCAATAGCTTCCCATTTTACCTAGGATAATATTAAAACCCAGTTCCTTTCCATGGCTTGTTTTCTTCTCTGTGGTATCTGGTTCCTCACTATCTTTCAAACCTTACTTTGTGCTAAATCTCTTCCTTGCTCAGTAAGGTCCAGTCACACTGGACTTACTTCTTCAAACGTGTCAAGCTCATTTCCCTTCAAGGTCACTGACCAGGCAATTCCCTTTACCTAGAATGCACTCCTTCCCATTCTGTACAATTAGCTCTTTCTCATCCTTGAGAATGTGGCTTACATGTCACCTCCCAGATAGGCCTTTCCAACCATCACATTTAAAATAGCAGGTCCCTCCTTTTATTTGCTCAGTGCCTGTATTCTTTCCTGCACAGCATATAGTTTCATTTACTTAAATATTTTTTTGTCAGTCTCACTTACTAGAAAATAAATTCCATGAGGGCATTTATAAAGTCTGCCTTACTTATTCTTTTTCTCTTCATCATCTAAATATTAAACTCGAAAACACAGTACTCAATAAAATAAGGCAAAAGTTGAGGTAATATAATTTCCATTTTTTAAAGAACTAATGTCAGTCTAATGAAATTGCAAGTTGATCAGAACACTATAGATGTAGTATATTAAATTATGTTGCACAATTTTTATATGTATAATATATATAATATTTATTTTAAAATAACACTGTGGATGTATAAACAATTTTTTTTTTTTTTCCGGTACACGGGCCTCTCACTGTTGTGGCCTCTCCTGTTGCGGAGCACAGGCTCCGGACGCGCAGGCTCAGCGGCCATAGTTCACGGCCCCAGCCGCTCCGCGGCATGTGGGATCTTCCCGGACTGGGGCACGAACCTGTGTCCCCTGCATTGGCAGGCGGACTCTCAACCACTGCGCCACCAGGGAAGCCCTGTATAAACAATTTAATCCTTCTGTACAAATTTAGTTTGATTACATGATTGACAAAGTACACTGAACAAAGTCAATCCCTTTTCATTACTTAACTATATGTACTGATCTCCACCATATTTATACTCCCAAGAAATGTTGAGTCAAGAACACAATGAAGAAACTTCTATTACTTTGGGGGTTCAGTTGACTATGTACACTGTAAAATAAGATCTGTTCTCTCGCCATTTAGGACAAATGAAATATATAGTCAGAAGTACTCATATGTGTGAAAAGAAAAGAATGAAAGAGAAAGATTGAGATATGGTGCTTGTCATAGGGAAAGAGGATTGGTGGAAGGAAATACAAGAAATCTATGATGCCTTTTGCACTTAAGTTATTTATACCAGCAGTGATTAGTGAAGAAGGGAATTTCAACTCTGGTATTTTTCTCAATATTTAATTTTGTAACATAAAAGTAATACAAATTCCTTATTAGAAAAGTTGAAAATATTAAAAATGTAAAATGATGTTATTTAACCACTAATTTTAGATATATATTTTCCCCTTGGGAAAATCTCAATTAAAACTGCTTTATTCATGTTATTCCTAGTTTGAAGAAGAGATCCTTAAAGAACAATGTATAATTTTTGTGTAAGAAAAAATTTTTAGACAGTGTTATCCCAAACCCAGAGCAAAAAACATTTAGGTGATCAATGCATATCAATGGTATTTTATATTTCTATTTTAAACACTAATCATAATGACTAATTACACAATGGCTTATTTCAATTTGTAAATGCATAATAAAATTGCATTCTAGGTTGTTTTTATACTTATGGAAAATAAGAAAACATGAGATTACAATCTGCACCTTTACAACTATAGTTTATTGCTGAAAATAAATTTTATATAAGTGAAAGGTCTTTTAGAAATATTCTTTATAAATCATTCAGTTTTCCTTATTTAACACAACGTTAAATATTTTCCGTAAAGTTCACTCTTGACCTTTCCGAAAATATTTCAATTCCTCCCCTCCAATAAATATTAGAACAACAGACTTATAGTTTGTGAACAACACTTATGGAAGTTCAACTAATTTGGGGCTATGAATTTTATTAAGCAGATATTTTTCTGCTCACCTGTGTTCACCTGTATTTACACAAAACTTAGTGTATTTTACACTCAATTCATTCAAATTAATAAATTCAATGAAACTAATGATTCAGACTACTGTTTTCCTTGTTTATTTCATTTGTCACTGAATTTCCTGGGTGCAGGAGAAAGATCAATTCACACAATCTTGGTAGTAAAATGAGCTCTCTAGACTCTCATATTCAAACCATATTTTGATTTAATATATTATTTGAGTATTGATTATTTTGGGAAACATGAGTCACACCCTGAGAGATGCATCAACTCTTAGACTAAAGCAGAGTAATCTCTGAATTAATGGATCCCTGGTGGCTACTAACCACTGTTATTGATACACCTGGCTACTTACATATGAAACAAGATTGTATTTTATATTCTCCTAAGTATCCTACTAGTACGGAAATAAAAGTTTACATATATTAAGAGGGTAAAATCTGTTATTTTTACATAAAAATTACCAACACGAAATAAATACTATGGTTTTAAATAGAGGGAAAACTAATGGAATAAGAGAAATCTGAGTACAAATCATGCTTTCACTTACTTAATCAGATGAAGTGATCTAGGAAGCAACTCTACTTTTTGATGGATTCAAGGAGGTTTGGGTAACAGGAAAAGAGAGTCAAACTGATTTGTCTTTATAGTGCAGAGCTTCACAGCAGTTAAAAAAACAAGAGAAGAGATGCTTCCTGTACTCAAGTTACTCTTAGCACCATCTTAAGCACCAGGTTAAAAATGAGGTAGTTCACTTTTTTGATAGTTTTACTATGCCTACGTATGGAAAACTAGGAAATGGGAAGAGGGTGATTTCTTCATTCAACCATGAAAGATTTTATATGATTTGGTAAAAATAGATAAATAACATTAAAAAGTTTACCTTGTGAATATTCTTAATGAGAAGGCAAATTAAATAAAAATGAAATTTTACCCTCCATAACAAATTTTAAAAATAAAACATGAATTCCATTAGCTCTTAGGATGAAAAGTTACTAGGAAAATGAATACAATATCCTTAAAATTAACTATTCATCATATTACTGATGTTTATTATTATGTGTAAAATTTGATTTATATTTTACATTAGTATTTCTATATTGTGTACATACTATAATAATTCTGTAATACCTCATGTTTTCAATGTTTACAAATTGGTAAGATATGTTGATTCATGTCATCTATTTAGGAAGCTACAAATAAGAAAATATCCCCCAAGTGTTCATAAAAATAACATTTTGAAGTTCCACATTTTATTAACTATTAGCATGATGATTTCAGTATTCGAAAATTATCTCAAAGTATTATTAGGCATAATTTCTAATCACTATGACTTTAGGCTGTAAAAAGCATTTTATGAGGAATCATTTGTGTCTGATGAAAAAAATCTGAGCATATTTTCTCTATAATCTTCTGTTGAAGAACTCCTCTAAATTTTACCCAACTTAGCCTTTAGGCACTATATTAGCCAAGTGTAATGCATAGCCTGTGTTTTTAGTATGTTAGTGCAAGTTCAAATTAAGAGTTTTAGGAGACTACCTTTACTTATCTTATTAAATTGTTGGGTAAACTGAGTAATACTAACACTGTTAAGCTAACTTATAAAAACACACATAAATTACATATAATTGGTAAATATTTAATTAAAATGTCTTTTCAAAGTATGAGAAAGTCATTAAAATAGATAAAAATTACTGCAAAATGTTAACAAACAACTTCTCTATGTCCTTAAATTTAATATGAATAGCTGAAATGTCATATTTTAACATTTGACACATTTTGGTAGAATGGCACTTTAGTCATGTGAAGAGGGTAACATGTGTTTTATTTATGTTGGTATCCTCAGGGCCTTGGATGGTTACCAGCACTTAATGAAAAAATATATGTTGTTTTAGGGAAATGATTGCAAGGAAATAACTGTTAAAATATCTCTAGTAAACTTTACTTCAAAGTATACATCTCTTTAGTAGCCCCAGACACATTTGGTACAACATAAATGTCTGATCTTCCAATTATTAAAAATTTCCTCTCTCCTTTCAATGAAAAGGTCAAATAATTACGTTATTTTTAACAATCTTCTATTTTCAGAGGTAGATTAAGTAACTACCCCTTTGATATTTAATGCCAATATTCCTTGAAAACAAATAAGGGATGTGTTTGAAGGTATACACCGCCATAGGAGAGTATGGCACTATAGGTGGTACTCATATGATACATCCTCACAGGCATGATGGTTGTGTAGGATTTTCAAATTGACATATGCATTTGTGATTGCAATTTGGCAGGTCAAAAAAAAAATTAGAAAAACATGTCAAAAGTACCAGTTGTATAAATGAGAACAACTGAATACTGATTCTGAATAATTCTAACAAACTGGTCATACATGTTGATAACAAAGAAGAAGGCTGTGTTGTTTTGCCTTCTCTCTCAACCTTCTCACCCTCGCAAAAACAGTGCACACTTTCATGTCATCTGACCTCCATTTATATACCTGCAAACTATTTCGAAGCCTTATATGTTGAATGGTAACTATAACTGAAGTTGTATATTTGAAGTATTTGTAAAAGTGTGACATAACGGGTAACATTGGTAGTCATCACAGTGCCAGTGAGAGCATCAAGCCAGGTACATGCTGGAAAACTTTTACGGTTGTTCATCTCTTAGTCTAGGAGGATTTAGATTATGCAGGTGATGTTTTTTATAGATCCTTAAATATTCATAGCAGAAATCCAATGAGATATGTCTCATAAAGATTGTTGGATAGAAGGCAAGAAAATGTTCAAAAATTCTCAGTGCTTTCCATTCAGTAAACCACACTTTCACTTTTCACACACTATTCATCTTCACTTTACCACTTTACCTGACTTTATAAATAGGATATTCACAACTTGTTAATTCACACCTAACACTTATCCCCCCGGCCCCTTTGGGCATCTGGGCTAGAAATAATTCAGAATAATTTCCAACAAGTCTACGTTCGGTCTGGATGGGGTAAAGGGGTTGCAGCTGGGCGAGGGCGGCTTAGTTTACCGAAGGCAAAAGGCTAGTATTTGGCCAGAGGCTACAGCGAGAGCGATCTGCTTTCTTGAAGGCATGTGGGAGATACCTACATGTTACCGTGCTGTGAGCGACCGCAGAGAGCCAGAAGTCTCCATTAAGCCTGTGCCACAGAGCCTGACCTCCAGCGCAGACCGCGCAGCGGGGAGTGGGCCCGCGGCCGCCAGGGCTGGGACCCAACTGCTGCTGATGCTCACGCATCCGTTTAAAGACACTTGGAAGCAGAAGGGACCGGAATTCGTGAGGTCGCCGGCCCCGGCCGATGTGGACAGGGCGCTCTGGGGAGGGGACACCCTCTACCCCCTCGTGTAGAAAGCCCGGAGAAGCCTACCCCGGGACAAAGTTACCTGCAGAAGGCGACCAATGCACCGGTCCTCAGAGCACCCGCCTCCTCCCGCCTCCTCTCGCTTCTGCGCCCCGTCCCTTACCTTGGTTGTTGGAGACGTGACTGCAGTCGCCCGGCCAAGCTGTCAGCAGAGGCAAGAAGAAACCAAATTGCAAAAGAAATTCCCGGACTTCGCTGCCCCCCATGGCTCTCCCCGGCTCTCTTCTCCCCCTTAAAGAGAAGTGGCAGCAGCGCAGCCAGGTGTTCCGCGTAGGGTACGGGTCCCGGTCCACGTCTTCTTCCTCCTCCTCTTCCTCCTCCACCCGGCCCACAGAGAGTGTCCCGGGGCGCCCCCCGCGCGAGGCCCCGGGGGCAGGGCACGAAGGTCCAGGCTGCCCAGGGGCAGGCGCAGCTGCTTGGGAGGAGGACGCTGCCTGAGGCGCCAGGGAGCTCCTGGCGGCTGTAGGCGAGCGGAATTGCATCCACCGCCGTGTCCCGCTCGCGCGAGGACTATTCCCTTGGGCCCGGGAGAGCGTGCGCGCAGGAGCTAGCTCTGGCTGTAGTTTGGGGGAGGGGAACGAGGGGGCGGGGGAGGGCGCCTCACGGCCGGAAGCGGGGGAGGGACGAGGACCAGGTGCGGCGGGTAGCTCCTGCAGCTCTGACGGCCCGAGCGCCTCTCCGGACTGAAGTGGACTCTTGCAGAGCCAAAAGCAACGAGGGCACAGCAGCTGTGAAGCGGGCGGGGGCCGCGGGAACTTTCCTCCGGCCAGTGCGGCGCGAGCCGAACGACTGAAAAGGCTCCGCGGGGCCCCGAGCTGTGCGAGCGAGCTACCGAGCTGCGCCCTCAGCCCCTCGCCTAGGTGGCGACGGCACCGACCCGCAGAGCAGACAGTTCCAGCTCGGCCGCGTCTGCGCCGCGCTTCGGCCTCGAGAACCGCTTCCCCGGCATCTCTGAGGCCGCACTTAGTCCCCCAAGCACTTTGCTCCCCATTTCGCGGCAGCAGCGTCCAGCGTTTTAGGGCTAGTCAGCTCCCAACACGGCTACCCCCGACTTCTCTACATTTCTCCCGCCAGAGGGGGGCGGGTGCTGCGGGCAAACGCACCGGGTCCGGGACGAGCTTGGCGGTGGCGGACCAACCTGACCACTCCTCAGCACGGGTCGCCCAAACTTGCCCAGTAGGGCGAGAGCCTCAGCTTTGCGGCCGCCTCCGCTGCTAGTCCTAGGAGAGCGAAGGAAGAGAGCAAGCAGCAGAGGAGAGTCACATCAGGCTGGATAGGGACGGGTGCCTGGCACTACGGCTCACTGAGGTCTTCTCGTCGCCGTGCGGCCGTGACTTCGCAGTGGAGGTCACGAGCATTGTCGCAGCCGTGGGTGCTGGGATTCCGGGGGCCCGGACCGCCTGCAGCGTGGCGGCGTCGGACCTCGCGCTCAGAGAACCCACGGGCTGAGCGGTGCGTGGCCACATCCACAGCGGCGCCGAGTGCCTGCGAGTGAACAGCTCTCTCCGCGCACCCTGAAGCCGCCCCCTCTCGGCGCCCACTCCCTCCCAGCGCTCGGGTCGGTGGGAAGCCGTGGCGGCCCGCTGCCTGCTGGGACTACGCGGCCCTCGCCCCCCAAAGTTGGGAGTAGGGGCCAGGCAACACAGGTGCTAACAGGGTGGGGTCTCAGCGCGCTTGGCCCTCACGCTCTCGCCCCGCGGCCTAGGCGGGCCTAGAGGGCAGGGCCCGAGCTGCGAGCGCAGCTGAGCTCCGCCAAGACTCGCGCTCTGCCCTCCTGACAGCCGCCGCTCGGATGCTGCCAGTTCGGCGCTAGAGGGGGTTAGTCGACAACAAAAATGCCTCCGCTGCTCTCAGGTGGAAGAAGTTCATCACGCGGAAGGAGGAATGCGCTCAGGTTATACTTCACGCGTTTGTGAAGGGCTCGCCAAGGAATCCGTGTCACTATCGTGGGGGTTCTGTAATACATTTTTGCTGTTATTATTATCATTGTTTTCTTTTTTGAAAAGATTTAGGGTATTACAGTCGAGTGAGGTCGAAAAGCCCTCCTCAAAATTCATCAGAATGTTTTGAAGAAAAATTTATGGCAATGGAGAAAAGTGAACCGAGAAGAGAAAACAGCGATATTGTAAAGAGTAGAGGATATTTTCCTTCCATAGGGCAGAGGGAAGGAAATGGCACAGTGGCGAGATTTGGGAAAGGACTTAAATGAAGGAGCAAAGGGTCGGCGTTCGACGCTTACAGAATTCTGGAGGAGAAAGCAGCCTTCCATTCGACGCGTTTCAGCGCTGCTATGTTTGTGTCACATACAGTAGAAGTGGTTTCAGTTATCGCATTATAGTCAGTTGGAGGAAAAGAGGAGAGCAAAAGATGCCGCACGTCTAAGTCAGCTACAAAAAGAGAAATGTGGAATGCCAGTGATTTTGACACTGAGGAAGGTTTCCGATTGGTGACTGTGCTTCCACTCTCATTAGGAATTCAAACACTGCCTCTCTTTAAACGTGTCCACGCTAATTTAAATGTATGCAAATCACTTCTGAAAAGATAACCAAGTATGGAGTTTATATATTAGTATTTAAAGGAGTAAAATCTGATTTTGCTACTGATATTACCACTCTTACAGATATTGACTGGTCAATATCATTTGCAATATGCTTTTGCAAAGTCAGTTTACAATTTATAAACTGTTAAATTAGAAGACTACGTTAATATAAATCATTATGCTTAAATAAGAGTTCTTAAAAGCGTTTGATGATTCAATATACTAATGTTTTGATTCGAAATAATCTTATTTACTGTCAAAGAATATCTTTTCATGACCTTTTTATAATTAAATTTGAATTCCTTATGTTTAAATGTTTAAATTCACTTACAGTGGATAGTTTTATAGATGTCATTAACAACTCACTAAGAGAAAAATTTTGGCCAAAGAAGACACTCCTTATAAATGCCAAAAATATGCTATATTCTGTTAAACTGAAGGAATGTATAATACTATTTATTAACTTAGAAATGTAAACTATGTTAATCTATTTCTAAACTTCTAGTTTTTAAATTAACTAGACTTACAAGAATTTTTGAGTGGAATACCACTAAAAAGAAGTTGTTTCCCCCAAAAACCCTAGAGTAAAAATATTTTACTATCAAAATTTTAACTTAAATTCTGATATTTTGCTTGAGTATTGCATCTTAGAGACTATATTGTAAAGAGAACACCATGGAGATTCTTTTAAAATTGGGCTGCTAGAAGGAAAAGGCTCTAATGAATGGAAGGAAGGAAGGAAGGAAAGATGGAAGGATAGAGGGAAAAGAGAAAGAGTAAAAAAAGAAAACCTAAGATTTATTTCTAGGATTCACACTTATTTCTAAATCATGATACAATATTTCCAATTATGGTACAATTTCCAAATTAAGGTACAATATCATGGTACAAATAAACTGGTATTTACTTCAGAGTAACAATAAGAGCTGAGTAACCTGGATTTGTATCCTCACCCCTACCTAAAAATTCACCTACAATTCACAATTTTTGTTTGTTTAAATAAATCATTGTCAGGCATGACATAATATATTACTTACCTGGTCAGATAATTGAAAGTCATAATCTGATTTTCGTTTTTAAGAAAATAAATAATTACAAGATTTTTCTAAATATTAAAATAAAACATACTTCATGTTTTAGACACTGTTTTTTGCATGTGTAGAATATAATGGCCTTTAAAAAACTCATCTCAAAGAAGATGAATTGAAATGTAATCTTCTTGATCTTTGACTAGAGTGAGATTCCATGGGTTTGACATGATTATCAATTTCAAAACAAGATTGTAAATAGAATTACCATAACCATCTGACCATTTGTGTTATACATTTTATATTTATATATACACATACATACAAACATACATACGTAATGTGTATATGCATATTCATTCTAAAATATTTGTTGAGCTCTTTTTAATGCTCAGGTCTCTTCACTCGGAAGAGTTAATGGTGATATGAGTAAAAGTAATTTGTTTTCAAAAAGTAACTTTTTATTTAAAATATAGTTATGGTTACCTTATGTGAGCTAGAAGCAACTGCACTTAACAGAAATGTACTTCCTTTCTGATTTTCTAGCAGTGTTGATATATTTGCTGACATGTGACAGTTTCAAAATTATAAGCCATTCAATGAACCAGATGTAATATTCACGTAGATTTATCTGCACTTGTCTGAATCATACCTATATTCAGAAAAGCATTCATGTCTAATTTTTCAGTACTATATTTTTCAGAATTCTTCTGTATTCTCTAAGACCATTGTTTTTCATGATATATGTGGTCTGGATTTTTATTAAATTTTTATTAAATAAAGAATATATGACACTAAAAACTAGTCTAAGCTTTCATTTATAGCAGAAATAATAGTATTCACAAATACTATTTGCTTTTTAAATGATGAGAAACTTAACCTGCAATTAATTCCTTTGAGAAAAAAAAGGAAGGATTATAATGTTTAATACTGAGCATATTTCAAGGCTTGAGAAAGTCCTAAGTATTTTATTTTGGTAAAAGAGTAAATTAATCCACTTAAATCTATAATTTGTGTCCTCTAAGGTCAAGATAGAAGCAACATGAGTAAAAAGAATATTGATCCACAAGTATGTCAAAAGGTTAGGTCTAAAATATTCATTTTTACTTAGAATAGGTATCATTAAGTCTTTTTTGTTAATATAAAATTTAGAGACATGCTCTAAACAGTATTATTGTTTTCATTTCATCACCGTTAAATATAAATTAATTAAATGATTGTATGTTTTAGCATGCATACAGCTAAAGTAAAAAAAAAATCCACAAAGTCAAATATATATAGTTAATTTGAGGTCCTTTGCTTTAAGAGAATGAAGCACATACACTATTTACTTTGGAAAATTTTCTTTGATATTAGAAGGTAGTTAATATTTTTCTGGAAGAAGATATTCAAAACAGTGCTGGATACTGTATTGTTAGCACGTCGAATCTTAAAAACCTCACAGAAAAAAAGCAACATGAGGCTTCATAAGACATGAAGACATGGTTTATTCTGCTGTCATATTGCATTTTCTTCTTATATTGTATGGTATTTTATAGTAAAAGGAAAAATATATATATTACATATATCATGTACATATCTTATATATGTAATACGCATTGTGAGTGTATTTTAATTCAGTGAAAACATACTCTCTAGTACTTTTCTAATTCAGTAACAATTTACTAAGCAAGATTTTCCTGTGCATTTGTGCTGAGCATTATGGGGAAGGTACAACAATTATCTGGATTTAGTTCCTAACAATCAGAAGTTTATATTGTATTAAAGGGCACAGACATATGAATTATTCCAATACAAACATTGTATATTATCCCATAATGGAGTTCCAAATAATTGCAGTTATGTAAGAGGAGAGGAATCACACCCTTACCCTCTAAGGAATGAATCTCTACAGTTACTATTTTGGCTTGAGTTAAACTTACTCCTTGTATGAATTGATTCTGAAAGCTAGTGCATGAACTTTTATTATATCAAGTATAATAAAGTACTAAAGGTTATGCAAAATGACCAAATAATTCTATTAGATTCAAGTAACTTACAGTTTTTAAATGAAATATACTTAATAGTCTGTGTGACATCAGGTATCCACAAAAAATTATTTTAACTAAATTATGTAGAGAATTTTTAATAATATATTTAAATTTATTTTATTTTTACTGGTGATATATTATCATTTATCTTTCATGCCCCAGAATGATCAGCTGTGGCAAAACAACTTTTTTTGATTGAATTAGAATAAATACCATTAAATATCATATTCTAAATACCAAGCAAGGAACAACTAATGAAAGAAGTAAAACTATCTTTAAAACAATCCTTTATATGTTGAAATCTGCATGATTATTTCCATCATAATGAATAAGATAATATCACAGGACTGTTGCTATTAATTTCTTTTCAAGTATTCAAATTAGCCTATCAAAATAAACTTAGTATTTATTTAGTGCGCTATAGTGCACTATATCTTAGTGTACTAAGACACTTTTAGCCCTGCTTCGGGAAAAGGCAAAGCTAGATTTTGCAATAAAAATACTTTGGTATGTCAAATAGTTAAATTTATAAATAATATTATCCATATTAATAACCATTCTCACTTAAACATTTTAATTATTTTTGTATGATAATGCAAAACATTATTTTACTACAATCAAAATGGAGATAGATTAAAAGTGTCAGATAAAGAGAAATGATTCCTTAATTACCTCTTAAGCTGGATTTTGTGGGTAAATTTCTTTTTATAATAATGTTTTCTATAATATTTCAGTTTAGTTTGAAATCAGCTACCATGTTTGCATTTTTGACGTTCTCTTGGTTTTTTTTTTTTTGGTGTATATTAAACGATTAAAAAATAAAAGAACAGGTCTTGACTGACATATCATTATATTTCCAAGTGAGTTTTAACAACCCAAAAAACTTAATATACCTAATATTTACCTTTTAAGTCAGGGGTTCTATATCATTTTAATCATAGTGTGTTTCTTTACCATGGCTGTTAACATGTTTACATGGAAGATAAACATTGCTTAATATATCCTTATAATTATCTGGTAATTGCAAATTCTATATAACTCACTTATACCAATCCTTTGATAATCAGCATATGGTTCTTCCTATCCTTGCCTAACTTTGAAACACATTCCAGTCTCCCCAAGGACCTCGAAAAATCTAAAGAGCAGAGAACGTTTCTTTTAAATCTCTACAAAAAAATGTGCTAAATAATTTGTGTTTAAATACTAATAATATTTATCTTTTAGGTCAAATTTACCATCTTTATTAACTTTTTTCGTAAAGAATGATTATTCTTTTTCAACTGTAAAAATGTATGTAGTTGCCCTTTTTCTGTTTGTTAAAGATTATTAAATACTTGAGTCATTTTAACTTTATAAAATGTTATATATGAATAATAATTAATACATACATGTTGTGCTTATTGTGAGTTGTTGGGGAAATGGTCTTTCACTCCTTGGGGAACTTAACCCCACTACAGAGTCCATGTGAGACTTCTCTAGTATTTCAGTGTTAAATTCCATTCCTGGTTCATAGTATTGGAAGTATACTGAAGCTCACAGTATTTGGAATTCGATTGTAATATATTTTCTATTTTTACAGGTAAAAATAAAATTTTCTAAATTAGTGAGAAAAAAACAAACAAATGCTAGCTTGACTTAGATTAGTTTTAATATATAGTCAAAGACTTTTCTTGATTTACTTGCTCCTGATACATTTTGCATCATGGTTTGAAATATATAAGAAATGGGAAGAATATTCAAGCTTGTTTTTGAGTATTTTTATCCAATGGAAAAAAATAAGGAAGTTCCTTGCTTATGGAGAATATGTACAATTTTAAAATAAATATTAAGTGTATATGTTATTTATCAATAAAAAAGCTATATGTTAATACTGCCTTATAGAACTTATTGCAATACTAAAAATGTTGTATATAATTCCTGTTCAATACAGTCATCACTAGCCACATTCACATGTAGCTTTTGAGTGTTTGTGACTAGTGTGACTGGGGAACTGAATTTTTTTGTTAATTTTATTAAATTTAAAATTAATTAGCCATGTGTGGCTTCATCTAGTACGTGTGTGTGTGCATGCGTATTATAGTTTTATTTCCAATACTTCCACTTCCATGTTGATAATGGGGGGAAATAAGAAAGGGATTTGAAAACCATGTAAACACACAATGCAACCTTCTACAAGAACAGCTAATTTTTACTCTAAGAATTCTGTTACACACAGTCATGTTTTTCATCAACAAAAATGAAGCTCACTTTGAACAATAACTTTACTACTGCATGTGTTTACACAGTCTTCAAAGCTAGCCTGATATGATGTGCCTTTTGCATATTGCACTGAGTTAGTCAGAAGACATTAAAAGTAGTTGCTCTGATAGAAACTTTATTAAAAATCATTTCAATTCTGAGTAGAATTACTTGCCTAACATGCTTAATCATGGATGCTAAACTTTTTTAAATGGTTCAGGAGCTGCCACCACCCTGCTATGCCCACTATGTCTGTTGCACCATCCTGGGTTCTATAAAACTACAACGACCTGAAAGACTCAATAACAGCAGTGGAGGTTCCAAAACTAATATCCCTACCCAGAGATTTGTCAAAGAAACAGCAAGATTTTTCCATTTAGATGCTAGTATTTATCTTTGTTCTATGTTTTGTTTTGTTTTTGACTTTTAAATTTACATGTAAAAATATTGTCAGGATCTCATATTTATTTTAGTAGATTTTTTTAAATGTGAGGTTTCACAGGAAAGCTGGAGAAAGTTTACCACTGTTTTATTAATATTGTCCTAAAATTTGTCACTTGATGATATCCTTTATAACTTTAATTTGGCATAAGAACCAAAGTAAAAAAAAAAAAGAAAATCCAATAAAAATGTCATCATCTCTTAAATAAATCTTAAAATATAATAAAATAAAAAGTATTGATTTCTATATTTCTTAGCAAAATGTTATATAGTATTTATTGTACTGTGTGCCAGACACTGTTCCAAGTATAAATATTCACTTCAGATTATAATTTCAAATACTAATCACAGATAGGAATTCAATTACTCCTCAAAGCAACACTCTGAAGTAGTTGCTGTTATTATCATTATTTTATAGGTTAGAAAGCTGAAACACAGAACTGGCCCATAGTCACCCATCCGGTAAGTGGTAAAGCAGGGATGTGAACCCAAGCAGTCTGGCTCCAAAAGCTGTATCTTTCATTGTTATGCTGCCTCTCCTGTATCTCTGAATATACACAAATATACACAAGCATATGCATGTGTAATTTGCATACATCTGTGTACCTATCTATGAAAAATTTATCTAATTCTATGAAATTAAGCTTAGGTCATAGAATCTTTTCAGTGAGTCTTCTTCCCAGCTGTGGCTAAGTTCCCAAATGACCTCATTCTTCATTCTCAAGGCCCAACATTTACACATTTGTTACTCTTGCCTGTCACCTACAAATTGGCACTTGCCATCTACCTCTATAAGGATTAAATTATGAGTCGCTGCAGCTGCTGACCTTCAACAGTCCCTGAAAGGAGTTCAGGGTGGAGATCAGGAATGAGACACTCTGCGCTCTGGGAAAAACTTGCAGAACAGGTCTTCAGATAGTTAGATATTTTCAGGAGAAGATTTTATGAGCCTAATTCTTGCATCTCCTCTTATCTAAAAAAGCACTAAAATTCTTCATGGTGATTTCTGCTCTTCCTGACTAACAGTAACCTCCATGAGACTAGCAGCAACCTTCTGCCAAAAATATGTGCTTGATTGCATGTATTCCCCCTTCACCAAAATCACATATATACTGACCTTCCCCACCACCTCTTGGGAGCAGACTCTCAGAGCTATCTGAAATGTTGTCTCCTGGGCTATAGTCCTCATTTTGCCCCCAAAAAACTTAACTCACAACTGTCACATTGTACATTTTTTTTTCAGTTGACATGCCAAATACTTTTTGTCTTAAAATCGTTCTCTTAAATGACACCTGTCTCCCAATGCTACTAGCTCACATTTAGTCAACAATTATGTTATGCATTGCATGCAGAGCATCTTTTCAGGGCGCTGAGTATTAGAGTGATGAACAAAACAGACAAAAATGTGCTTACATAGAACTTACACTCTAGTGTTCATATGTTTAAAATGCTTATCATGTGTCTCACTCTAAGTGCATTATACATGCTAGGTCATCTAATATTCACAGCCCTATGAGGTAGGTACTCTTTTTGTACCCATTTTGCAAGTGATGAAGCCAAAACATATAGAATACATAATAATAAGAGGCAGAAGCAGTGATACTTACATTTTAAAGAGTGTTCTGTCTGCTCTTTGTAATGCAGGTAAGAATATAAGCACAGAGAAGAAATAAGAGGCTTGGGCAATAATTCTGGAGTGAGATAATAGTGGTTTGTCCTAGGGTGCTGACAGGAAGGGAGAAGTGAATGGATTTTCCATATATTTTGAAGGTGGAATGGATAGGACTTCCTACTGATTTGGATGGTGGTTCACGCTATCTTGTTAGTGATGAGAAATGGCTCTAGTGCCTAATTATATATATAACAAATTTACGTTTTTTAAAAAAAAACCTATTCAGACATAAACTGAGCTATTGAAGAAGGCTTTGAAGCTATGTTTCTACATTTTGAACTATATATTTTCAGAAGGGAAAGTCATTTTGTGCATTCTTAAATGGTACCTAGATTCTGCCCCATTCTTCTTCTAGAAAATAGTAATAGTAATGTATCAATATTTGTTCATCTACTGTAATAAGTGTACCATCTATTGATGTACTAATGTAAAATTTTAATAATAGGAGAAATTACATGCCAGGGCTCAGGGATAAATAGAAACTCTCTGTATTTTTTGTACAATTTTTCTGTTAACCTAAAACTGCTGTAAAAAATAAAGTCTGTTTTTAAAAAATAGCATTGTTATTTGTCTCTGGGAAATATTTTTTCTATTATTTATATTGTCTCATTTTTATTTGTTTTATATCCCTGGTATATTATTGTATAGAACTGGACCTCCTGGTTTGATTTTCTCAAGTCAATTAATCCTTTTTCTATTTGGTCAAATTTTAGCAGTCAGGCTACTTAGACTCCAATCCATCCTCTTATCAGAATAATTAATTCTTTACTCTGAGAGAAACAAAACCCATTTTAAGAACCCTTATCCACTCCAGAAATTCAATTCTATTTCTTTAGAAGTAGGCCCTTGAAATTGTCCTGGGTCATATATTGCTGTCCTTGGTCATTCTATGGGCATAGTATAAAGTCTGTCTCTGGAGCCCACAGGAAGAATACCTCTCACTTCTGGTCCAAACTTCTATGGATGCTGTATACTGTGTGTAACAAATATTAAAATTGATGTTTTGACACTAACCTGATACCAAGATACAGCAAAGCCAGATTATTACGTGCATTTACAAAGGAACTCTACAAGAATCCACTCCATGTCCCCTTGACCCAGCTGTTAGAAAAAGGATTAGGGCTTAAAGGAGAAGGATTTTGAAAAAACTCCTGTGAAAAAATCTGTTGCCTTACTGAAAAAATAAAATGGTGGTACAAGTTGAGGAAGATCCATCAGACTACTTAAAGCTCAAAATGTATTTGCTGCATATGGAAGACATAGGAGGCTGATGCATGATTCACTCTTGATATACCTTTTTTTTTTTTTTACTCCCTGTACCTTAGTGGCATAAAACAAACATTTTATTTTACTCAGGACTCAGGGGGGGCAGGAATTCAGACAGGGCACAGCATGGAACAGGACTCATCTCTGTTTCACAACGTCTGAGGCCTCAGCTTGGAAGAGTCAATGGCTGTGGATGACTCAAGGCTTCCAAACATGTCAGGTAGTTGATGCTGGCTGGGACCATCACTTAGGACTTCTATACTTGATACCCCTCCATGTGGTCTAGGCTTCTTCAGAGAACAACGGCCCTACATCTTAAGGGGAGGTATATGAATATTACATTGTAAGAAGAGTATGTTTGCTGGAAGGTCTTGTGGCCACTTTAGAAAGCCTAACTAATCTGTAAAATTAAGATAGAGATGCTGCAATGGGAGCAGCCTGAACCTCAATTTGTTGGGCAAAGAATGAGTGGGACATATGAGAATGAATATTCCATCAGGTCATTTTTTTTTTTTTTTTTTTTTTTTTTTTGCGGTACGCGGGCCTCTCACTGTTGTGGCCCCTCCCGTTGCGGAGCACAGGCTCTGGGCGCGCAGGCTCAGCGGCCATGGCTCACGGGCCCAGTCGCTCCGCGGCATGTGGGATCTTCCCGGATCGGGGCACGAACCCGTGTCCCCTGCATCGGCAGGCGGACTCTCAACCACTGCGTCACCAGGGAAGCCCTCCATCAGGTCATTTTGAATTCAGTTTCATAGGGACAGGAAAATACTGAGGAACTTCAGTAGTAAAAACAGGAGCTATGTCATCAGGAAAATGCAAATTAAAACAACAATGAGATACTACCACACACCTATCAGAATGGCCAAAACCCAGAATACCAATGACACCAAATACTGGTGAGGATGTGGAGCAACAGGAACTCTCATTCAGTGCTGGTGGGAATGCAAAATGGTGTACTTTTGAAGACAGTCTGGTGGTTTCTTACAAAACTAAGCATACTCTTACCGTACAAGCCAGTGGACCTTGGTATTTACTCAAAGGAGTTGAGTCTTTATCCACACAAAACCCCACACACTGATGTTTGTAGCCGCTTTACTCATAATTGCCAAAACTGAGAAACAACCAAGATTTCCTGAAGTAGATGAATGGATAAACTGTGGTACGTCCAGACAATGGAGTATTATTCAGTGCTAAAAAGAAATAAGCTGTTAAGTCATGAAAAAACATGGGTAAACTTTAAATGCATATTACTAAGTGAAAGCAGCCAATCTGAAAAGGCTATGTACTGTATGATTCCAACTATATGACATGCTGGGAAGGGTGAAACTACGGAGGCAATAAAAAGGTCAGTGGTTGCCAGGGACTGGGGGTGGGGAGGGATGAATAGATGGGACACAGAGGACTTTCGGGCAGTGAGAATACTCTATATGATATTACAATGATGGATACATACCATTATACACTTATCAAAACCCATAGAACATACAACATCAAGAGTGAACCATAGTGTAAACTATGGACTTTGAAGAATAATGATTCTCAATGTAAGTCCATCAGTTGTAACAAATGTACCACTTTGGTGAGGGACATTGATAGTGGGGGAAGCTATGTGTGTTTGGGGACAGGGGGTATATGAGAAATCTCTGTACCTCAATTTTGTTGTGAACCTAAAACTGCTCTTAAAAAATAAACTTAAGAACAAAACAAAAAAAACCAGGAGGTAAACACTAGGTTTGTAGAGAATGTGGAATATCATAAGGGTCCAACAGGTATAGAAACGCACCTTCTCAGTTCAAAGGAATGAAAATTTCAGTCACAGACAAAAATATCTGAAATTTTCCCAATAGCAGCTCATGAGAAAGAAAAAGAAAGTCAGTGTTAAACCCCTGCCAGAACCAGAAACAGAGAAGCCACCCAATTCAAGTAAAATTCTTCCTATTCTTTTATATCTCTTCTCTCCCCTGGTAGACCAAACCACAGCTAGAGTAGAAAGCCTTGAATATGAAGAAAGTAGAGATCAACTATACCACTGAACATGAAAGCAGGTAGACTTCTTCAGGACTAACATAGAAGTAGAGCTGAAGGAGGAGAGAAATGTTTTAAGAAATCATACTCTTGAGTTAGTGTTTAATTAGTATTTTGATAGATACCCTGTATTCTAAATAGAGTCTATGATTATGAGATTAAGTGACTATCCGTTGCCTAAAACAGTATACGGTACTCATAGGATATGTCCAAATTTATATCCAAGGCTGGGGAGGATTTCCTTCCCCACTGGAAAAAAATGTTAAGGGACACGAAGAAATCAAAACAGGTTTTCAATTAGGTGACATTCTATGAGTCATATGTTTAACACACCAGTTACATGTGGCTTACTTTGATCACGTCTATTAGTCTTCCAGAAATCCACCCATACATCTGTCTGGTTAATGGCCTGCTAATAGTACTTCTATGAAATTGCACACTTTTATTCCTTACTACTAGTAAGGACAGAAAACATGCATCCTCAGATGAACCTCAATCCCAGAGAAATACCCAGTGTCAGATTAATAGAGAATATTGAATACGAGGCTTGCCAACCAATTTTGTTTCAAATTGTAGTAACTTTTTCAGAAGTGAAATTCCTGCCCTCGTCTTGCTAGTTTTCTGTTGAAATCCTTGCCTCACACACAATCTCCTTCCAGATTAGGTAACTCCTTGTAGGACAATAGTAACTAATTCTAGATGATAACTGATTCACATGTATTCAAGGCATCGCTTTGTACCAGAGTTGATTTAGGAAATATGAAATGGACCTAGATGAGTCCCTGATACTGCAACTGATGTTATATAATCTATACACTGTTGTTCAGAGATACAGGTACATAGGTGTGATATCATCCTGCTGAAGAACTGGAACAATATTCCTCAAGTGGTAACCTGACAACAGCAGAAGCACTAGAAGACTATCCAAAGCAATTTAAAAGTTACTGTTTCTGAGGATTCATGCAACTGGTTTGGAAAATGAAATTTCCTAATGGCTAAAGTGAGTCATTTGGCATTTGTGGGAATGCTTTGAATTTTAGTAGAAAAACATTCTGTTAATATTATACCAATAAAAGAATAAGATAAAATATTAACTAAATAGTCCTATAAGTTCATAGTTATTGCAATACTAATTTGAATTTTAAGGGTAGATAAATTTGTTGATAATTAATAAGAGGGAAAATATTAGCATGAAAAAGTAAGAATATTTGTAGGTGTATGAAATGGCAAGAATGCTGACAATACTTCTAAAGGACAATTCTAATAGGCTTGCTTATCAAAAACATTTTCTTGTAGAGAAACTTGCTGTTCTTAGTAATGACTGATAAGACCCCTGAACCCAAATAATGGGAACCATAAGATATTGTGATTTTCCCTCAATGTTTGGAAGATTAACACATTAATATGGACAGCAGATCTTCAAGACAACTAGGCAAAGGCAGTATGGATGTGACTGAATGTATTGTTGCTTGCTGGGAGCTGTGTAAAATATGATGGAGTTTTTCTTAAAATACTGGTGTAACAAAAGCTCTCTGGGAAATACAACACAATTACACTTCATGTTATTTCCAGCTTTATACCAGAGAAAGCATTCAGATAAACTTAGCAGAATATGATAAATAAAAACCTTATGAGCATAAAGGGATGTTCATCTATCTATTTTTAATATATGCATGTATGGAATATATGTTTAATATATCTTTTTTCAATGACAGTTTTAGGTCCACTAATAATCACATTGACAATCTTGTTTCAATTGAAAATAAGTAGTCAATAGTGAAAATGCAAAATTAAGAAAAGTACAATGACAATGAAAAAGCTATGATTAATTGATTTCTGTTTCATTTCTGTTATATATATGAAAAAAGCAATATTGAGGTTCTTTAAAATGAAAGTCAACGGAATATAATAATTTATTTTTAAAATCCAAAGGATAAATTCACATTTACTGAGTTCTTTAGAGTGAAACTTGTGGGTGGGGGTACATCTAAATAATTTACACACTTGAACAGATTCAAAATTATTTATTGACGAAGGTTTTGCTGTGATGTGTCTCCTCTAAAGCATTCTCATGCAGTCTTGAGATGAGTTTTCATCCATGTGAGAATACTGGTGGAACCTTTTCGGGTACATAATGTCCAAAGATGGCTGCTATGAATTCCTTCCTCCTGGAATACTCATACTCTTCCTCACATCAAGAGATGGAGTTTAATTCCCCATCCTCTTGAATTTAGCCTAATTGTACTAACTTGTTTGAACCACTAGAGGGCAGTGAAAGTGACATCTTGGGACATCTGAGAAGCCTTTCATTTTCTTCCTGGGCTCCTTGGAACGCTTGGGATTCTGCCTCTTGGAACATGACCTACCATGCTATAAGGAACCCGAGCCCTGTGGAGTGGCCATTGTAGGTGTGTTCAACTGGAAGCAGATGATGCTTCAGTTCAATTGTAAGCATTCAGTTGGAAGCAGATGATGCTGCTTTCTTTTTTCTCTTTTTTTTGCGGTACGCGGGCCTCTCACTGTTGTGGCCTCTCCCATTGCGGAGCACAGGCTCCGGACGCGCAGGCTCAGCGGCCATGGCTCACCGGCCCAGTCGCTCCGCGGCATGTGGGATCTTCCCGGACCGGGGCACGAACCCGTGTCCCCTGCATCGGCAGGTGGACTCTCAACCACTGCGCCACCAGGGAAGTCCTATACAGTGTTTTTATCCTGAAACTGTGTTGCATTTTGCCAAATGCTTTTTCTGTGTCTATTGAAGTGATAATGTGGTTTTTGTCCTCTATTAAAATGGTAGATAAATTCAATTGATTCCCAGATTTTAAACTAACTTGGTATTCCTGGGATAAATCCCACTAGTCATAGTGTGTAATTCTTTTTATATGTTGTTAAATTTGGTTTGCAAATAAATTGTTGAGGAATTTTGCCACTATATTCATAAGAGATATTGGCTTACAGTGTTTTTTTCCTGTGATATCTTTGTCTGCTTTAGGGTTTAGAGAAATAGTGGTCTCATAATGTCAGTTGGGAAGTGTTCTCTCTTTTATTTATTGGAAGAGTTTGTAAAGGATTATTAATAATTCTTCTTTAAAAATTTGGTAGCATTCACCAGTGAAGCCATTTGTGACTGGGCTTGTCTTGTGGGAAGTTTTTATTCAATCTCTTCACTTGTTATAGGTTTATTCAGATAGTTTGTTTTTTCTTGAGGCAGTTTCTCCAATTTGGGTCTTTCTAGGAATTTGCCTGTTTCCTCTGTTATCTAATTTGTTGGCATACACTAGTTCAGATTGCCTCATAGTCCTTTTTATTTCTTTAAGATTAGTACTAATGTCCTCTATTTCATTCCTGTTTTTAGTAATGTGAATCTTCTCCTTCCCCCCACCCCTTGGTCAGTCTAGCTAAAGATTTGTCAATTTTATTGACCTTTTCAAAGAACCAACTTTTGGTTTTATTGATTTTATCTATTGTTTTTCTATACTCTATTTCATTCATATCTGCTCTAATCCTTCCATCTATGTGTTTTAAGTTTAGTTTACTCTTCTTTTTCCAGTAAGTTGAGGTAGAACACTTTTATTTTTAGCTATTTCATATGGGTGTTTCAGCTATAAATATTGCTCTAAGCAGTCTGTTAGCCACATTCAATAAATATTGATGTGTTTTAATTTCTATTCATCTCAATGCATTTTATGGTTTCTCTTTTGATTTCTTTCTTTGATGCAGCTGTCATTTAAGAGTGTGTTGCTTAATTTTCACATATTTGATTTCCCCAATTTTCTTCTGTTATTGTTTTGAATTTTATCTCATTGTGGTTGAAGAACAACTTTATATGTTTTCAATTCTTTTAAATTTATTGAGGTTTTTTCTTTATGGCCTAGCATATGAAATGTTCCATGTTTACTTGAGAAGAATGTAAATTCTGCTGTTGTTTTTAGGTGTCTGATAGGTCTAACTGGTTTATAGAGTTGTTCAAATATTCTCTTTTCTTATTGTTCATCTGCATCATTTTTCTGGCCATTATTGAAAGTGGGATATTAAAGTCTCCAACTGTCTATTTGTTCCTACAATTCTGTCAGTTTTTGCTTCTTGCTTCATATATTTTGAGGCAGTGGTATTAGGTGTATTTTTCATTGTTATATCTTCCTTATGAATTGACACTTATCGTTATAAAATACCTCTTTTTATCTCTATTAACACCTTTTCCCTTAAAGTTTATTTTATCTGATATTAGTATAGCCACTCCAGCTTTGTTATGGTGGTTGTTTGCACGATATATCTTTTTTTATAACCTGTTTCTTTCAACTATTCATAGCTTTAAATCTAAAGGATCTCTCTTGTAAACAGGATATACTTGGATTTCTTTATCCAGTCTGACAACCTGTCTTTTGATTGTTTAATCCATTCATATTTAATGTTACAAGTGATATAGTTGAATTTATGTCCACTATTTTACATTTTGTTTTGTCTATGTCTCATGTCTTTTTCTGTTCCTCTGTTGTTCTTTAGCATTGAGACTATTTTCTACTGTAACATTTTTATTCTTTTATTGATTTAAAAAATATTTTTTGAGTTATTTTCTTAGAAGTTATTTCCTTTGTATGGAATTTATTTCTACAAAAGGATCTTTTTAATGTCCCAAGCTTTTTGGGCTACATCAAACAACGTTGCCAATAAAATTAACACATGTATACAATCAATTCAAATATTCACAGATTTTGGTGGCTAATGTATTCATGAGGGACTGAAATTTTTTAATGGATCCACATGCTTTTGTTTGCACAGATGTATTTTTTATACATTCTTTTTTATATTATTTTCCATTATGGTTTATTGCAGGATATTGCATATAGTTCCCTGTGCTATACAGTAGGACATTGTTGTTTATTCATTCTATATATAATAGTTTGCATTGCACAGAAGTATTATAACCAACTTTATATTATTTAATTTAAAATTAATCACTGAGTCTACATTTCAGTTATATGTATTGAACACATATATTTTTACCTTCTCTAAAAGTGCATTAATATCATGATAAAGGCACCCATCACAAGAATATTTAATTTACAGCAATTATCTTCCAGTTTGGATTACTTCAAAAGCATTTCTTTCATTGGAAAACTTTACATTTTTACTCTGCCTTAGTGAACATTTATAAAAACTTTTTTAACAAAATTGAAGTATAGTTGATTTACAATATTGTGTTGGTTTCAGGTGTACAGCATAGTGATGCAGTATTTTTGCATATTATTTTCCATTATAGGATATTACAAGATAATCGGTATAATTCCCTGTGTTATACAGTACATCCTTGTTCCTTAGGTATTTTATATGTTTTAGTTTGTATCTGTTTATCCCATACCCCTAATCTGTTGCTCCCCCACATTCTCTTTCCCTTTTGGTAGCTGCAAGTTTGTTTTCTATATCTGTGAATATGAGAAACAACTTCCAAATAAGACATTTCATTAAGTATAAGAAATTAATAAACGAAACAATTGTGATATGTTACATATGGAGTACATATTTTCTCATGGATAATACTTTTCTAAATCCATAGTGATTGTCCAGGCAAATGCAATATTTAACTTAACATTGACATCTTACACATTGAACCATTTGGGGGTAATGTATGTTGTTTAAAATTTTTCTCATGTGTAATTAATTTTTAAGGAAATTATAAATAGCCATTGTAAAATTGAGTATTATTTAGCATATAAGACTTTTTTAACTAAGAAATGATTAGATAAGCTTGCCACTGTAACATTTTTCAAGACATAAGCACTGTTATATAAGAGCAAAATCTCTGGAAGAAACAACCTAAAATAAAACAATTCCATAAACAAATTCCCCAGATACATAAGAATCCCAGCATGTTACAATGGGATTTTATGATATGTTCAAAAAGAAAATGCATTATATGAGTTCTATACAATAATTTGAAATGTTCTCTGACACTAATTAGTGATTTGACCTTGAATAAATCACCAAATTCTTTTCTGCATCATTATTCTGATTTGTAAAGTGAAGACATTTACTTGAATAACTGCCAGCCTTTTTCCAAGAACGGAATTCTCAGATTGTATGTACTATATTTGTTGATAGAAGATATCAGTAGAAGAATCATAAAGCGAGTGTTTGATAAAAGGACTTCTCTCTCATAATTTACCACAGATTTTATCACAGTTTGATTATGGTTTTGAATTTTGTGATTTAAATATTTATTTGTTTTACTTTGATGTAATTCTAACAAATGATAACAATTACAAATTTCACTTGATATATTAGGTAAAGATTATCTTTTCCTTAAAATTAATAGTCTTAGGTACATTTAAAGTTATATGCTGTATAATATATTCAATCAAAATATACTGAGATGTAATTAACAGGATTAAAATAGCTTTCTGTGTTGTAGCATAATTTCAATGAAGGGTGGAGATTTTACATCTAATTTGCATTTGCCAGTTTACTAGGTTTTTTACTTTTATTATGTGCAATTAATCAGAAAATATTCTGAACTATTTTTTTCTCTTCATTTTTTGAATTACTTGTACACTATATTAGTTTTTGTTTTTGTTTTTTTAATGTTGTTGTTAGAATGACCTGGTTTTGTTTTCTTTTTCAGAGCTGAAAACATTGTCCTAACTCTACATCCTGACTTCATTTGTAGCTTGAGCATATAATATTGACATTATATACTTTCCCACAATTTAGTTGGAAAAAAATTAGATTTACTAATAATTTTAGGCCAATGAATATTGTTTTAATGCAATGAAATTATTGATAGATGTGGTAGGCTAAGCAGTGGCCCTCCAAAAATGTCCACATTGAAATACTGGGGTCCTTTGAATATATTAACTAATAGGGCAAAAGGAACTTTGCAAATGTGGTTAAAGATCTTGAGCTACAGAGATCATTCTGGATTATCTGGGTGGATTGATGTAATCACAAGGGTAGTTATAAGAGTGAGACAGGAGCATTAAAGACAGAAAAAGGAGATATGGTGTCTGAACCAGTGGTGGTTGTGATGTACTTTCAAGATGAAGGAACAGGCAATAAACCAGGGAATGCCAGTGGCCTTCAGAATCTGGAAAAGGCAAAGAAACAGATCCTCCCTGAAGGCTCTAGAATAAATATAGTACTGACAGCACCTTGATTTTAGATTTCTGATCTCCAGAACTATAAGAGAAAAAAATCTGTATTGTTTTAAGTCATTAACTTTGTGGTAATTTGTCAGTGCAGCAATAGAAAACTAATACGATAGCCTCTTAAGTATGTTTGTATGTTTCCTTTGTGTCTGTATTCATTCCCTAGATCTTTCGTCAATCTTTTGGATTCAATGTCTCATGAAAACCAGTATTGCTTTAAAGCATCATAGTGCTATTTGATAATGTTAAACAAAATTAAGTAAAATTAATATTTACCTAACACAATACTACAAACTGGGGCTTCCCTGGTGGCGCAGTGGTTGAGAGTCCGCTTGCCAATGCAGGGGACACGGGTTCGTGCCCCGGTCCGGGAAGATCCCACATGCCGCGGAGCGACTGGGCCCGTGAGCCATGGCCGCTGAGCCCGCACGTCCGGAGCCTGTGCTCCGCAACGGGAGAGGCCACAGCAGTGAGAGGCCCGCATACCGCAAAAAAAAAAAAAAAAAAAAATACTACAAACTGCTTTTCTCACATAATACATCATTTAAATCAGATCTCATCAATAGTGAGAAATGTAAATAATTTCATTTGATAGTTGCATAATATTTCATAGCATAAATGAGCTGTTTATCTAACCATTCTGTAAATGGATATTTAGAATGTTTCTTTTCTTTTTAATTGTTAAAACTTCTGCAATAAAATTCAATTGTAAAACAATACATTGATTTTATCTTTAAACATTTAATCCCTTTTATAATTTCTTTTTACCTCTTGGCCAGTTTTGATATTGTACACTTGGTGTGTAAATAATCCATATCATCTAGACTTTATTTTACTTTTTTTCGTGAATAATATGTATTAGTCTTTCACATTTTGTATAAGCTCCTCTTTCATATATCTGGTAATGCTTCCTTTCTTCTACACACACATGCACACACATGTTTGTGTATTTTAAATTTGACTTTATTTTTATCTTCTAATCAATCTTAAAGAAAATTTATTATATTGGTAATTTTAAAAAGAAAAAAATTTATATACTTCATTTATCCTTTTTTTAAATTTCATTATTTTCAGCATGAATCTTTACTAATTTTTCTTCCTACTTTTGGTTTAACTTCTTTTTCATTTATCTTAAAATATTGTCTCAAGGACTTCTAGCCATTAAATTCATGTTCCAGGCATCAATGAGGAGAAAAAGAGAAGGCAAAATAGGCACACATCTCTACCCAGAATTCAGGGGAGCATGTTTGACTGAAACCAGTCGTTAGCACATTCTATTCTGGGTAGCTCTATTGATTGGCTCAAACAATGATCATAGAGCTGAGAACAGTCTGCTGAGGCACAAGGCATTCATAGAATGAGAAATTCATTTCTCCACTATGTTTATATTTGAAAGGAAATATCTGGAATGGCTGAAAGTCTTTTTCACACCATGCATAGCCTTATAAGTCAACACAGATGCGAAAAGAACTGAGAAATGGGCAAACTCTGCCTTCCTGAGAAACAAGTTGTCTGAGTTTTAAATTGTGTGAAAAAATAAATGCCTATTTTGCTAAGGAGTTTAAAAAATAATTTTTGAAATATCATAAATTATGAATTTTCACAATCTGAATAAGCTTGTGTGACTCTAACCTAGATCAAGAAACAGAACATTACCACTACCCCAGAAGCTCCTTTTATGCTTTCTTCCAGTTAATCAGTAACATCCAAGGGTAACCACTGTCCTGTAGTCTAACAGTATAGATTAGTTTTGTCATGTTTTAAATTTATATGAATGGAATATATATTAATTTTTGGTCTGGATTATTTGGCTTGATATTCTGTTTGTGAGAGGCATTAATATGGTCACGTGTAGTTCCAGTTTGTTTATTCTTATTGGTATTCTGGATTTCATTGTGTGAATATACCATGATTTACTTACCCATTTTTCTGCTGATAGCATTTGGGTAGTTTCTGTTGGAGGCTATTATTAATAGCAATGCTCTGAAAATACTGGAACTTGTTTCTCAGTGAACATATGTATGCATTTCTGTTGGGTGCACACCTAGGCATGTAATCACCAGGCCAAAGGATAGGCACATATTCAGCTTCAGTAGATGCTGACAATATTTCATAATGGTCATAAAATTCACATTCCTACCAGCAATACATGAGAGTTCTATTTCTTCCACAGTTTTGCTAATGCTGATATTTTCATTAAAGGCTTAAAATGTTGAGTTTTCTGTCACTTGAAATAATTTATTGTTATTAAAAACCTTCCTGTTTTATTGACTTTGCTGCTCTGACTGTTGTTTTATGTTATGGAGGAAATTGGGAGGGAAGATTGCTTATTCATGTCAAACTCAAGTCTCCATCTTTCTGGAAAATTTCAAGCACTCTATTCCTTTTACTATAAGAATATATATTCTGTCTTATACAGCCTCTTGTCATTCCTAAGTAAAAATAACTGTATAGAGTCAATGTTTCTATTTTTGTTTTAATTCCTTCTTAAACCAAAGGAATTAATTTAGCTGTGGAATTATTTGGCCAGTTGATGAGGGGATGTTGCTTCATTAGTCAGACATTGACCCTGTTCTATTTTTGACTAGAGATAAATTTAGACCATGTATTAATTCCATTTAATAAACAAATAAATACATTTTAAAAAGGAAAATAGTTGTGTCATAATTGTCTCTTCCAGAAAATTGTGATAGTAAAAACATATTTTCTTTGAGTGTAGTTGTTGAAAAGAAAATTTAAAAATCTATGAACAGTAAATGCTGGAGAGGGTGTGGAGAAAAGGGAACCCTCCTACACTGTTGCTGGTAATGTAAATTGATATTATGGAGGATTATTATGGAGAACAGTATGGAGGTTCCTTAAGAAACTAAAAATAGAACTACCATGTGATCCAGCAATCCCTCTCCTGCGTATATATCTGGAGAAAACCATAATTCGAAAAGATTCCTGCACCCCAATGTTCATTGCAGCACTATTTACAATAGCCAAGACATGGAAACAACCTACATGTCCATCAACAGAGGAGTGGATAAAGAAGATGTGGTACATATACACAATGGACTATTTCTCAGCCATAAAAAAGAATGAAATAACACCATTAGCAGCAACATGGACGGACCTAGAGATTGTCATACTGAGTGAAGTAAGTCGGACAAAGACGAATATCATATCACTTACATGTGGAATCTGAGGGAAAAAATGGTGTGAATGAACTTATTTACAATACAGAAATAGAGTCACAGATGCAGAAAACAAAGCTATGGTTACTAGGCGGGAAGCAGGGGAGGGATAAATTGGGAGATTGGGATTGACATATATACACTACTATATATAAATGGATAAATAATAGGGACCTACTGTATAGCTCAGCAAAACATTTTTAAAGGCAATGTGAGGGAGGGTATGTGGTCAGCTTGTGTCCAATTCTCTGATTGATGTTGAGGTAACATGGTGGTTAACATTATCAATCTTTAGGTGCCAGAAGGTCTGGAGGCTTCATGTTCATAATCATCAGGCAGTTAGTTTCTTCCATTTTTTGGTGTTTTTTCAGCATCTGAAAAACTCAGGAAATATACATCAGATACTACTATCTAGGTACTTCAGAGAGGAGCTAAAGCAGAGGATATGGGAAGGGTCTGTCCTGGGAAAGGCCCATAGGGTCCTGCTCGGTTACAATATGATAGGAATAGTATATTAAGTTAGGATATTAATGAGTCCAGGGTGCACAAGAAGTTACATTAACAGATAGTTACCCTCCTGCGTCAGTCCCCCAAAAGGGTGCTCCTTCCCAGTGTTGTCTGAGCCAAAAGAAGGAGACTGAGTTTGAGTTTGGTTCAGAAGCAAAGGAAAGCTTTATTCTCTGATCAGAGACTGTACAGTCCCGAGATCTAGCTCTAGCTCTAGAGCACACGCTCTCCCGACAGGCTGTGGGCGGGGCTGCTTTATAGGGGTCTTGTCAGCGGGAGGGGGTGGAGTTCTCGCAGGGCGGGCGCAGCTGCGCAGCTGCGCTGCTCACGCTCCGGACTGAGTCCGGTGCAGCGTCTCCGCCCACGGACCGCCGCCTCCATCTTGAGTTGAGCTGACTCGCGCGGCGCTTCAGCTCGTGGTGTGAGGTGTTGGCACAGCCGCATTACCTGAAGAACTCTGGTCTGAAAGCCTGGGTGAAAGCCTTTGCACGCAGCACCGTACGAGCAAGTAAAACTAGACTGTGCACAAAGGAAAAAAGGTTAGACTTTATTTCATTACCCAGATTCTATATTTCCCAGGAATTGTTAACAGGCTTTGCCGGTGATAAATCTCTCCTCTCTCTTTTGTTCTACTCCTCATTCTTGAGGGGCACTGAGGGGTGAAGGAATGTCTTCTGTAACTACTTTCTGCTGAGTTTGGGCGTCGTCATAACCCCGGGTAGTAGAGCAGAACTTCTCCACAGCTACCTTTAGAGATGTTTGATTGTCACCAGGTCCTGTTTGTATCTGTGAGCAAATAGCATTTGTCTAACCTTTTGGAGACAAAGAACACCAGATAATTTAAGATACACACCCCCAAATGTTAGCAAGAGAATAATGGCCACATGCCAAATTTTTCCTAAAAATGAAGGTATGGAGGTCTTTTGCCTATAGGTCTTTTTCCTGATTATGAGGCTCACTGCCATGGCCTGAATATCCCTGGTCACACTTCAGGTCAGAGAGAAGTTCACATGAGTAGTCAAGGGGGTCCATTTCCCCAGGTTTGTCCTTCCGGAGGTTGGGGCTCAAGGGCCCTCTTCACTTGAGTGTGATGTGCCCACAGAGGGATCTCCTGTATCTTCAGGGCAGAAGGGGTGCTTAAGATCACCAAGTGGGGTCTGTTCCACTTAGCAGTGAGCTGATATTGCAGGCTGCTACTTTTCCATGTTTTTAGGGTCACCCTGTCTCACGGCTAAGGGATGGAGGGCCAGGTAGGTGGATGCTGCCTGTACCTGGTTGCCGTAGTCCATGAGAGCTTTCATGGTTTCTCCTACTTGGAGGGCATATTTGAGTTGTTTCATTTCAAGGGGGTTAAGGTATCCCTTTTCTCGGGCTTGGGGAATGGGTCTACCATATATGAGTTCAGATGCACTTAATTTGTCTCTTGGGGCTAACTGCATGTGGAGCACACAAATGCTGGACCATTATCACTTTGTAGGGACCCCGGGAGCCCAAACATGGGAATTATTTTTTTTTAGTAATGCCTCAGCCACTTCAGCTGCTCTTTCAGTTCTAGCGGGAAATGCTTCTGTACACCCAGAAAATGTGTCTGCTAGCACCCAGAGATACCTGAAATTGCCTGGAACTTTCGGCAGGATAGTGAAATCAATCTGTCAGTCTTCTCCAGGATATGTCCCTCTGGTCTGATGGGCCTTACCTGGGGGTTCTGGTGTTGGGGTAGTTTATTGTGCAGATGGGGCATGCCTCAACTAACGGACTGATTATACTTTTCATACCAGAAGTTACCATGACCCCAACTAGCCAATTATATAAGGCTTCCCTTCCAAAGTAAGTTCCGTGATCAAGGAGCCTCCCTGATGGCTCGACAAGCTGCGGTTTGAAGAAAGCATTGCCCTTGTTCATTAACTAGCTACTCACGGCCCCATAGATCTCTGTTGAAGCCCCAGTTTTGGACTTTGTCTAATTCTTCCTTTGTGTAGGTTGTGAATAATTGGATGGATCTGGCCTTTAATACATGAGGGGTAGTTGACAAGATACTGGTTCTAGGACTGCTCTTTTGGCAGTTGCATCTGCCTTGTTGTTTCCCTTTATTACCTCTGCATCCCCCTTTGGTGAGCCCTACAGTGGCTCACTGCCACCTTTTTTAAAAGCTGTACTGCTTCTAAGAGCTTCAGTATGTTTAAGCCATGCTTCACCTGCTTATTCTCCACCATAAGCATACCTCTTTCCTTCCAAATAGCCCCAAGTGCATATAGCATGGCATACACATACTGGAAATCCGTGTAAACATTTAAGATCTCTCTGTCCCGATCTCTAAGGCTCTAGTGAGGGCCGTCAGCTTGGCGTTTGGGGCAGAAATCCCTGGGGGTAGGCTTCTTGCTTCTATGACTGGATCTGGGAGGTCGCTATGTATCCCACCAGACTTTTTCCCTCTCATAAAGCTTCTCTCATCTGTGAACCATTCCTCTTCAGCATTTGGGAGAGGCACACTTCCTAAGTCGGGGTGAATACATTGTGTCTCTGGTTTCTATACAATCATGCTCTAAGGGCCCTGTTTCTGTGGGTAGCAGGGTGGAAGGATTTGGCACAGGATCCGTTTTTATGGTAGCCACTGGGTTGTCTAAAAGCATAGCCTGAACTTGAATTGAACTTTCAGGGGATAGCCATTCTGTTCCCTTAGCTCTTGTGACCAAGTTTCCTTAATCTGGTGTTCAGAACTGAGTAAGTGGCATGGGTATTGACTAAGAATTTGACAGGCTTTCCCCCTGTCCAGTGTCAGCCGAGGCTCCTCAGGGGTCAGCTTAGGGGCCCTCTGGCCCTGTCATTCTTCATCTGTTTGGACTATCTGCCTTCAAGGGTAGTGGCTGGGATCTGCCATTTCCATCCCCCTTCAGGGGCAGCAAAGACATTTTCCCTTCCAGCGTCCCTCTTGTTTACATATGGTGCACTGACTGGATCCTAATTTCCTTGGCTGCTGTCCCTCAGTGGGGCTGTGGGTCACTCACCGGAGAATTTGAGTCTCCATGGGCAGTTAGTCCAGATTCCTGTGCCGACCAGTTGACACTGGAGGGCAGTAGCCAGTAGGTGGGCTTGCCTCTGGGTCTTTTTATCTTCTGACTTTTCCTCCTCTATATCTCAGTTATTAAACATATAGTATACAACCTTCACCAGGTGAGAGGTAGGGGTATCTGGTTCTATTCCCAGTTTCGGAAGTTTACACCTAATACTGGGGACTCTTTGGGAAATGAAATACATCCTCAGGATTGCATTCCCTTCTAATGACTCAGGGGCTATGGTAGTATAGATTCGGAGGCATTCCATGAGGTGCTCTAGGAATGCCAAAGGTTTTCTGTTGGCTCCTAATTGATTTCCTTTATCTTATTCCAACTGACAGATTTTGATAAGGAATCACCCAAGGTTTACCTCATAAACAGAGGGCAGAGAATGGGTCCAGTGGGCTGGGTGTTTTCTATTCTTGCCAGCAGCTCACAGTGCTTTCTGCTAATAAGGTTCCTGGGTCTTGTAAGTGGTTCACAGGACTCCCCAGCCCACTTCAGAGAAACTTGTGCTGACTGAAAAAGGTCAAATCACCTATCCAGTACCTAGTTTGGGACCTTTTTGCACTCCAGAGTCCCTGGTGCCTTCCCCGGAACTCAGACCCAGCATCCTTGTCGTCTTTCTATTCTGTCAGCTGTTCCTTATTACCTGAGCCTTTTCCACATCTTGTCTCTTGGCTCACAGGGCTGGCTACTTTTCTTTACCAAACAGAAAGTGACTATGGAGAATGCTACTGTTGACCCCTGGAGGTCAGCAAGGAGGGCAAAAAGCCCTGGTGTGGCTGTTACTGCCTTGTACAGGGGTCAAAAGGACAGCACTACTGGCAAGACAGTGGGCAAGACTACCGTGGCTCCGTCTCAGCCACAATTTCGTGGGTATTTGGTACTGCAGAAAGGCCAGCCAGTGATGCCACAGTATAATCCCCTCAAGGGGACACAGTCTAGACTACTCTGGGGGCTCCGCTGTGTGCACACCACACCTGGATATCAGCTTGCTGGGCGGAGTTGCTGAATTTGGCCAAAGGCTATCCCCATTCTACCCTGTCAGTGTTACTCAAAGATTAGCGTCAAGAATCCTCACACAAACCTCCTAAAGCCTCCGTTGCCCTCCCATTGGAGCCAGGGAGAGCCAGAGCCTAGTGGATAGGTGCAGGGGAAAAGGCCACAGTCCATCCCATCTAGGTTGCCAAAATTTTGTTACTGACCGTCCTGAGTTGGTGCTCAACAAGGATCCTCCTGCCCAGTGTCCTTTGAGCCAATAGAACAAGGCCAAGTTTGGTACAGAAGCAAAGGAAAGTTGATCAAAGAATAGAGAGTTGCAAGCTTACTCTTTAGAGTACACACTCTCCCCAAAAAGCCCTTCATGGGGCTGCTTTATAGTGTTCTTGTAGACGGGAGGGGGACAGAGTCCTTGCAGGTCAGGTGCAGCTGTGCTGTTCACAGTACTCTAGATCAAAGTGCCGAATGCAGCATTTCTGCACACGGTACTCTGTTGCCATCTTGAATTGAAGTGTTGTGCTCATCGCTTCTGCACTTGGTCCTCCAAGCTAAAGTTTGGGGCACAGCCGTTTCACACTAGAACTCTGGTCTGAAAGGCTAGGTGGGAGCCTCTGGATGCAACACCCTATGACCAAGTGAAACTAGACTGAGCACAAAGGAAAAAGTAAGGTCAGGCTTTATTTTATTACTTAGATTCTGTTTTTATTTCTTGGGAATTGTTAATGGAATTTGCTGGTGACAATAGCCTCACCAATGTCACACACATCCATTGCACCAATACATCTTTCTCAGTTCACACCATAGGCACTATAGGACCTTCACTATGGCCACGTGATACAGGAGAAAACAAACAAACTCAGATTGGTTCATGGGTATATTGGTGTAATGCTTATTCTGTAAAGCAGTTGGAAAGGCCAGTGGGTCACATTGGAGAAAGACAAGACTGTGGACGACCTGGTGGAGGTGTCAGTACTCTGGGCACCTCTGCCGTTGCAGCTGCTCGGGGACCTGTGGGCACCTTGTGTGTTCTCCTGGGCCCTTCACTGTAAAGTTATTTATTGTACTTCTTTGGAGTAGTGGGAAAATTCTAATGTTTCTTTAGGAAAATGCCTTGCCTTGATAGTTGAATATATCAAGTTGTTGAAAGATAAAAATGGATTTTGACAGCACCACAACTCCCATTGGAGTTAGTACTGAAATATAGTAGTGAGAGGAAATCCTTCCATTTGACCGATCTTTGAACAGTATATCTGGCCATTAATTTTGCAAAAAAGGGAGAAGTAACTGGAAATAAGGGTTTTCAGATCTGGGGGTAGTGATGATTGGCTTGACTGGTTGGTAAGGGGCCTGGAATGAATATGATTACACATTCAAAGAAAGAAGGTGTTAAGAGGAAGTATATGATTGAACCTATGGTAGAGAGTATAAAAGTATAAGCATTTGTGTGTCAAGTCAGTGTCCAGCAGTGGGAACTCACTGAAGGAAAAGAACTAAACAAACTGATGAATAGGATAACTTATCCAGCATACATCAGATCAGCCAGTTCCTGTCCTTGGACACCCAGTACTTGCAGAATAGCCCATGCCACGGTCGCAGAATTAAAGGCTATATATGGGTCCAATTGCATGGGATTCTTCTCACCAAGGATGGTTTAGCTATTGCCAGTGATGAATATTTAAATAGTAAGTAGCAAAGACAGAATGGATTCCTCACTGTGGTACAAGCTCTTAAGGAGATCAATCAGCCACATGGTGGCAAGTTAATTACTATACACCTCTTATACCCAAAGGAGGGAGCATTTTATCCTTACTGTAATTGATAAATATTTCTGATGAGGGTTTCCTTTTCCTGCCTGCTTTCTTGGCCAAGACCACTACCTGAGAGTTCAAAAAATGTCTTATTTACTTAATGAGATCACGTGTAACATCACTTCAGAACAAGGAACCAATTATATGGCAAAGGTCATGTAAAAGTGGGATACAGTAATCAAACAGTGTACCTTATCATCACCCAGAATCTGAAAGCCTGATAGAAAGTTAGAATGGTACTTCTAAAGGTGCAGCTAGGGTGCCGGTTAGGCTGTGAAACTCTGTGGATTTAGGGTGTAAGTCTTCATGATGTAGTATCAATATATCCTTTGAACTAACAGCCATTATATGGTGCTGTATTCCTAACAGCTAGAATTGGGGACTAACGTTCTGCCCCATTCCAAGAAGAGGAGAAGACGCAATGCTCAAGATACAGGACTAAATCTCTTAAGTAGGCTAGAACATTCATTACTCAATCCAGATCTATGAGGAAGGCTAGTTACTCCAGATCAATATATGGATGAGGAAGCACTGATGGTTGTTATTAATAACAATGCTAATAAGAATGACTTACTTGTAGTATCTAGACAGCATGGTAACAATGGCATCACCTGCAATATAGAACTTTTGTAAGTGGAGGAAGCAGGCATGTAAATGTAACTGAGCACTTGCTACCTTGCCAGCTGTGTAATCTCTCCTGGGCAAGTACTTGCTATTTCTGAGTCTCAGTTTCCTTTTTTTTTTAATTGTTGAAAAAGGAGGGAAATTGTTTCAATTCCCTTGTGATTATTTTGATTAAATAAATTAGTGTTCATAAAGTATTTAACACAGTGCCTGCCATACAAGAGGATTCAGTATATTTTATTTATCTTTCTGTGTAGTATGTGTCATCATCATTTGTGCTATTTTTAGAGCGCTGTTGCATTTCCCTTATTAAATAATATTGAAATATTTTTAAAAGGGGGAAGGTAGTAAAATATCTTATAGAATTCTAGTAGTTGTTACTGAAGGTTTGGGGACATTTAACTCAAAATTTTTAGCTCTTTAAAAAATTCATAGCTCTTAAAAAATTCATAAACTATTTCTTCCTACTATCAGTTAAGTATCTTTTCACACTTCTTTAATATACACTAGCTATATCACAAGTACTCCTTTATGATTATTCTTAAATATCTTTGTTCTCATAATGAGTCAGTACAAAATCATTAAAAAGTAATTGTCATCACATTTTACAGACAAGTCTCTGTACTAGGATAAGGCAGTTCCAATTAAAAAAAAATGTTTTGAGGCAAGTCTGCCCTCCCCTTCCTTTCTACTTAATGACCCACAGATATTTTAATCTAGGAGTTAGACTGCCAAAAAAATACACATGCTCTAGAAGTTTTGACTTCATGTTCTACCTTCTTCTGTATAATGTTCAAAGTTAACATTACTCACATAGATAATGTAGAATTTCAATTTAATAAGTTTTTTAATACAGTATAGAATTTTGTATACCATTTCTCATAAAACACCTTTCAAAATAATTATATTGATCTGAGTTTACATTTATCCTGTAAAAACACTTGCATTATTACTGTACTTAAGCCATGTGTTATAAATTATTGGTAAATAGTGCTATTTGGTGGTTGGTTGGAAAATGGATTATTTGCCCCAGTCATACTTGTGTAAGTTGTATCACCTTCATGAAAATCAAAAGTAATTTTTTTGAGTAAAAATATACAGAATAATACGCTGGAACATGTTATAATTTTAAATATACCATACTTTAGAGTAGCTACTTATCAGTGAATTCAGAATAGAAATGCAGTTAGGCTTCCAAGATTGAAGAGGCAGAACCTTGGAAAAATCTCTTAGGATTTCAGCATATATTAACCATCAACAAATTTTCCCAAGCTGAAAATTTTATTATGACTATTCAAGACTATTTAAATAAAGCTATATAGTTACTAGAGCAGCACTGTGAATAAAAATGTCCCAGGGAATAAAAGTCTCTCACTGATATACATACTCACAACACCTTCTATGCACCTGTATCACTCAGTTCTTGATTGAGAACAACAGAAACCAATTCTATCTGAATTAAGCAAAAAATAAACGTATTGAAGGGACACTAAGTAGCTCAAGGAATCAGTAGACAAGCAAGAGAATTAGGTTCAGAATACCACCAGGATCTGAGAATCTAGTCTGCCCAAACAGGAAAGGTAGAGTGTGTTTTAGATGGCTGGCTGTGCAGTCTATTGCTGAGCTCTTCCCCATTCCAGCCACGCTCCTGCCACAGCTACCATATTGAGTCATTCTTTGACTATTGATTTTGCCTTATGCGGTATTTCTTCAATATTTAAATTCCCGGGAGTTTTATTAAAGTGGCCTTTGGGTGCTGCAAAATGGGAATCAGGAGTATGTAGCTAAATCAATTTACAGAGCTATCAGCTCTTTCCAAAGCATACATTGAGACTGAAAACAAATGACAAAGATCCCCTTGATTTCCAATGTATCAGAAAAGAGGATTTTGTCACCCAGATAATTCAAGATAGTTGAAATTGTCTTCTGAATGACACTACATTGTATGTGTCTAGGATCGTCTTCTTGATACTAAACACCGTTGTGTTGGTGGCACACAGGCAGGTGATTATCTTCCTGAGGTCTGACATTGTGAATGGATCACTTACCTGGATACTGAGACAAGAAAATATAACAATTTATTGTATTAAATTTTAGACCAATATAATTTTATAAGTATGCATACCTGGTTGACATCATTTACCATTTTATTATATTTCTATTGTTGCAGACCCTATTGATTTTTGCCTTAATAGCTAATAGTACTAATGTGGGGTTCATATTAATCTTTTGAGTCAATATTAAATTATAAGTAAATATTCAAAAACTTCTAATAGATAATTACTGTAGTGATGATTTACAGCTAGATTTATATTAATGGAATTCTTTATAAGGAGAATGAGATAAGTAAAATTTACCATGATATTTAAAGATTGCCTGTATAGAAATATGGACCATGTATTCTGTACCTAACACAATCCTGTGAGACAGTGGGCCCAGATCAAACACTCAGAGGAATAATTCCATCAGCCCAGGTGATGCACACAGCTGCTGCTTGGGCCCAAGGCTATCACATGTGGTTGTGCAGTTTGTTAATAACACAGAGGCATCTAGCTGTGGGAACTAGTGAAAGCTGACATCTAGTCCACTGCTCAAATAGCCATGTCCCTCTGGGAACATCCATCTGCTCCAAGGTAGTAGTGTTGAAGTTCCTCCAGGGTGCTTTATTATTGTACTAGTGGTGGGTTTATAACTTGGGCCTTTTCTCATGGTGTGAACTAATTTCATGTGGGTTGTGGCTGAACAAATCAGCATGTCAGGATTTCTTCCCTCTTTGCATAGCATTGAAATTTGATGGAAAATCCAGGGTAAAATTTTCCTCCTAAGTGACTCCTTTGACATTTAGCAAGAGTTCTGCTACAGTTGATCCTTTCCAAATGAGACTTTGCTTCTATTTTTTTTTAATGATCCAGATGTTATACTTAGAGACTTTTTTTTTAAAGCATACCTGAGTTTTTAAAAATTTATTCAATTTATTTTATTTTTGGCTGCGTTGGGTCTTCATTGCTGCACGCGAGCTTTCTCTAGCTGTGGCAAGCGGGCACTACTCTTCGTTGTGGTGCACAGGCTTCTTTCTCATTGTGAAGTCTTCTCTTGTTGTGGAACACGGGCTCTAGGGCATGCGGGCTTCAGTAGTTGTGGCACGTGGGCTTAGTAGTTGTGGCGCACAGGTTTAGTTGCTCTGCAGCTTGTGGGATCTTCCTGGACGAGGGATGGAACCCGTGTCCCCTGCATTGGCAGGCAGATTCTTTACCACTGTGCCACCAGGAAAGTACCCCAAATCAGACTTTGGTAAAATAATATTGATTTATGTAAATTAAAACACATGTGATCCCTGGAGAGGTATTCTTATTTGACTTACCACCTCTGCTCCAGGACATAGGGACTAATTTTTCCTCTTTTGTGGATTTCCTAAAAGCAAAGTAACAACTCCAAATCTGTCAAATAAGAGAATTGTTATTTTTTAATGAAAGGACTTTGTTTCGGCAGGAATAACGCTACATATCAGTGAATATGCAGTCTCAGTTTTTGTTGGCTTTTGCAGACTGGAAGTATAGTGTTCTTTCTTCTTTTAGCATTGCTGCGCAGCTTTCTGTGATCTGAAATTTGACCTCTATTTTGGAAGCAAGAAATGAATGGTTCTCTAACTATAAATTGAAACCCAAATCCATGTCTCAAGTCCTGGAGACTCTACTACTTTTTTTGAAAACAGAAAAGTTTTCACCCAAGTGACTTTCAAAATGAGTTATATTTCCTCCTCTAAATGTTAGCAAGTAAGCAGGGGAGCAGTGGTGAAATCATCTGTTGCCTGCCTTTTGAGAAGAGGGAAAAAAATTGACATTATATACAATTCTAGGCGATAAGTACAGACTATGAGGGAAGATGTATTTAAGAAGCAATTAATGGGCTTCCCTGGTGGCGCAGTGGTTGGGAGTCCGCCTGCCGATGCAGGGGACGCAGGTTCGTGCTCCGGTCCGCTGGGCCCGTGAGACATGGCCCCTGAGCCTGCGCGTCGGGAGCCTGTGCTCCGCAACGGGAGAGGCCACAACAGTGAGAGGCCCGCATACCGCAAAAAAAAAAAAAAAAAAAGAAGCAATTAGTTCATGATTTTTATCTTCTGCTGAGACATCTGACAAGAGTTATTTTGTTATTTTCATTATCTGGGAACCAGTTTTTTTTTTTTTCCTGAGTAGGGTAAAGAGTAGTGTGATAGTGCCATGCAATGGTGCTCTCTGTGTATGTAGGGAGAGAGTTTTAAGCATTTGGAATATTTCTTATAGATCATTCCAACAAGAAACCAACTTGCTCTAAAAAACTTTTTCCTCTTATGTTGGGAAGGTAATTATGCTAATAAAGGGCTCTTAATTTTAGCAGCAATATGAAGTAAAGAAGTAAATTTGGAATTGCAAATACCTACCTCAGAGTAAAGCATACATGGAAGACACAGCCTCTACAAGAGCAAATTATGGGATGAATATCTCAAACTGAAAATGAAAATCTTAGCTCATGTGATTGTCACAGGTTTTCAAAATTCTAGTGCATATTGAACTGACTTGAAGAATTCAAAGAAATCAAAATGAAAGATTTTGACTTCTTAGAACTTACAATGTCAAACAGACTAATAAGATAGATAGTAGAAACAAATGTAAAAATAATTCAAACTGTAGAAAAATATTAACATATTAGCAGAATAATTTTTCCATTTATGTCACATACAGTTGATGTTTCACACTATTTTAACTATGTGATATTAGCATACTTATATTAAGCTATAATTACTTAATGTATACCTACTTATTTCTTTTGAAAAACACTAGAAAATTATTTTCCTTATAATTTCCCCCCTTTTTTTTTTTGCTATGCAAGGCTGTTTTATTCCTGATTCTGTTTATTTTGGAATCTTTCATACCAAATGCTTCTCTAAACAAAAATTACTTTTTCTTTTCAAGAAAAGTCAAAAGGAAATGGTTAAGTCATAAGGAACTGCTATTAAAAGATTCAGGACTTATTTCTTGACCTGCCCTGAGGTCTTCACACCTTTCATTTTCTCCCAACAAAATTAATCCTTTATCTTTATTTTCTTCCTACCTCTTTGTCAATATATTATGTCCAATCTTAAAAGCAAATACCACAAATATGAACTATTACCAAGTTTATTATTATCATAGGCATCACAGACGAATGTAGGTTCCTATTTATAGACTGTGGCTTTTTGATTTTCATTCATTTTCTTTCTCACCTTCCTACATTGTTATCATACACACTGTTATAAAAATAAAGTTGGTTTAAATGAATATCAAGACCAATAAGAGTGGAAAAAGAAAGAAGCAGTATATTGTGGATGCAGAAGAGAAAGGGGTAAAAGGTTTCAGTTTGTCTCTATGGCAATGAAGAAGAATGAATATTTTCAAATAGTCAATTTATTTTTGTATTATTGTTGTGGTGTCTCTTCTCCCTTTTTTGCAGACTTGAGTCATTGTCTCTTCTGGTTTTTCCTCTAGTGTTGCAGTTGATAGGGAAAATAAGGAGAGGGAATCACAAATATTCAGGAACTAGATTGAATACATTGAAAATGGGGACAAGCCCATTCTTTACTTGACATTCTGTTTCTCCTATCTCTGGAATTAAAACTCGGTGACTCTTACTTGAAATCTGATGAAAAGGAAAAGAAATCCTACATTTAATAACATTTAATAAATTCCCAAAATCCTCTCTGCTCCATTTGTTTCCCATACAAAAACTTAAATGTTACTTTTCAAAAGCCCACACATTTCCAGAAGGAACTGTAAAATTATGGAAAATTGGGATTCAGTGTTTAAACATTAAAATTCTTATTTCTATCTTCAAAGGATGGTGATAAAATTAATGAAGGTAATCATGAATGTCATGGAGTTGGACTCATCTGTTCATATATTAGCAAATTATATCCTCTAAACCATTCGTATGGTCATAATTTAGAGAAGTTTATGGCTAAAATGATTCTTTACAGACATATGAATACATAAAAGGGCTTGTAAGCTATTGTATACTGGCTCCCCAAATATCACCAACACAGGCTGTTCATAAGACAGATTTCAGTTAGTTTCTTACTATGGTAAAGGAGAAGAACTTTGTAAGTGGTCAAGAGAACTTTGTGACGCATAGTGGGTTGGGTAAGATTCAGTTTTACTGAGAAGTTTCAGTTTGATTAAATGTGGACATTTCAATATGGGGAATGAGGGGGATTGAGTAGGATTGGGATTGGTAGAAATAGCAAAGCAAGGCTTTTGGGACTAAACGTTCAAGGAGTCTTAGGATATAAACTGTTGATGCTTTATATTGAAGAGTTTGTGGGCCTTTTCATGAAGGCCCACAAATGAGCCTTCGTGAAAAAATAAATGTATTTGCCTGGATAAGAGTCTTCTGGAATAGTAAAGTTATGCTAATGAGGGTAATGGCATAATACAATCATATTATTGTAGAAAATGAGCTGAGCTATGTGGGAGAGTAGGTGGTTTCAGTCCTCAGTGTCCAAGCTATAATTGTACTCATCATTTCTTTACAAATGTTTCATTATTTTTCTAGTATGCCTGAATCATTCTTATTGTTACAGTTGAAGCTGGAATCAACCACATTTTATGAGGCCTAAAGCTTATACAATTTTGCCAGCTCTCTTATAGAAAAAGAACACACTATTATGGGAAATAACTAGGCACATGGCTTTGAAAGGTGACTTTACCAATGATATTCATACTTCATTACTGTCAGGATAGATCCATTTCTGATTAGAATAATATTAAAACACGAAGCTTGGAATTGTCCCCTTGGGTTGCAACTTCATAGATGTAGAGTCAAGAGACCCTTACCTTAAAATAGCTCATAATGGTCTATCCTTGAAGGACAAATATTTCCTATCATCAGGGTCAATCATAATTCTTTTTTTTTTTTTTTTTTGCGATATGCGGGCCTCTCACTGTTGTGGCCTCTCCCGTTGTGGAGCACAGGCTCCGGACGCACAGGCTCAGCAGCCATGGCTCACGGGCCTAGCCGCTCTGCGGCATGTGGGATCCTCCCGGACCGGGGCACGAAGCCGTGTCCCCCACATCAGCGGGCGGACTCTCAACCACTGCGCCACCAGTGAAGCCCCAGTCATAATTCTTGAACAACCTTGTGGCTTTGCCTTTATAAGGCCGACAGTCTCTTCTCTGGTACACTTGATTTTACACAAGTCTGTGTCTCCTGAATTGCAAGTCTTTAGACCTCAAATAAAGCTCTCGGTTCTTTGCAGCCTCCCTACTGATTATTGTTTGACAGAAGAATGGAATATGTTTGGAAACACAGGAACTGTATCCACCTTGAAAGAAAATTAATCCAGGGTAGTATAAAGATATAGAAAAATTATGGTAAAGCCGGAGTTCAGTAACAATTTAGAATGTATTGATCCTAGGGTCAGAATTGAAGAAGTGAATGAAAATGAAAATGAAAACCAGTTGACAAAATAGCCACAGATTTGCAGATCAGAGTGAGCAGGCAATCAAGATGAGGGAATTTTAAGAAAGGTGAAGATAATAAGTTTGTTATTTGGGCAAGGACTGTGAGCTACAGCAATTGAGGAAGGGGAATCACAAATTCCTTCTAGGACAATTTCTGTGTGTTCTTCATATACCATCATGAAGAAGACCTTGATCCTAAGGTCAGGCCCAGCTTTAGTCTTGATCTCTCCGCTATGCTTCAAGACAAATAATAAACCAATTTTATCTCCTTGGAGTTTAATTGGTGTTGCCCAAATTTCAGTCTTTTTCATGTCACCTTTACAACACCTGCCAGACTGTTTAGTTTTAACTAGATCAATTAACTTTTTTAAACATAAATAAGTATTTAAAAAATTTGTCATTATTTTTAAAAACATTATCACTTACTATAATAGAAGATAGCTATGCAAAATAAATTTAAATCAAGGTTTTAAAATTCCAGCTAAATATTGTTGCCTAACAAAGGCTCTAATAACAAAGGCCTGCTTTGTCTTCCATTAAAGGAGATTAGCAAACATAAGTGAGGTGTAAAGGCATAATAAGTGCACATTGCCATTATCTTTGATTTAATCAGAAGATTAATAGATGCTTGAATAACTTCTGTATATGTTTTCCATGTTATTTAATGCATGTCAATCTTAATGCACGTCCTTCATTGCAGAAAACACTTTTGTAATGGGCAACCTTTAACCTTCATCATCAAGCAAGAATGACATTGTGAACTTTTATCGTCTCTAAAAAATAATGTATTTCCTTTCATGCTTGTAGCCAATCTGGCTACTTGTAGCCATGATAATTTTCCATGGGCTAACGGAATAAGTGGCATCAAATCACAGACAGTAATTCTTATTTTACCCTTCAAAGATGCATTTCTCTCGGTACCATATTGTCAGGTAGCGGGTAAGAAAAATGTGATTATAAGAGCCCTACTCCTGCTGTTACATGTTACAGTAGTCAACAGATACTTATTTTGCATATGTTATGTTGCAAGAATTGTTCCAGCATTCGGAATATACCAAAGAATAAAACAAAAAATTACCGCTCTCTAAATGACATTGGAAAACTTACATGCATTACACAATTTGATTATAAGAAATATAAATCAAATAAAAACATGTAATATTTATAAATATAATTATAAATATAATTACATAGATATGTACACAATATATAAATAAGTAAAAAATGAAAATAAATATAAATATAATGATGGATATCACCCTTGATACTACACAATATTATCAGCATACATTGCCATTGGGATCAATATCCCAAACAATTTTGTACAATGTACAATATTCTGAATACTGTCTTCTGTTAGCCCCATATCTAATAGTCTTACTTGCTGATTGACATCATTTGCAAAAAGTTTTTGCCTGCATGGGGCTAGGAATATTTACCAACTTCTACTGCAATAACCTTTATGGAAAGGCAATAAGTCTTGAGTCCATGTCTGAATATATTCCCAAATTGATCTTGAAATCTTCTGCTTCCATCTCGCTCCATCTCAGTATTCCCAGGAATCTGAGTTCTTCAAGGTAGAACTCTTTCTTATTTATATTTGTTTTCCTAATAAATAGAAAATAAAGCTCTTGCCACATTGTAGGTGATCAATATTTATCTTTGACTAGATGAGTGAAGGAAGACTGAAGACCATATCATTTGAATGAAATGAACATTTCCCTGTGGCTAATAGAGTAAACTATTTAGGCCTTATTAACTCCTAAGGCCCAGAAACATGAGGAAACACAGTGATTTTGTACACCTAAGAGCCTCTGAACTCATGAAAACATTGTCCAAATATTGTACTGCCCAAGTTCAGAGTGTTTCCAAAGCAGTTGGTAATCATAGTCTGCTTTTATTGTATATGCCATATTATATAGCATGCTTTTAATCTGAGAGAGAAAAGAGAGACAGGTAAAAAGTATGATTCCCAGGTCTTTGGAAAAGACCTGCGGTGGAAAAATACATGCTCTGGGACTTCTAACACTAGCTCAGTCTTTTGCTTAATACCCAAGCTTTGGTCAAATATTTTGCTTACTTAACCCATGAATATATGGCTCTGCATATCAACTGAGAATTTTTCACTCTACTTAAGTCACTTGGTTCTAAAATGTGTTTGTTCCCATCTGACAGTGACACTGAGATATAACTCCTCACTGTGATCTTAGCTTGAAAGTGACGCTCTGGTGAACTTGCTGATTCTTGTCTCTTATGTCCTAGTTGTTTCTCTCCCAACTCCATATCCTAATGCTTGTCTTTGCTAATCTTCAGCACTCATGTTACAATAGCCTGTGAATGCCCCTCACCCATAGTGAGGCAGTGTCTCCTAAGGGCTTCTAGTTGAAGACTGCAGCACAGGCAGAGGATCAGGCCGTCTGGGTATTCATAGAGGTCTAGTAACTTCTTGTGGCTGACCTTTGTTAGTAAGTATCGATTAGTGTCGTTTTTCCTTGATTCTAATCTCCGAGATATTTTGCTGGAGTTTATAAAGATAATTTGAGGTTAACAGCTAACTTCAGAATGTTTTTGCTTCCTAATCTCATCCTCAGAGATATCCTTTGTAGATTTGATTGCTGACATTTACAACAATCTTTGAACTCTGGTAATGTCAGATAAAAAAATTTAACATGAGTTCCTGACTACTGAGAATAAATTTTTTAGGGCTTTCTTTTCCTGTAGATCATAAGCACAAAGTTTTAGTATCTGCTTCAGGACAAACAAAACTTTTATTATTTCTATAGGAAAAAAAACAACCATTTAAAGGATCCATAGTTTTGGGAAAGAGGTCTTCTATCTTTCGCCTATTAAAACTTGTTTTTGTTTTTGTTTTGGGTAAGAACTTTTTTTCAGCCTTTGTAAATTCTTTCTAGATTCTCTGAATATACACAATATTACATATATATTTATATAAAATATATTATGTTTATATATTATACATTTATATAATATATATTTATATATTTATAAATTAATTTATATAAATATATACATAATCTTTTCATTTTCTTAAGTTATTCTTTTCTCCATGGAAAGATAATGAATAGATAGAAGAAATACACAAAACTGTGGCTCTATATAATGTGAACATAATATTCACATACAATTTGGGAAATTCCTTAATATTTTCGAACAGAGAACCCATGTGAGAGAGCATGAAGTGATTAGACAGGTAAGAAAGTATTCTGAGTTGGAGGAAAGGGTATGATATCTATCAGATCAAAAGTGTAATATGATGTGATGGGATTAGATATTGTGCCAAGTTCAATAATTATGGATAATAACAGTATTAATGGACATGAGCTGGCAAACTAATAGATCAACAGTTTTGTGGAGAGGAGGCAGAAGCACTGTTTGGCTAATATTTATTGAGAAACTAATGATCTCAAAGTTCTAGTAGAATGCTGGTCTCTATAAAGTTAGTTTTTCTCTACTGGGCTCTCTTATTGATGGCAGCATCTGATGTAGAGGCTAAGTAGCAGTGGTGACTCCAGAATTCCTGTATAAGAGAGGGTTATGTATGTCCACATGGTATGGGCCACTAGGGCACTAGGCTTGAACTATGTTTACATGATAAGCATACTCTTTTTACTTACATTCTGTATTTCCTTGGGTATTAGTGTGTGTTGGGGGTTCTTTTGAGGTTTATGGAAAAAGCTAAATTCTCTGTAAGTAACGCTTTTGCTGTTAACTCTGCTGAGTCACCTGATTGGTCAATGAGGGAAGCATTCACTGCCAACTAAATTTAATATCCAGTCTAGTTTTGGCTGCAGTAAATACAGACAGTCCTAACTTTGCATTTTCAATATGAACAAATTTCATTCACTACAATTTAGTTAACTAACAGCAACTTTCCCTTAAAACAGAGTTCAAATTTCAGTTACTACAGTATATTTACTGTGAATGATCACATAAAGTAAAAACTTTGCCACTACCTCTTCAGTCCACAAATTTCTATGTAAATGATAGGTGCACATCATGATCAGTGACCAGTCGTGTCACTTCCTTCAAGGTCTGTCATTGATTGGTCACTGTGTGTTTGTTATTCAGTTCACACACAGAAAGAAAAACCATAGCCTTTTTGTTTACATCATAAACTGAGGTGACATTTTACAAGGATTGATAATCAAGAAGGAATTGTCCAACAAAGATGAAAATGCATCAAAGAAACAAAAAGTGGTAATGTTGAAAATCGAATTAGGATCTTGTGTAAATGGAATTCTAGAATAGCTTGAGACACTCCAGAGGAGCTTAGTGGGGCAAACTTCTCGAAGTAAATGAGAAAAGTGGTTGTGATGAAAAGGATGACGATGTCTCAGAGAAAGTGACTCTGGCAAAAAAAAATTCACATTAAAGGAACTTTGGAGATATTTCATGACCTCGTAATTGGAAAGGATAAAATGCTGGAAGTTGATTAAGACTTAGAAGAGAGTATGACAATTTTCCAAGGCATAGAAAAGATACTTGCTCCATATTGTAAGTTACATATTGAGAATAAGGAAAGCACTGTTCAAAGCACTCAAGATGTTTTTTACAAAGAAATAAAACTCTTAATGTTTTTAATGTTTTAAATTACAGTGTACAAAATAAGTAGTAGTTTTACTATATTTTTTATTTCCCTACGCATTTATAGCCAAGAGCAAAAGAGTTTTTAATGTGTGTTTTTGTTTTTTTTTTCTGTACGCGGGCCTCTCACTGTTGTGGTCTCTCCCGTTGTGGAGCACAGGCTCCGGACGCGCAGGCTCAGCGGCCATGGGCCCAGCCGCTCACGGGCCCAGCCGCTCCGTGGCATGTGGGATCTTCCCGGACCAGGGCACGAACCCGTGTCCCCTGCATCGACAGGCGGACTCTCAACCACTGCGCACCAGGGAAGCCCTAATGTTTTATTTAATAAATTTATTTATTTTATTTTTGGCTGCATTGGGTCTTAGTTGCTGTGTGCGGGCTTTCTCTAGTTGTGGCGAGCGGGGGTTGCTCAGCAGTTGTGGCACACGGGCTTAGCTGCTCTGCAGCGTGTGGGATCTTCCTGTACCAGGGCTCAAACCCGTGTCCCCCTCATTGGCAGGCGGATTCTTAGCCACTGTGCCACCAGGGAAGTCCCAAGAGTTTTTAATGTTTTGACAGACATTTTTAAAGTTCATTTAATTGTGTATTGTAGTTTCCTATTTTTAGTAAGAGCACTTTGCACAGTTCACCTTGCACAGTCATTTTTTTGGTGCTGCACTGTTACATACAGTGAGGATTACCCATACTTTTAAAATGTATAAATATTGGCCAATATCCAGTTTAAATTATATTACAAATTAAGTCTTTTGCCTCCAAATCAAATATTAATAACTCGCACTAATGAGTTAAAGGTTGACAGATAAATATCTGGCAGAAACCTATTAAAATTACTCCTGTGTGTTACAAGTAGTGAAACAAATTACTATGCTTTACCTAGGAGAATACATTAAACAAAACATAATTATGTTCTTTTTTGCCTCTCTTTCCCAGCACAACTTAGTTAAATAATTTACTTTTACTTATGCACAATTTGAAAACACTGATGATCTTTCATAAACTAGGGCTACAAATGCATGCACTTAGTAATATTTTTCCATTTTTACTGTAACACACGCTCTAGTGGCAAAATATAACTGAGAGATGAATACAAAAGACAGCAACTTTTGTTGCCCTCTGAAAATCATCCCATTCCACTGCCTTTACTAATGCCTCTATTCTCTACACCATTGCTACAGCTGCTCTCTCCCTTTCTGAAATGGTAGATAATTCTGTTTTTCTTCTCTCTCTGTACGTGATTCCAAAACAATCATCAAAAAGAATTTCAAACAGAAAAAAATCAAAGAAAAGCTCCTTCAAGAACATGTACCTAGATTCCATTCATTCTTTTCCCAAATTTCAGTTTGGATAGCCAATGAAGCAATGGCTTTCTGATTCTGAAATACTCCCTGCTATGAAATCCTGAACACTTTTCTCTAAGAGAGCAACTTAACCTTGTGTTTATCGTGCTAGACAGTACTTTTCTTTCTCCAAACTTGATTCCCATGATGACAATACAGGAACGTCTAGAATTATGTAATGATTCTGTAGGCAACCAAAGCAGTCTCTGTACGGTCCTTCATAATTTTTCCTAGGCTTTGGACTCAATCTTACAGAGCATATGAGCAATAACAGGAGACTCTCAGGGAGGCTTACCCCTGTTTCTTGGTTCAGAGTAAGCTTTGCCAGAAGCCAGGTTGAAACTTTAAGATATTTATGAGCTTACAGCAATAAAAGATACTGAATTCCATGTATATATTCATTAGAGTTTGATTAAACCCCATATTTGTGTAGGACCTTTGACTCTTATCCTATGCTCTTAAGTGTGCATGAATTGTTACCTTATTTTCTCAGTAACTTATTAAGTGTAAGCCAGTCCTATCCTGCTAAGATAGGGCTATCACATAAAATACAGAACACCTAGTTAAATTTGAATTTCAGATTAACAAGAAAAAGTTTAAAATATAAATATGTCTTATGAAGTATTTAGGACACACTTACATTAAAGCTTCAGGTTTCTTTTCACCAAGCCCTAGATTATGTGAGTAGAACAGATTCATACTTTTTGTTATCATCTTGTTTTGATCAACTTGATACTTTGAAAACACAAACACACACACTGTGGTGAATTTGAGATGAAATAAATGTACAGGGTCTCTCTTTCTCTCTATATGTATATGTGTATATTTAACATATTCCGTATTATATAAATAAGAACTACTTAAGTATAAATTTTCTTCAAAGCAATGGACATTTCAGGATATTTTAAATTTTGTTAACATTTTAAGCAATAATTCACTATTTTTAGTAACTACTTCGAAAACCATGAATCATGTTACTTCAAAAATATTAAAATTGTTAAAATCTGTTTATTCCCAAGTATACTTTAATTAAATTTAAAGTAAGTTTAAATGCATTATTTAACCATACCTACTTTCAAAAATATTTGAAATAGATTTTCATCATATCATGTTCTCAGAATGTTCACAGAATGAGAGTGAAATTATTACAGACCATCAAAACCATAACAAAGAATACAGAATAAAGTTGTCTTTGTCCTTTATCTTTGCTTCCACATTTCCTCAAATTTTGTCCCATCTGAAAAGAAGATTCCATCTAGTTCTCAAAACTGTCTAAGTGATGGTAAGGAAAACTTTAGATTTGCTTATTTATTTATGTTCCATCATCTTGAAGAGATTTTGGATTATTTAAAAAGAAGACATATATTAAAAGGGAAATACAAATCATGCCATTATACAGTAGTAAAAAAAAGATAACATAGGTATACACACAAAATATACATATCAAAAACTGGCCATAATGTGTTATAAGCAAGAAAGCAAGAAGTTTGACTTTACGCTTGGAATATATTACCTAAAACATAGGCATATTAAATTTATCTGTGGTCTTTTAAAAATCTAGGTAGTAGGCTAATGAATGCAATCAGAATTTCTGTATGTACTTTCTATTAGCAACTGCATGGACAAGAGGAAAAGGAGGGGGGATAGAATGAGTGGAGCAGCAGTGAAGAGGAAGTGACATTTCTCTGAGTATATCATTTTGTGTAGCTCTGACTCTTAGAACCACAGTAATGTGTCTTATAACTCTCCCCACCTCAATTAGAACCAAACAGGATGTGGGGGGAACAAAAGCAGAATAGGAACACTAAAAACTAAACCTAACTAAATTAAAAATTAAAAACATAGCCACATTGAAATGGGTAGGGAAGAAAAGAAATAACCTTATTAACTTTGAAAAACAGTATCTTGACTAGAAGCTTAAATACAAAAAGAAGTGTATATAAATGCTGCAATCTAGTTAGTAAATGTGTTTCTCATAAATAGATGGATAGGTAGGTAGGTAGATATGTAGGTAGGTAGATGGATAAAGAAATATAGATGTATGCCTGTGCATGGGTTACTATATATTCATACATTTCCTGGCTATGTCTATTGAGAGGGCATAGAGGCAATGACATCCCAGCAGCAATGAGCACACCTAGCACCCAGATATTGGTTTTAAACACCATTCCCCAATAAAAGGAACCACAGATTCTTTAAGAACTAATTGATTCCAGGGCTGGGGCAAGGACAATATAATATGAACTTGGAATATCTTGGTCAGAAAATATGGAAGTGCTCAGTAAAGTTGGCACTTGTTGACAGAACACAGGAGCCAACCACAAGTAGCTCCTAATGATCAAAGCTGGAACCATTTGAATAATAAAATAAATAATGGTGGCATTTGATTTTAATGCCATAAATTAAAATGAATATATGCAAGTATATTCATTAAATATAATGAATATACATTTTACTTATAATGATGTCAAAAAATAATCAAATAAATATTCAGACTGGATATCTCAGCCAACAAATTAAGTTTTCCTATTTTCTTTGGGGGATAATCTTTGTTGATTATTGTCCCCAAATGCCACATCTGAGTGGAATAGTAGAGATACCTTAAAAATAATCTGTATCCAGTGTGGAATTTTTGATGTCTAATATATTACTGAAATATCTAGTCATATTTTCTTTAACATGAACTATTATTTGAATGCATACAAACACACATATAGGTAACTCCAGAACCAAATTATCTATTGCCATTCAATCAATGAGACATGGTACCTGTATTTCCAGAAGTGTCCAATATGATTCTATAATGAATAAATATAACCATAGAAGAGTTGTATTTTTGCATATTGCATGATTTAAATATTGCTTTTCCAAGGGACATGCTATGTAATTCAGGCAGCTGCCACTAGATGGGGAGGAGATATATGGGCATAGAGACTATGTAGCAAGCATTATGTTAAGTTCCCCTTAAGGAACGTACGCGACTATCAATAGTTTTTTTGTTTTTTTCTTAACAAAACTTAAATTCAATCTTATAATAATAAGCTTTAGGAAGTATTGTGATTTAAAACCAAAATTCAATAAAAATAAAATTAAATAAAAATAAATACTTAAAAAACCCTGGATGTATAGTGTAATTTTATATTCATCTGCTTTTGCCACAGTCAGGTAAACATCAGATACTTTTTCTACAATTCCTTGAAGTCATGAGAAACTTGAAACATTTTTAGATTAATTCTAGTAATTTGGATTTCAGTAAGTAGCTGAAATCTCTGTCGTAACTTGGGGGCTCTGATTTTGGAAAATCTCATGCCACTTTGGTATTTGAGAATTAGAAGTTTTTATAATTCTGGTCTTGCTTTGTTCCTGTTAAATTTCTCATTCTAATCTGTTTTGCTGACTTCATTTCTCAGCTTCTTAAAAACTTTGTGACAGATTGCTTGTTGTCTATCCATATCCACTCTTACATTTCTCCATAGTAACAGTTATAGCTGGCCACATAGTTGACCAAATTAAACACTGTGTTTTTAGCTTCCCATGCATTTGCGTGTGGACATCTGACTAAGTTTGGATCAGCAGAAATGAGCAGAAGTCTTTGAGCCATCATGCCTTTTCCTTAAAACGAATAAGCCTGAGCGTCTTAATTCCTTTCTCTCTTCTTTCTGGCTGGCAGGTGATATAAAAAGGAGCAGCTTGTTTGTACCCAGAGATAGAAGTCACATATTGAGGATGATGGTACCACTGTACTATGTCTGGTCAACTTACTGCTGTACTCTAACATAAGAAAGTAAAACTTATATTTAATTGAAGTGTCTAGTATTTCACCTCTGTTTAAAGCAGCCTAACCAATGTCCTAATACATGTACAAAATATTTAACTACAACATTATTTCAGTATTTGTGTAGAATCTCATGTGCGTACATTCTGGACATACTTGGGATCTGAGGTACATGATGGACATTATTTCTTGCTCTTAGTCTGAAGACGGTAAACTTAATCAACTGATAGTGCCAGCCCTGTAGTAACTGTCATTTAGGATAGCTTCTTTGTGTTTTACAATCCCCCCTTCTTTTGATAAACACTCATGGTGCCTCTGGCAGTCACATCTGTGATAATGTGACCCACCCCCAAGTTACAACAGTAAGAGCCAGCAGAGAACTCCTGCCATGGGCTCCTTCAGTCTCTTTCCTGGTGATATGAATTTTTGAAGAGAGTATCTGAAACAAGCCGGTGTTGAAACTTGGTTTGTACAATATTTTCTTGGATTGGTGAGCTACCTCTGTCATCTACCATGAAATTCCTTGGTTTCAGTGACTTGCAACCTAATAAAAATCAACATTTTCTAGATCTAATTCTATGCTTTGTGGTGCTTAGGGTATCCTATCTCTTTGCATGATGCGTATTTTCTGTAACAGTGGCGATTCACCTCTAACGTATTCTCAGATTTTATTTCCAAAGAGAAAAAGTTCGTCCAAACAAGTATCCAGTTATGTTTGCATTCTGCTGCATTTCTTCATCATAAAGAGAATTGTTGCTGTTGTTACTGTTTTTATTTTGTCCTCCTTCACTCCCCCTTAAGGGTCATTTGTTTTATCCATCTTGCAGAGTTTTAAAGTTTCACTGAAAAATATTATGAAAGAATAGATATTTTCAACTTTCAGAATAATAGTTTCATGACATCAAATATATATTTTCAATGTAAGGCTATAAATTACTTATACAAGTGAACACATGTAAAGGAATAGAAATAAATATAAATATATTTACCTTATGTGGGTAAAATTTTTTTAAAAAAAGAAACAAAATACTTGGCATATAAATGGGACTAGTTTAAATATTGTTCTTATAAGAAAAGATGGTGAAAATATTTTGTGACTTCATATATAAATTTTCTTTCAATTATGGGATCACCTAAGTTTTGACCATTGTTATAAGAGCAATGTATATGAGGAGTGTGATATGAAGAAAGTATTCCAAAGCCATAATCAGTAATGACCAACACTAGCCACGGATACTTCATGCTATCTTGGATAAGAACAGGGCTTTCCTTTTTGTCTAATGTTTCACATAAAAATGGGTTAATTTTTCAATTAGCTGCTACTTTAATTTTAGTTTGGAATGTTTATCAATCCTTTATTTCTGTGTGTGTGGTATGGGAATTGAGGACAGCAAAATAGCAGTAAATGTGTATACTTTTATTCCATGGTATTGGTGGTATAGATGATCAGAATAATCACTATATTTGAATTGTACACTATACTTCTGGGTTCTTATTTTGTATGGTATTAAAAATATAACTCCTAGGCTAGTGTTGTAGTTTACATGTCTTATTTCATCTAATCCTGATAATTCTTAAAACTTTTTATTTTATTTTATTTATTTTTGGCTATGTTGGGTCATTGTTGCTATGCGAAGGCTTTCTCTAGCTGTGGCGTGCAGGCTTCTCATTGTGCTGGCTTCTCATGTTGCAGAGCGTGGGCTCTAGGCGTGCGGGCTTCAGTAGTTGTGGCTTGCAAGCTCAGTAGTTGTGGCTCGTGGGCGCTAGGGCGCAGGCTCAGTAGTTGTGGCACACAGGCTGAGTTGCTCCGTGGCATGTGGGATCTTCCTGGACCAGGGCTCGAACCCGTGTCCCCTGCCTTGGCAGGTGGATTCTTAACCACTGCGCCACCAGGGAAACCCTAATCCCGACAATTCTTAAGTGACATTATTATAATTATTTTAAAGCAAAGAAAACTTCTCTAATAGAAAAGGGAGCTAGAATTTAGGAGGTTTAAGTTTATACCTTAATCAGAACTACACAGTTAGGAAATGGCTGAATCAGAATTTAAACACACGTTTTTCTTGCTCTAGAGACTGTAACCTAGTGTCAAGTAACAGCCCACAGAATTTTATCTGGAGTGCTGTATTTTGTTGTCTTCCATATTCAGGTCAGAAAAACAATTACTGTCTATTATTTGCCTTTTTTAAAATTCAAGGCACAGTAAAATACCTGCTACTTTATCGGCTCAACAAATATGTGTTAAATGAATCTATGCATGTAAATCTGTGCACAGATGAATGAATGAATGTACTTGAATCAGAACAGATTATTCTTTTCAGATTATGGAAATATTTCTTATAGTGTTGAACATTTTGTAATATTTTAAAAGTGATATCTGTTAAACCCACTTATCTTCATTTAAGATATTTCTACTACAGAAAGTGTAATAAGATTTGCCAAACTTACTGTTATTTATTTATTATTATTTTTAATTGAAGTATAGTTGATTTGCAACTCACTATAAAACTAACATTTGTCATCTAGATTCTGAGAGCTAAAAAGACTGCAAAATACTCAACTCTTTCTATGCAAATTCTATGGGGTATAAGTATGGGTTGTGATTGTTAAATTTCTATAAACTACACAGAATAAAAACATGTTAGAAGCTCAATACAGGGGTCAATTCAAAATTATTACATGATGTTGGTACAGATAATATGCTTTCTTTTATATAATAAAATAAAACACATTTGCCATTACTGTAGTAAAAGAAAGTGAAATATTGTGAAGAATATTTTATATTTAGGAAAACCATATGCTCTTGCAAAATGTTCAGGTGATTTAGATAAGCAGTCTAAACTTATGAAGTTGTATATGTTTTTTAATGATTTAAAAGCATCTCTTAGGAAGAACTATCTTTCTCAAATTGAATTTACTGGCTGCCAAGCTTCTCAACTGCTTGGGATTATAAAAAATGTATTTATATGTTGCACTAGGTAAATATATAGGGTTTGTATATTAGTTACATAAGTGCTATTAAAATGTCACCAAAGTGTCCCTTACTAGAATATTTTAATAAATACTTAGCAAATGATTCCACAGCCCCAGCCCTAGAGAATTACATTACTAGAGGTAGTTATATGTATGTTCTGGCCACTTCTTCTCAAGTTGCTACTATCACAATTGGTGCTTTGATTACGGCCTCACTCCATGGTTTCAGTCCTGCTCACTGTCAGTTAGGCTGGAGATAATTTGCTTTTCCTCCTGCACCAAGACTGAAATGGGCATCCTAACTATTCACCTCTGTTTCTCCAGTTCCCAGCTCTCTTAGCTCAAGTCCAGGGTTGTGACCACTTCTACTTTTTCCTGTGAGTAAAGTGAAACACACAGGGATTTTCATGTCAATCACAGTTACTTCTTTCTTCTACTTATGTCTGTGTCACTTAGGGGTACAGTTCAATTTTTATCCACATCAAGATTATACTCTTGCCCTACTATAAAATCTTTGCAGGTGTAAAAAATTTTCTTCCTACTATATAGTGAATCTTTGGGAAATGATGTAGAGTTAACATAGTGTTTCAACCGAAGATGCATACTATCTCTAATGTGGAGGAGTTTTGTGTGTTCATGTTTAAAACCTTCCCCAGAAATATTTGGGACATTTTAATTGAGTTTAGATGTAGGATGACTTTCTTATCTTTGCTCTTTGCCCTTGTCCACTGTCATGGGAATTGGTCCTTTATGAACAGGCTTCAGGAAGAGAGGAGAATTTTTTTATTATCTCATAATGTCTTATTTCTGAAAGGAGTATGAGTAAAATCTCAGTCTCTTTTGAGCCTTCAGGAGTTCTAGGGACCTTTCTGGAAACGAAGGGATGATTGAAGACATTTATTCATGGAAGGGTTGATTTCTGACACTTTCCTTCATGTTCTTGCTTACACACATCTCAGATTCATTTTCCAAGTGATTTGAAATATATCCTTCCTGTCTAGAGGAATGCCTCTAAGTCCTTGTTTGATGTCTACCAAGTAGACTCAAGGGTAGAGGGACAGACTTTTCCCAACAATCCTATGAACAGTAGAATATTTTAGAGAATCAAGTTCTGTGCCTAGATCATCACTGTATTTCAAGTGTATACAAGAGTGCCTGGTTATTATTGGCCCTGAATGTTAAATTATACAATAAATGCATTAATGGAATTAGAGCTAAGAGAAGGAATTACATGATTCAAACATTTGTTGGAACCTAGTGTTATACTCCATTAAAGAGACATATGGCAAGTAGAGTCCGAAAGTCATGAGATTTGTCCCACTGTGATTTTCTGAGCACTAGTTATAAAATCTTTTATTTGACTACCACCTAGCCCCCACCTCTTTGTTACCAGTCTCCCCTTCTGTTGATAAAGGCTTTGTTAGGTCTGATATCATTCTAGTTTTACACTGGTTCCTTGAGCAAATCTCTGTCTCTTTCATCTATTTCTTTTTTTTTTTTTTTTTGGTACGCGGGCCTCTCACTGTTGCGGCCTCTCCCATTGCGGAGCACAGGCTCCGGACGCGCAGGCTCAGTGGCCATGGCTCACGGGCCCAGCCGCTCCGCGGCATGTGGGATCTTCCCGGACTGGGGCACGAACCCGTGTCCCCTGCATCGGCAGGTGGACTCTCAACCACTGCACCACCAGGGAAGCCCTCTTTCATCTATTTCATCTCACTCTCTAGTTCATTTGTTTTTAAATAACCTATTTAATCTGTCATCTGTAGCTAGAGAGGCAGCATCCAATAAGAGTAAAAAGCAGATATCCTGGAGCCTAATTACTGCTGGTTCAGTTCCTAGCTCTGCCATTTACTAGCTGTTTGGAGTTTGGTAATATCTTTGTGCCTCAGTTTTCCCATAGATAAAACGAAGATAACAGTATGTAAAGCACGTTATAATTAAGAGAGTTAATGTGCATAAATCCCTAGGAATAGGGCAAAAATTGTAAGTCAATAATGTTAGCTATGTCTGTTTTGAGTTATCAGATGTCATTCATTGTAAATTGGTTTTCTAATTTAATTTCAGGGGTTTAAGAATATTGCTCTATATACTGCTTTAAAAAGTCTTAGAAATGTTAATAGTAGTGACAGTAACATTAAATATGTGTCAGGCCTTGTGTAAAGTTCTGAGCCTTGTGTATTTTGCCATTTAATCTTCAAAACCACTGTATGAGTTAGATATTGTTATTTATATTTTAGTAAAGAGACTGATGCCTATATAACTTAGTTCATGATGTATCTGAAATTTAAGCTCAGATCTGTCTTACTGAAAAAGTACACAAGCATATTAATATATGCTTAATGTAATATTTTTATGATAAAAAGTGAATAATAATTTTTTAGGAATATTATAAAAATCATTTTCACATTGCAAGGTAGATTGGGATATAACCTTTCTTTCGAACATTAAAATTCTATTGCCATAACATAACCCATTTTATACAGAGATTTGTGTATACTATAGAAAAACGTATGCTCTATTTTCAAAATATAAGTACACAAAATAAATTGTATATAACAAGTTGGATTAAGATATGGTTCTTCTTTATCATCTGATACTATAACTATGATCAAACTCAATTGTATTAATGATCAGTCTACTGTATCTTTATGTCTCTATATTTATCTGCCTGTCTACTTATCTACTTATATCTTGGCTCTTTCCTTATTATAGTTGTGTATTAGTATGATTCATAGATAATTATTAAAAAAAACTTCCTCTCATTCATAGGTTTTAGCAGTTTTGCTTTAGTAATCTGCTTATAAAATATATATAATCAACTGTGTGGGTCTAGAGAAGTTTTCTTTCCTAAAGTGTGTACTATAAATAACATCCAAATAACTCTCAGAAACTTTTTAGATTTACAAAGAACATTACCATATTGAAGAGTTTGAGAAGTGCTGCAAAAAAAGAGAAACTTCTGTTTATTTTCAACACTTCTTGACCTTAAGAGTGTTTCAGAGTCTCATGATCAATAACCTATGGAACGCTTAGGGAATTTTGGTTCAGATATTTGTTACCAGGGGTTGATTGCCATCATGAATTGACTTGAATATTATTGATTGGTTAAGTACCTGAAGTCAGTTAAAATAATAATTTTGAGTCTTAATGATATAATTAAATTTTCAGTTTTATTTTTGCCCTTTGGTATATGAAAATATAATAAAGTGAGAGGTATTTGGACCAAGTAAAAAATATTACAGGGCTTCCCTGGTGGCGCAATGGTTGAGAGTCCGCCTGCCAATGCAGGGGATGCAGGTTCGTGCCCCAGTCCGGGAAGATCCCACATGCCGCGGAGCGACTGGGCCCATGAGCCATGGCCACTGAGCCTGTGCGTCCGGAGCCTGTGCTCCGCAACAGGAGAGGCCACAGCAGTGAGAGGCCCATGTACCGCAAAAAAAAAAAAAAAAAAAAGTTACAGAAGGTTAATAGTTCTCCGAGTATAAAACTACAGATCATTAAAGTACAGGTGAAAGCTATGTTAATGTAACAGCATAAATTATTGATATTTTGTCTACTCCAAAAACAGTCACTGTGTTACAAATTTATAAAAAGAGCATAGAAGCATTTTAAGGTAAAATCAGTGTTTTCTTGAAGCTAAGTTTATGAAAGATATTATGTATGAAAGAGATCTTAGAACTGTCAATTTTGGTAGATCTGTCACAAGTACTGATTTTCTTTTATTTCAGAGATAATTCATAAATTCACCAGAAAAAATTTTTTTAACATCTTTATTGGAGTATAATTGCTTTACAATATTGTGTTAGTTGCTGCTGTATAACAGAGTGAATCAGCTGTATGTAGACATATATCTCCATATCTCCTCCCTCTTGCATCTCCCTCCCTCCCACCCTCCCTATCCCACCCTTCTAGGTGGACACAGAGCACCCTGCTAATCTCCCTGGGCTATGCGGCTGCTTCCCACTAGCTAGCTATTTTACATATATGTAAAATAGCTAGTATATATGTGTAGTATATATGTGTATAGTAGTATACACATATACATATAGTAGTATAGTAGTATATATGTGTCCTTGCCACTCTCTCACTTTGTCCCTGCTTACCCTTCCCCCTCCCCGTGTCCTCAAATCCATTCTCTACGTCTGTGTCTTTATTCCTGTCTTGCCCCTAGGTTTTTCAGAACCATTTGTTTTTTAGATTCCATATATATGTGTTAGCATATGGTATTTGTTTTTTTCTTTCTGACTTACTTCACTCTGTATGACAGTCTCTAGATCCATCTACCTCATTACAAATAACTCAATTTCATTTCATTTTATGGCTGAGTAGTATTCCATTGTATATATGTGCCACATCTTTATCCATTCATCTGTCAGTAGACACTTAGGTTGCTTGCATGTACTGTCTATTGTAAATAGAGCTGCAATGAACATTGTGGTACATGACTCTTTTTGAATTATGGTTTTCTCAAGGTATATACCCAGTAGTGGGATTGCTGGGTTGTATGGTAGTTCTGTTTTTAGTTTTTAAGGAGCCTCCATATTGTTCTCCATAGTGGCTGTACCAATTTACATTCCCAACAACAGTGCAAGAGTGTTCGCTTTTCTCCACACCCTCTTCAGCATTTATTGTTTGTAGTTTTTTTGATGATGGCCATTCTGACCAGTGTGAGGTGATACTTCATTGTAGTTTTGATTTGCATTTCTCTAATGATTAGTGATGTTGAGCATCCTTTCATGTGTTTGTTGGCAATCTGTATATCTTTGGAGAAATGTCTATTTAGGTCTTCTGCCCATTTTTGGATTGGGTTGTTTGTTTTTTTGATATTGAGATGCATAAGCTGCTTGTATATTTTGGAGATTAATCCTTTGTCAGTTGCTTCATTTGCAAATATTTTCTCCCATTCTGACGGTTGTCTTTTCATTTGTTTATGATTTCCTTTGCTGTGCAAAAGCTTTGAAGTTTCATTACATCCCATTTGCTTATTTTCGTTTTTATTTCCAATTCTCTAGGAGGTGGGTCAAAAAGGATCTTGCTGTGATTTATGTCATGGAGTGTTCTGCGAATGTTTTCCTCTAAGAGTTTTATAGTGTCTGGCCTTACATTTAGGTCTTTAATCCATTTTGAAATTATTTTTATGTATGGTATTAGGGAGTGTTCTAATTTCATTCTCTTACATGTAGCTGTCCAGTTTTCCCAGCACCACTTATTGAAGAGGCTGTCTTTTCTCCATTGTATATTCTTGCCTCCTTTGTTGTAAATTAGGTGACCGTATGTGCATGGGTTTACCTCTGGGCATGCTATCCTGTACTATTGATCTATATTTCTGATTTTGTGCCAGTACCATACTGTCGTGATTACTGTAGCTTTGTAGTGTAGTTTGAAGTTGGGGAGCCTGATTCCTCCAACTCTTTTTCTTTCTCAAGATTGCTTTGGCTGTTGGGGTCTTTTGTGTTTCCATACAAATTATAAAATTTTTTTGTTCTAATTCTGTGAGGAATACCATTGATAATTTGATAGAGATTGCATTGAATCTGTAGATTGCTTTGGGTAGTATAGTCATTTTCAAATGTTGATTCTTCCAATCCAAGAACATGGCATATCTCTCCATCTGTTTGTACCATCTTTGATTTGTTTCATCAGTGTCTTATAGTTTTCTGTATACAGGTTTTTGTCTCCTTAGGTAGATTTGTTTTTAGATATTTTATTCTTTTCATTGCAGTGGTAAATGGGAATGTTTCCTTAATTTCTCTTTCAGATTTTTCATCATTAGTGTATAGGAATGCAAGAGATTTCTGTGCATTAATTTTGTATCCTGCTAGTTTACCAAATTCATTGATTAGCTCTAATAGTTTTCTGGTAGCCTCTTTAGGATTCTCTATGTATAGTATCATGTCATCTGCAAGCAGTGACAGTTTTACTTCTTCTTTACCAATTTTTATTCCTTTTATTTCTTTTTCATCTCTGATTGCTGTGGCTAAAACTTCCAAAGCTATGTTGAATAAAAGTGGTGAGAGTGGGCAACCTTGTCTTGTTCCTGATCTTAGTGGAAATGGTTTCAGTTTTTCACCATTGAAAATGATATTGGCTGTGGGTGTGCCATATAGGGCCTTTATTATATTGAGGTAAGTTCCCTCTATGCCTTTCTGGATGGTTGTTATCATTATGGGTGTTGAATTTGTCAAAAGCTTTCTCTGCATCTATTGAGATGATCATATGTTTTTTTCTCTTTTCAATTGTTCATATGGTTTATTACATTGATTTATTTGTGTATATCGAAGAATCCTTGCATTCCGGGGATAAACCACACTTGATCATGGTGTATGATCCTTTTAATGTGCCGTTGGATTCTGTTTGCTAATATTTTGTTGAGGATTTTTGCATCTATGTTTATCAGTGATATTGGCCTGTAGTTTTCTTTTTTTGTGACATCTTTGTCTGGTTTTGGTATAAGGGTGATGGTGAATCAGTTTGGGAACCTTGTAGAGTCAGTTTGGGAGTGTTCCTTCCTGTGCTATATTTTGGAAGAGTTTGAGAAGGATAGGTGTTAGCTCTTCTCTAAATGTTTGATAGAATTTGCCAGTGAAGCCATCTGGTCCTGGGCTTTTGTTTGTTGGAAGATTTTTAATCACAGTTTCAAGTTTAGTCCTTGTTATTGGTCTGTTTATATTTTCTATTTCTTCCTGGTCTAGTTTCAGGAGGTTGTGCTTTTCTAAGAATTTGTCCATATCTTCCAGGTTGTCCATTTTATTGGCATAAAGTTACTTGTAGTACTCTCTCATGATCCTTTGAATTTCTGCAGTGTCAGTTGTTACTTCTCCTTTTTCATTTCTAATTCTATTGATTTCCTTTTTCTCCCTTTTCTTCTTGATGAGTCTAATGGTTTATCAATTTTGTTTATCTTCTCAAAGAACCAGCTATTAGTTTTATTGATCTTTGCTATTGTTTCCTTCATTTCTTTGTCATTTATTTTTGATATGATCTTCATGATTTCTTTGTTTCTGCTTATTTTGGGGTTTTTGTTCTTCTTTCTCTAATTGCTTTAGGTGTAAGGTTAGGTTGTTTATTTGAGATGTTTCTTGTTTCTTGAGGTAGGATTGTATTTCTATAAACGTCCCTCTTAGAACTGCTTTTGCTGCGTCCCATAGGTTTTGGGTCATTGTGTTTTCATTGTCATTTGTTTCTAGGTATTTTTTGATTACCTCTTTGATTTCTTCAGTGATCTCTTGGTTATTTAGTAGTGTGTTTTTTAGCCTCCATGTGTTTCTATTTTTTACAGATTTTTTTCCTGTAATTGATATCTAGTCTCATACTGTTGTGGTTGGAAAAGATGCTTGATATGATTTCAATTTTCTGAAATTTTGTGACCCAAGATGTGATCTATCCTGGAGAATGTTCCATGTGCATTTGAGAAGGAAGTGTATTCTGCCATCCTTGGGTGGAATGTTCTATAAATATCAATTAAATTTTTCTGGTCCATTGTGTCATTTAAAGCTTGTGCTTCCTTATTTATTTTCTGTTTGGATGATCTGTCCATTGGCGTAAGTGGGGTGTTAAAGTTCCCTACTATTATTGTGTTACTGTTGATTTCCCCTTTTATGGCTGTTAGCATTTCCCTTATGTATTGAGGTGCTCCTATGTTGGGTGCATAAATATTTACAATTGTTATATCTTCTTGGATTGATCCCTTGATCATTATGTAGTGCCCTTCTTTGTCTCTTGTAATGGTCTTTATTTTAGTCTATTTTGTCTAATATGAGAATTGCTACTCCATCTTTTTTTTGATTTCCATTTGCATGGAATATCTTTTTCCATCCTCTCACTTTCAGTCTGTATGTGTCCCTAGGTCTGAAGTGGGTCTCTTGTAGACAGCTTATATAGGGGTCTTGTTTGTGTATCCACTCAGCCAGTCTATGTCTTTTAGTTGGAGCATTTAATCCATTTACATTTAAGGTAGTTATGGATGTGTATTATCCTGTTACCACTTTCTTAAGTGTTTTTGGTTTGTTATTGTAAGTCTTTTCCTTCTCTTGTGTTTCCTGCCTAGAAAAGTTCCTTTAGCATTTGTTGTTAAGCTGATTTGGTCGTGCTGAATCTCTTAGCTTTTGCTTGTTAGTAAAGGTTTTAATTTCTTCATCGAATCTGAATGAGATTTTTGCTGGGTAGAGTAATCTTGGTTATAGGTTTTTGCCTTTCATCACTTTAAATATATCCTGCCAGTCCCTTCTGGCTTGCAGAGTTTCTGCTGAAAGATCAGTTGTTAACCTTATGGGTATTCCCTTGTATGTTATTTGTTGCTTTTAGTATTTTTTCTTTGTATTTAATTTTTGATAGCTTGATTAATATGTGGATTTGATTGACTATTTCCTTTCCCAGGTTAGGGAAGTTTTCAACTATAATCTCTTCAAATATTTTCTCAGTCCCTTTTTTTTCTCTTCCTCTTCTGGGACCCCTGTAATTCAAATTTTGGTGCGTTTAATGTGGTCCCAGAGGTCTCCAAGGCTTTCCTCAATTCTTTTCATTCTTTTTCATTCTAATCTTGGCAAAAGATGTTCCACAATTGCTCTAAAAAATAATACCAGTGACTTTGGGAAAAATACATCAACTAGGAAATTATATGTTGCCATATGGGCATATGCTTTCCTACCTGGATTCTCTGGTGGTGGTAGATGTCTGGACTAATTGAGTGTACTGAGTATCCTAGATGCGAAATATTTTCTCAGTTCCAGATAATTGACAAACAAAAATATAACAACACATTTTGTGGTATTCAGTATTTTCTTTTTAAAATTTTAGATTGTATTAGAGAATTAAATAAGTTTCCTGTGATTTAACTTATTAGAGTACATATTTTTTTTCTTATTGAAAAAGGTAATATTTGTCTCTTGTAGAAGTTATAAAAAATAAGTAGATCTAACTCATAATCATACCACCCAATATTAAACCATGGTTGAATTTTAGCAAACATCTTTGTCTATTTGTCTCTTCATCAGGTTGAGTTGGAATGATATCAGATTGTTTTATGATACTCTTTTGCAAGGATAGAGCAGGAGGGCCCAAGTTTCCTCTTGGTCACCTAGGAGTGTCTTGAGTTTCTTCTTGGTCTGACCACCCATGCTACATACAGATTTCCTAAGGAAAACAATTATTTGTTATTTAATGAAGTATTTATCAAGAATCTAGTATGTACAGAAACTCTGTCAGAAAAGTTGGGTATAGATCAATGATCAAAAAGTCTCTGCTGGGCTGCCCTGGTGGTGCAATGGTTGAGAGTCTGCCTGCCGATGCAGGGGACACGGGTTCGTGCCCTGGTTCGGGAAAATCCCACATGCCGCGGAGCGGCTGGGCCCGTGAGCCTGGCCGCTGAGCCTGCACGTCCGGAGCCTGTGCTCCACAACGGGAGAGGCCACAACAGTGAGAGGCCCGCATACCGCAAAAAAAAAAAAAAAAAAAAAGTCTCTGCCTTTGTGGAACGTACATTATAGTGGAAAAAGACATACAATGAACCAATAACTACATTCATAAGGAAATAATTAGGAAATCAGATGGAAGTCAAATTAATGTTTTATTATTATCCAGTGTTTTGATGTCAAGCAACAACATGAAACTCTATTAAAATGAGCTGAACTATTGGAAGACTATGCTATCTCTAAACAGTTGGTCCTAAAAATTCCTCTTTGTAGATAATAGAGCAGTGCAACAATAGTATTTACTGAGCAATTACAATATGTTAGTATTTTAAGCACTTTACATGGGTTTAATTCTCACTATAATTCAGTTAGGAAGGTAAAATAGAGAAGTTAGGTTGTTTGATTTCAAATTTCCTGCTTTCACCCACTATGTATTAGATCTCTCTGGATAATGTACTGTGTTGGGTAATAATGTTCAGAAGGTGAGAAGTTGTATTGGAAGAAAAAACTGCATCAATCTTAATTAATAGGAATGTAAAGAATACTATTAAAGGTTAAATATAATAAAGCCTAATGGAAAGAGAATGATTTGGTCAACGAGATTGTCCTACTAAATGAGATTCCAAAGTGAGAGTCTATATTATTTCAGTATGTTCATGATCATTACAGTGGAGTCAGTGATCTAAGTAAATTTGGAAATCAAAGAGTTAGGATGAACATTTTAGCAGAGATTGAGCTGCAGTGTGTCTTCTCAGTTACCTCAGCAATGACCTGCCTTAAGTCAATGATGGGGAGGACTGTAGTAAGATGGAATTATAAAGAGTTGTACACTTTTGGGCTTAATCTTTTAAATTCTTGGTAGTTCCAAACATAGAATAGCTTTAAAATCTTTTCTCTCTAAGGGTTGATAGTATATTTCTTAAATTTCAAGTTTAACAGATTTAGATTGTGAATACTTAACTTTTGTCGGAATGAAGGAAATTGAGTTAGATAGCAATGTATATAGGATTTTATTCTCATAGTTTTTACTTCCTTTTGGAAATAGAAGTATTGGTATACTAATTGGGCTTCAGCTGATCAGCATATTTTAATTGAACACGTATAATTCAGAGTTAACAATGGTCTGCTCAACACAGTCCAATAAGTAAGTGTCTAGATATGTCATGTGCCCACATATATTTCTGCTAAGTTAGCTAATATAGATTAGGGCTCCACTCATCTGATTGGATTTTGGAAGATAATGAATCAATGAGTGGAGATCCCATGATTCTAATGCAACAACATTTGGGGAAGAGTACCAGAGTGTAATTACTGTAATGGGGGAAGGGGGCGATGTGCTATCAAATAGAAGGCACTATAAAAATTCAGTTCTCTGATCTTATACTGGACTGTTATTGTTGGCAGTTGTTTATCCAGTGAGAATTCAGCACTGAGACTGCTCCCTATTTCTTTGGCTTTCTATCTGGTTGAAAGACTAGGTCATTAAAGTTGAGCCTAAGGAGATATTATCTCCATGGAATTTTCTCCTTCCTTGGGAGAAGAATGCTCAACTATATAAATCTGGAGCCAACTAGAGATGAGAGCCTGTGTTCTTAGAGTCATATCTAAAACTTTTACAGAGAGAGTCCACAGAAAAATAGGTCTCTCTTCTATTGTGTTTTAAGAGCTTAATGATGTTGAAAAATATGTGCAAATTTTAACAGGTGTATAGAAATCACCGATTGACTAAGAAGTTATCTAACACAGATGAAATGAACGATGTAGCATGGATTTTTAAGACCTTGAAATGACTTTAATTTATTTACACTTTATCTGACTCCAAAATGAATTTAGTATACCTGTAATATTGTGATTTATAATAATAAATATATATTTGGTCTTTGTCCCCTTTTCTGGCACAAAGCTCCTATACCCTTGGAATTTCATAAGTAATGAGACTGACAAAGATGTCTTTTATGTAAATGAGGTGGCTTTTGGACCCAACCTAAGGATGGGGGCTGGTTGCCAGGAGAATCAACCATGTGATTAGAGAGCACTTTGAGCTCCCCCCCATTTGTGGGGAGGGGAGAGGGACTGGAGATTGAATCAATCACCAATGGCTCATGATTTAATCAGATGTCCCTATGTAATGAAGCCCCCATAAAAACCCAAAAGGAGAGGCTTTGGAGAGCTTTCAGGTTGGTGAACACGTGGAGATGCTGGGAGAGTGGCTCACTAGGAGAGGGCATGGATGCTCCAAGCCCTTTACTTATATCTTGCCCTATGCATTTCTTCCATCTGCCTATTTCTGAATTATAACCTTTTATAATAAACTAGTAATCTAGTAAGTAAAATGCTTCTCTAAGTTCTGGGAGCCATTTTAACAAATTAATCAAGCCAAGGAGAGGATCCTTATAACCTCCAATCTATAGCCAGTAGGTCAGAAACACAGGTGACAAACAGGATTTGGCATTGGCATCTCTATTGTGTTTGTGAGTGAGCAGTCTTGCAAGACTGAGCCCTTAACCTGTGAGATCGGACACCATCTCCAGGTAGATAGTGTCACAACTGAGTTGATTTGTAGAATATCCAGCTTGCTTGGTGTCAGAGAACGTCTTGATGTGGGGGAAAACCCCCTCCAAACACTAGAAATGGTTGCAGAACCTTTAGTACCCTAATTATATTTAGTTCTTGGAATATTTCACCAAGAAAGAAAACACACACATCTGTACACACAGACTCACACACACAAAGGCCAATATAATGAGAACAGAGTCTAGAATTTGAAAAAAGTAAAATATTTTGAATATTATTTGTGCAATCCCTCTCACCCTAATTTTAAAATTGTGAAAAATGAGTCTTAAAGAGATTAACAGGTAGGGATTACCCAGGGCTGTTTTCCTGATCCCAGTCCATTGCTCTTTCTCCACAATAGGTGCTTATTTCATGTGGTATTTTCCTTCTCAATTCCTATCTGAACCACATGTGCTGCTTTTATGTTGTTTTCTCTACTTCCCCTTTATCCATATTCCTTTGTTTCTTTTATTCACAATGCTACATTCTTTAGAAAGAAAAGCCAGGATATTCTAGCAGTTCTTGGGCCACTGCACTCAGGCTAAATAAGATGTAAGGAAAAAGAAAACCATTTCCATAATCATCTCTGGAGAGTAGAGATGATGATGGTTAAATCTGTATAAATGACAGCTACAATTCTACTTCATCTTTTCTATTTCTTGCTGCTGTTATAAACCTGTGTATGGATATGTTAGTAAGTCTTCCTCTTCCAGGTAAAGTTTTGTAAGGATATTAATGTAAGAGTCTGGCTTTAGGTAATTAATGTTATTTATAAGATAAATTGATTTTATAAATGGAAGAATACCAAAGCATTCTGTTGTTATTTTCAACTTCATTCATTTATTCATAATGCTGAAATTCATTACATTACACTGATTACCATAAATCATTAGTTACTCCCTTTCCTACTGTTTCCTTAACTGTGCTTTTTCATTTTTTGACTCATTTATTTACACAACTATACCCGTATTCAAGATTAGTTTTCCAGACTGATAACATTGTGTTTCGTTGCAAGAGCTTTTTCACTACAAGATAATTTTAAACAGTACTGCTCTCTGTAGCTTGATTCATCTAAACAAGATATGCTGCTGTGATGGAGATAGTCAATTATCTTTTCAGAAATTTAATCGCACTTCTCAAAGATTATATAGAAAGCCTCCTGAATCTAGTATGAAGACCTAAGCATTTCTTATACTTTGGCAACTTCAGAATGAATGATTTAGTCATGTTCGATATTCAACTATGTGACAGTAAAACAGCTATGTCTAGGATTTGAATACATTTAAAGCAACCTAAAGCCTATGGCTATGTAAGTTTTATGCCATTACTATATAGTGCAAATACTGAAGTAAATTTTGCAGAAACATTTAAGCTGAGAAAAGACTTAATAATCACGTGGTTGAATGACTTCCAATCATTTTCTAACTTAGACACCCACTAAGGAATTGGGTATCCAATTTCTTTATGACCTTTTGTCACCTATGGACACCAAGACATTGAATGTACTTTAGGGGTTACCTAATGCAAAAATACTCTTTATATATATTAGAGGGAACCAATCACCTGCTGTTTGAAAAAAGATTCAGTAACAAGAACTCTCTTTCTCAATGTGGTCTATTCCATTCTTCTAGTTGGTGGAAAGTTCTTCAATCTTTATCTCATTTCTTCATGAGTTCAAGTTAAGTGTAGGCCAGATAATTCATTTGGTTGAAAGAGATAAAAAGCTCTATTTATTTAAAAATATTAGATTTAGTGAAAACTTTTGTCATTAGATTGAGTGAAAGCTGAAATGCAACATTTTACATAAACATCCTAATGGCTATAAAGGTCAATTATCTTATAATTTCTCAAACTTTTAAAATATTTATCATGCTTATGCATGTCCACACCCAGTTAGAAGTAAGCTTTGTTAAGATGAAATTCAGTTGTTAATGGGGGTTAGTGGAAATAAAATACCTCCATTATCAAATTAGTTTGGGAAACACACATACACTTGCTGATGTATCCTATAACCAATGATTCATAAGACACATTAGCATATAAAATACTTTGAGGATTTATGTGGACCTGAAGCCTATTTAAATTTGTCTAACTTAAGTTTCCAAACACTTTTAAGGATATGAATAATTATTAGCAGCTGGATGGGCACTCACTGTAATTTGGGAAATGCTGATTACTTGGTTATTGGTTTGCCCACTCTAGGCACCAGTGTCTTGACTTCGGTTGTCAGATGGACTAGTTCAGATCTCTTCTAAACGTAACATGGGAAGAGATTGCTTAAAAGGGAAATTCATAAAGATTTAAAAAAATCAGTTGAGAAAGATTGATTCTGCATGGTAGATGGAGAAAAATGTATAATTCTCTATTTTGTAAATGAACTTGAGATGCATTAATGATGTTGCATGGATTGATAGCTAATTCCTTTTCATTGTTGAATTGTAGTGTACTGTATGGATATACTAGGTTTGTTTCAATAAATTGACCTGTTCAAGGACATCTTGCTTGCTTGGTGATTATGAATAAAGCTGCATTCACATGCAGGTTTTGGTGTGGATATAAGTTTTCAAATTAGTTAATACCTAGGAGTACAATTGCTAGATCATATAATAAGATTATGTTTAGGTGTATAAGCATTGCCAAACTGTCTTCCAAAGTGGCTGTACCATTTACATTCTCACCAGCAATGAATGACAGTTCCTATTACTTCAAGTTCTCACCAGCAATTGATCTTGTCGATTTTGGGGTTTTAGCCATTGTAATAGATGTGTAGTGGTCTGTCATTTTTGTTTTAATTTAAATTTCTCTAATGACAAATGATGTTGAGCATCTTTTCATATGTGTATTTGTCACTTGTACAGTTTCTGTGATGAAGTGTCTATTCAGATCTTTTGCCCAATTTTTAATTGGGTTGTTTTCTTATTGTTGATTTTAAAGTTTCCTTGTATATTTTGGATACAATTACTTTTTCAGATATGTGGTTTGAAAATATTTCTCCCAGTCTGTGGCTTGTCTTTAGATTCTTTTAATAGTGTCTTATACTGAGCAAGCATTTTTAATTTTAATAAAGTCCAACTGAGACAATTTTTTCTTCCATAGATTATGACTTTTGTGTTGTATCTATAAACTCATAACCAAACAGACTGCTACACAGATTTTCTCCTATATATTCTCCTTGAAGTTTTATAGATTTGCATTTAACATTTAGGTAAATGATTCACTTTAACTTTTGTGTAAGGTATGAGGTTCATATTTTTCCATATTGACTGCCATTTTTCCCAATATCTTTTTTTGAAAAGACTGTTGCTTTTTCTGTATGTATTTTATACTTCAATAAATTTCTTAAAAAGCAGTTGAAGCCATAAGCAGAAGTTAACTAATTTAATATTTCCAAATTTTTATTTAATAAAGTGCATCACAAACATCATGGAAAAAATTAATAGGTAGATTATGGAAAGAAGATATCTATATCATTTAAAACTGGCAAGGAATTAATATCTGTAACATAAATGGAATTCTTAAAATTAGAAAATAGAGGGCTGCAACCCCCAAACTGTGAAAAGTTATATGAAGAAATTTATGGAAGTGAAATATCAAAATATTAAATATAATAAAGGAAGTGATAGTTAAAATAGCCACTTACTAAGCCTGAAAAAGTCAGAAATCTGGATAATGCCAAATGTATGGGGGTACAGCATTACAAATATTCCCAAGTCCTGCAAGCTGCATCACATTCTGGAACACACTCTGGCAACTATCAAGTAACACTGAATGTGTGTATTTCCTAGCTAGACTTAACAATTCTACTCCTGCGTATTATTCAATACTATTATTCAGTAGTACCATAAAGGGGCCCTTGTGAGGATGTTCGCTGTGCTATTATTTGTACTTTCAGTAAGTTAAAAGGCAATCTGTGGGGGGGATGTACTGATTTCAAACCTTAGAGTATTATGCAGAGATTTGAAACCTCCAATTATGTGTTATTTACTTGTACACAAAGCCAGACACATAGTCTTTAATGAAAACAGCAAGGAAAAGAATAATGTGCATAACACAGTACCATATATATATATATATATATATATATATATATATGTTCAAGTTTATGCTCAAAATACAACATACATTTTGCAAAAACACGTAAGTCAAAAGATATACATAATACTAGTAGAGTAGTTGCCTAGGAAAAGGAAGAGGGGACTGAGAGGGGGTATGAAAATAAAAGGTGAAATTAAGTAATTAATTAATTTAAAAGGACAGGGAGGGAAGGTAGAAAAAAAATGAGGAGATTCTCCAAAAATAAATATATGTGTTTGCATGTAAATGTTTATGGAGTTACAGAATCCTTGTGTTGTTAATGCCAAACACAAGACTCTTCAGAACTTTAGATCAGTTTTATGCTTTTGGATGTTCAACATAATGGAGATTGGGAACGTGGGGGATGCAAACACAAATACAATGGGAAAGGAACCCTGCCCTTTTGTCCCAGTAGCCTTTTCACTTTAGGAGTGGGGCACCTACCTTTTGTATTGAGCCAAGATCTTTTTTTCAGAATATTTTTCAAAACTATACTTAGCCTTTAAGCTGAAACCTGTTTGCTCTTGGATGTTTTAACTCTTTCAATTCCATATCATTCAATATCTATAACAAGATTTCGTTATCATTTTAACTTAGCAGTTCATTTTTTTATGTTTGAAGAAATGTTTTAACACACTCTAGGTCTGCAGTAGAAAGAGAATAGGCTTTTTAGCCAGATTTGAGTCCAAATTTCAGCACCCACAATTACTAACTTCATGGGAAAAATAATACTACTTAAACCTTTCTCACCATGTTTCATTATATGTCAAATCAGGATGACAGTGGTGTGGAAATGATGAGAAGCCACATGTTTAGAGTGCCAACCTCAATGAATGTTAATTCTCTCCCTTTATTTCTTATATTTAGTGCATTCTCATAGAGTGGTGACCATTAGTTTTAAAAAGTCTAAAATATCAATGTGAAATTCAACATATAATCAGTTGCTTTTCTGTACACTAACAATGAGTTATCTGAAAAAGAAATGAAGAAAACAATCTCATTTAAAATAGCATCAAAAACAATAAAATCCTTAGGAATAAATTTAACCAAAGAGGTGAAAGATCTGTACACTGAAGACTAAAAGACATTGATGAAAGAAACTGAAGACACATGAATGAAAATAAATCCTGTGTTCATGGATAGGAAGAATTAATATTGTCAAAATATCCATACTACCCAAAGTCATATATAGATTTCATGCAATCCCTATCAAGATCCCAATAGCATTTTTTACAGAATTAGAAAAGACAACCCTAAAACTTGTATGGAAACACAAAAGACACCAAATAGCCAAGGCAATCCTGAGTAAGAACATAGCTGGAAGCATCACATTTCCTGATTTCAAACTATACTACAAAACAATAGTAATCAAAACAGTGTAGTATTGGCATTCAAACAGACACATAGATGAATGGAACTGAATAGAGAGCCCAGAAGTAAACCCATGCATATATGTTCAACTAATATTTAACTAGGGAACCAAACATACTCAATGGAGAAGAGATAGTCTCCTAAATAAATAGTACTGGGAAAATTGGATATTCACATGCAAAAGAATGAAACTGGACCCCTATCTTATACCACTCACAAAAATGAATATGAGGGTTCCCTTTTCTCCACACCCTCTCCAACATTTATTGCTTGTAGATTTTTTGATGGTGGCCATTCTGACTGATGTGAGGTGATACCTCATTGTAGTTTTGATTTGCATTTCTCTAATGATTAGTGATATTGAGCATCTTTTCATGTGTTTGTTGGCCAGCTGTATGTCTTCTTTGGAGAAATGTGTATTTAGATCTTCTGCCCATTTTTTGATTGGGTTGTTTGTTTTTGTTTTTTTTAAAGAAGATGCTGGGGGTAGGAGTTTATTAATTTATTTTTGCTGTGTTGGGTCTTTGTTTCTGTGTGAGGGCTTTCTCTAGTTGTGGCAGGTGGGGACCACTCTTCATTGCAGTGCGCGGGCCTCTCTTGCAGCCTCTCTTGTTGCGGAGCACAAGCTCTAGACGCGCAGGCTCAGTAGTTGTGGCTCACGGGCCTAGTTGCTCCGCAGCATGTGGGATCCTCCCAGACCAGGGCTCGAACCCGTGTCCCCTGCATTAGCAGGCAGATTCTCAACCACTGCGCCACCAGGGAAGGCCGGTTGTTTGTTTTTTTGATATTAAGCTGCAAGAGCTATTTGTATATTTTGGAGATTAATCCTATGTCTGTTGCTTCATTAGCAAATATTTTCTCCCACTCTGAGGATTGTCTTTTCTTTGCTGTGCAACAGCTTTTAAGTTTTATTAGGTCCAGTTTGTTTATTTTTGTTTTTATTTTCATTAGGTGGTGGGTCAAAAAAGATCATTCCTTAAAAAACTAAAAATAGAACTACCATATGACCCAGCAATCCCGCTACTAGGCATATACCCAGAGAAAAACATAATTCAAAAAGACACATGCACCCCAGTGTTCATTGCAGCACTATTTACAATAGCCAGGTCATGGAAGCAACCTAAATGTCTATCAACAGAGGAATGGATAAAGAAGATGTGGTACATATATACAATGGAATATTACTCAGCCATAAAATGGAACAAAATTGGGTCATTTGTAGAGACATGGTTGGACCTAGAGACTGTCATACAGAGTGAAGTAAGTCAGAAAGAGAAAAACAGATATCGTATATTAACACATATATGTGGAATCTGAAAAAATTGGTATAGAAGATCTTATTTACAAAGCAGAAATATAGTCACAGATGTAGAGAACAAACATACGGATACCAAGGGGGAAAGGGGTGGGGTGGGAGGAATTGAGAGATTGGGATTGACATGTATACACTATTGATACTATGTATAAAATAGATAATTAATGAGAACCTACTGTATAGCATAGGGAACTCTACTCAACGCTCTGTGGTGATCTAAATGGGAAGGAAATCCAAAAAAGGGGATATATATATATGCGTATTGCTGCTTCACTTTGCTGTACAGTAGAAACTAACACAATATTGTAAAGCAAATATACTCCAATAAAAATTAAAAAAAAAAATTAACAGGGCTTCCCTGGTGGCGCAGTGGTTGAGAGTCCGCCTGCCGATGCAGGGGACACGGTTCGTGCCCCGGTCCGGGAAGATCCCACATGCCGTGGAGCGGCTGGGACCATGAGCCCTGGCCGCTGAGCCTGCGCGTCCAGAGCCTGTGCTCTACAGCGGGAGAAGCCACAACAGCGAGAGGCCCGCGTACCACAAAAAAAAAAAAAAAAGAAATTAACAAAGACTTTAAAAAATTAATATGAAATGGATTAAATACTTTAACATATGACCTGAAACCATAAAATTCCTAGAAGAAAATATAAGGAATAATTTCCTTGACGTTGGTCTTGGTAATGATTTTGTGCTTGGATAAGACACCAAAGCACAAGCAACGAAAGCAAAAATAAACAAGTGCCATACATCAAATTGAAAAGCTTCTGTGTATCAAAAGAAACAATCAACAAAATGAAAAGGCAACTTATGAAGCACTGTATAAAAAAAAATTTTCAAACTGCAGATCTGATAAGGGGTTAATATTTGAAATACATAAAGGACTCTTCAAACTCAATAGCAAAATGAACAAGCAAACAAAGAAAAAAAAAGAAACAAATAACCCAATTAAAAAGTGGGCAAAGACCCTGAACAGTTTTTTCCAAAGAAGATATTCAAATGGCCAACAGGTACATGAAAGGGTGCTCAACATCACTAATCATCAGGAAAATCCAAATCAAAAGAGCAATGAGATATAACCCCACACCTGATAAAATGGATATTAATAAGAAGACAAGAGATAACAAGTGCTGGGAAGGTTGTTAAAAAAGGGGATCCATTGTACACTGTTGGTGGGAATGTAAATTGGCACAGTCACTATGGAAAATGTTATGGAGGTTCCTCAAAAAATTAAAAAGTAGAACTACCATATGGTCCAGCAATTCATTTGCTGGGTATGTATCCAAAGGAAATGAAATCACTATCTGGAAGAGATACCTGCATCCCCATGCTCACTGCAGCATTATTTACAATAACCAAAACATAGAAACAACCTAAGTATTCATCAATAGATGAATGGATAAAGAAAATGTGGCATATATATATATATATATATATATATGTAAATGTTTTCAGTATTAGAAAAGAAGGAAATCCTGTTGTTTGTGACAGGAGAGATGAACCTTGAGGGCGTTATGCTAAGTGAAATAAGTTAGGTAGAGGAAGAAAAGTACTGTATGATCTCACTTTATGTGGAATCTAAAAAAGCTGAGCTCAGAAACAGAGAACAGATTGGTGGTTGCCAGGGCCAGGGGGGTGAGGGGTTGTTGGGAGAAATGGTTGAAGGTGGTCAAAAGGTACAGACTTCCAGTTTTAATATGAATAATTTCTCGGGATGTAATGTGCAGAATGGTGACTATAGTTACAATTCTCTTGTATATTTGAGAGTTACCAACAGGATGGGTCTTAAAAGTTCTCATCACACACAAAAATTCTAACTATGTGAGATGATGGATGTGTTATTAATCTTATTGTGGTAGTTACTTTGATATATATATGTCTATATATCTCTATCGCTATATATTTATATAAAATGTGGTACACCTTAAACTTACACAATGTCATATATCAATAACATAAAAAATAAAGCTAGAAAAAAAGAGATAGACTACTTATATAACTATGAATAATTTAAAATATGTGGGTAAACATATATTAAATGCATTTCAAGATAAAATTATATTGTGTTACTTTGTGTACATGATTTCTATGTTAATACATTTATGGATTTGCTCCTAGAGATTTAATTTGTTTTATGTACTAAGAAAAGTTTAAAAATCAAAGAAGAACATGTAGGCTTGTTTATCAAATGTGATTAAAAAATTAATTGGCTTGGAAAAAAATTAAGTTGTGGCTAAAATTTTACCTATTCCAAGTTATAATGTGGCAAAATTAAAATTTACATGAGTATCTTAGTGGAGAATAGCCATTAGAAAAATCTTGTCATCAAAGAACACTCATCTTTTTAACATAATCTTCATTTTCTTGTTCTGAGAATGAAGGTATCATCTAAGATAGCTATAACCTTACTATTGACTAGCATCTACTAAACTAATGTTTCATACTTCAGTATTTTAAAAAAATCTTTCGTTTCTACATGTACATATATTCAATACATTTTTGCTACTCTTATGCATTAGCAGTTTTTCTCTAACATATGTATGGAAAAGGGATAAAAATAAATTATCACATTTTTGAATGTTACTTTCTAAGTAAAACTCCTAAATAATTTTCAAAAAACTTTTTCCAGCTTTCAATTTGTTTATCAAATTTTAGCACAGACTGCATTTATCATTGTCATGTTTTTGGTTAAATACTCTTCATTTATTCAAATATTTTTATTAGTAGACTCCATCTTGGTAACAGTTTTAGATTTATAAAAAAATTGAGAAGATAATACAGAGAGTTCCCATCTACCCCCTCCCTCTACACATAGTTTCCTCTGTTATTAACATCTTACATTAGTATGGTACATTTGTTACAATTAATGAACCAATAATGATATATTAATATTCTTGGCTAAAATCCATAGTTTATTTTTTTCTAATGTTCTTTTTTGCTCCAGGATTCCATCTAGGTTACCAGAATACAATTAGTTGTCATGTCTTCTTAGGCTCCTCTTGGATGTGACAATTTCTCTAACTTTCCTGGTTGTGGATGGCCTTGATTGTTTTGAGGAATACTAGTTAGTTGTATTGTAAGATGTCCTATTGGAACTTGTCTGATATTTTTCTCATGATTAGACAGGGGTTATGAGGTTTTGGGAGGAAGAGCACAGAGATAAGGTGTAGTTTTCATCACATTTTATCGACAGTATATACTATTAACATGATTTGTCACTCTTCATGTTGACCTTTGTCCCCTGGTGGGAGTGGTGTTTGTCAGGTTTCTCCACATGAAGTTACTCCAGAAAGTTACCCTTTCTACACTACTTTTTGGAAGGAAGTCACTATGCACAGCCCACATTTAAGGAGTGGGGAGTTATGCTCATTTTCTTTTAGGGTGGAAACATATTTTTTAAAAATTTATTTTATTGAGATATAGTTGATTTACAATGTGTTAATTTCTTCTGTACAGCAAAGTGATTCAAATATATATTCAAATATATATACACATTCTTTTTCATATTTTTTCCATTATGATTTGTCACACGTTATTGCATATAGTTCCCTATACTATACAGTATGACTTTGTTATTTATCCATTCTATATATAATAGTTTGCATCTGCTAATCCCAAACTCGCAATCCATCCTTCCCCCACTCCCTCTCCCCCCTTGGCAACCACAAGTCTGTTCTCTATGTCTGTGAGTCTGTTTCTGTTTCACAGACGAGTTCATTTGTGTCATATTTTAGATTGCACACATAAGTGATATCATATGATATTTGTCTTTCTCTGACTTACTTTACTTAGTATGATAATCTCTAGTTGCATCCATGTTGCTGCTAACAGCATTATTTCATTCTTTTTATGGCTGAGTAATATTCCATTGTATATATATACCGCATCTTCTTTATCCATTCCTCTGTCGATGGACATTTAGGTTATTTCCACGTCTTGGCTTTTGTGAATAGCGCTGCTATGAACATAGGAGCGCATGTATCTTTTTGAACTATAGTTTTGTCAGGTTATATGCCCAGAAGTGGGACTGCTGAATCATATGGCAACTCTATTTTTAGTTTTTTGAAGAACCTCCGTACTGTTCTCCATAGTGGCGGCACCAATTTACTTTCCCACCAACAGTGTAGTATGGTTCCCTTTTCTTAGGGTGGAAATACTATTTTTAAAGCACTTTTTAAAAACTTACAACACACAAAGTTTGCTCATGTGCTTCAGAAAACCATATAAATCAGGATTAAGGTAAGGTGAACAAGGGCTGAAAAGAAGAACAGTTCTTTTGTTGCTTTTAATTCAGTTCTCTCTCTGCTTCGCTCTCTAGGATTGCTTCTTCCTGTGTCGACTTTCATTCACTGCCCCCACACTAATTCCCAGACCAGGTTTTCTCAATTTCAGCTGTATTGATATTTTGGGCCAGATAGTTTTTTGTTGTGGGAGAATGTCCTGTATATTGTAGGATGTTTATCAGGATACATGGCCTGCATTCACCAGATGGCAGTAGCATGCCCCCAGCTCTGAAAACCAAAAGTGCCTCCTGTCATTGCCATATGTTCTTTGCCCCCAGCTCTGAAAACCAAAAGTGCCTCCTGTCATTGCCATATGTTCCATGGATAGCCAAATCAACCTGGTTGAGAACCACTGCTATAGACTATCATCCATCTTCTGAATTAGTGTCTAATTCTTTCAGTTATACATTTAACACATATATTCAAATGTCAATAAATATACCAACATACTTAACCTTTTTCTAGATTATTTATACTCTCCATCTTTTTATCCTATTTTAAGCTCTCACTACCCTCTAGAAATGGAAGATTCTGCCCTGTGTCCCCATATCCTGCAGAAAACATATTAAAAAGATTCTTCTCGCCCTTTACAACACTTTCCAGTCAGTTTTATTTCTCCTTTATTTAAAAATTACTCCAATTGCAGATCGAATTTTCTCAGTATACTGTTACCTTTCCACATTCTAATGGCTAATTTCCAAATCACTTCAATTTATTGAGAGGTTTGGCACCTTCCTCTTTCCCTCAACCCCTGCTCACTCTAAAGGAACATCAAAAACACAGATTATGTCTAACCAAGAACCAAAACTGCAGGAACAAAATTTCTCATGTTACTGCTTCATACCACTGCATCCATTCATTTCTTTTGTTCTGTGAAATCTCTTCCCTATATTTCTTTAAACTTGTCTCCTACATCCTCATACTTCAGTTCATAATTTCAAACTCTCTTACAAAATACTTTCAACAGAATCATTCCCAGTCTTTGTCCCTAGCCTTTATTTACTACTTTATCCATTTAATTTATCCAGTAGTATTCTGTCAGTGTAATGTTTTAAGATTAGATTTTAAAAGATTAGATTTAACTATAGTGTTGAAGTTTTCTATTGCTTCCTTTGTCTGAAAAATGAGGACTAAACACAGTTGTAGGGCCGTTCAAAGGCCTTTTGATTTGGTTCTTGTGCAACTGTGAATTTATCTTCTACATATGATCTCCATACATATTTATCTTCTACATACGATCTCTCAGCACTCTAAATTTTAAAATATTTTTATTTATTTATTTATTTTTGCGGTACGCGGGCCTCTCACTGTTGTGGCCTCTCCCGCTGCAGAGCACAGGCTCTGGACGTGCAGGTTCAGTGGCCATGGCCCACAGGCCCAGCCGCTCCGTGGCATGTGGGATCCTCCCGGACCGGGGTACGAACCCGTGTCCCCTGCATCGGCAGGCAGACTCTCAGCCACTGCGCCACCAGGGAAGCCCAGCACTCTAATTTTTTTTCCTGAGCTTCTTTCTGATATTTATTTGTGCTATAATAGTATGGTTTTGTTGCGTAAAATAAAACCTCAAACTCCAGGAACTTACAACTATAAACATTTATTTCTCACATAATTGACTTAGGCACCTCTACTCTAGACTGCAGTGTTTAAGCTCTGGGTTTTCTCTGCCTCCTTCTTTCAACCAACTTATTCTTTTCATGGACAGCATATGAGAATGATTAAAAATATATGATGCCTCTTAGCATTAGCACTATTGTTTCATCCCATATTTCATTAGTCGAAGTAAGTCAAATGGTCAGGCCCAGAGCCAAGGATTGGAGAAGTACCTACTGCCTAAGATGACACCACAGCAAGTGTATAAATCAAGGAAGGGTGAAGAATTTGGAAGGACAAAGCCAGTCACTTTTATGCCTCTGTACCTTTGTATATATTCTCTCTGCCTCAATAATCGTCCATCACTACCTTTGCAATCTGGTAAACTCCTAATCATCATACAACATGCAGTTAAATATTATCTTTGAAGCTTTTCCTTTTTCAAACAGGCAAACTAAAATTTCCCCCTTTTTTTTGCTACCATAGTACTTCACGCATTCTCCTTCTATAGCTGTTTTATTAAATCATTAAAGTGCAGAAAGACTATTTTTATCCATGTACCTGACTCTTCCACTGAGCTTATAGGAAATTCTTTAGGTTAGGAGATAGATATTCCCTTTGTTGTTGGCCCATGGTATGTACCTAACAAAAACTGTTGAAAGATTAGATAAATTTAACTTCATTCGTATGGACGGTCATATATATGAGGTATAAAAATCATTGTGGATAGGAAAGTAACAGGAAAAATAGAGAGGAACTATTTTTTTCTACTCTAAGACCCAAATTGATTGTATTGTCCTATAGGGCTTTTAAGAATATTTAGTGGCTCTAGGCTTATTTTCAAACTCATAAACCAATCTCTAAGAAGAAGACGTATTGTACAAATGCAAAAGAGAGGTTTTATAATTGTGGAAGCTGCTCAGATATGGATAAAATACTGGACATAAAGACATGTGAAGCACAAATAATAACTGAAGCTCATGCTGAAACTATACCCATATCTTCATTACTCAATAATGTAATTCCAATTCTTCTTACTTACCTTTAATTTTTATTTGATCTCCAAAATAAAGTCAGAAAAAAATCTAACAAAGTCAGGGAGAAGCTCTGAAAAAATAACATTTAGCAATTTTATTCTGTGTTTGTTAAAATAAAGAACTGCATTTAGGTTGGTTTCCTTTGGAAAGATGGTTATATCTATTATACCAGAGATAAGGATGAAAGTGAGATGTGTGGTGCAATTACATTTATCACTGAGATAATCAACTGGACCTGTAACTAAGTGAATGCTAGTTAGATTAGTGGGGGAAAAGGAGACAAACAAACAAAACACAAACTACTGGGCTTCCCTGGTGGCGCAGTGGTTAAGAATCCACCTGCCAGTGCAGGGGACACAGGTTCGAGCTCTGGTCCGGGAAGATCCCACATGCCGTAGAGCAACTAAGCCTGCACGCCACAACTACTGAGCCTGCGCTCTAGAGTCTGAAAGCCACAATTACTGAAGCCCACACGCCACAACTACTGAAGCCTGCGTGCCTAGAGCCCGTGCTCCGCAACAAGAGAAGCCACCACAATGAGAAGCCCGCACACTGCAACGAAGAGTTGCCCCTGCTCACCGCAACTAGAGAATGCCTGTGCACAGTAACAAAGACCCAACGCAGCCAAAAATAAAATAAAAATTAAAAAATAAATTAATTAAAAACAAAAAAAACCATAAAAAAAACAAAAACCCCCCAAACTACTGAATTAGTGTACTATATAGAAACATACATTGGTTTTTAACTTTTATCTTTAGACATAATTTAGTCTCATGTCTAAACTCTACACTCAAGCAAAAGTGATTTAAATGGAATAACCAAACTTCTAGAAATTCTCATTAGCGGTAATGGTATTAAGGAGTATATGAGGTATTTTAAGTGTATTTATTATTTTACATCTGTTTGTTCTATAGCTTTTCCTAATAAGGTAACAAAACTTTCTATGTTCAAGTTTTGAATAATAAAACAATATTTGCATTATATAAGCTGTTTTACTTGAATATTGAAACAGTGACTATACTAAATTGATTACAGTCTGGCTACAAATCTATCAGTAAGTAAAATCAATACGAACCACAAAGTTACTAGATTTATGGCTCTAACTAATTTATAATGGTGCACAGATGACTAGCTACTATTGTAAAGTATTATATTTACTCATTATAAGATGAATATATATTGCAATTAGTTATTGAATTAGATTTTCATATGTTATTTTCTTAGTTACAAATGAGACCTGTTATGATCGTTCTTTCTTCCCCAAACCAATATATTATATACTTAATCTTCAACATATCATTCCCTAGACAAATTTTAGAGTAAATGTGGAGCAAAGAATTTTCCTGAATAAAATTTGCAACTCATCATAACTACCAAAAAATTCTGTTTCCTAAGGCAAATAAAGGATTGATACAAACCAGAGCATCTCATTAAATATAATTCTGAGGTTGGATGTTTGCTATAATAGTTACTTTTTTGATCATCATCATGCTTCCATGAGCAAAATCTTCCAATTCAGTGAGAACTGGCAGAAGAATCCAAGATGTTGTACATTCAAATGTAAATGAAGAGCAAAAGAGACACACGAGATGAGTTATACCGTTACATTGATCAACATCTTGAGGTTTTACTGAACCTCACAGACAGTTACCTTCCTATGAAATAAAAGATATTGCTTGAAAGGAACTATGTAGTTTTATATATATTACTTCAAATTTATTATGGTTGAACAGCTTGAGAGGAAAAATGCTCTTGTAATAGAAAAAACAATACTGGCTTTTTCTTCCTGATACATATAATTTCTGTGATGATACTTGCTACTCTGGGTAGATCATTTTTATTCAACCTTTGTAAAACTATACTTGCTATAAAACAGTTTTAGGCAGTCAAGATTTTACACAGTATATCTGTTTAAAATATATGTAGTTCATTTGAGCATACTACATGCATCAACAAATTTAAAAAATGAAGATTTTATTGTTACTGTTGCTTTAGATCTGTTGTTTGCTCTTTTCCTTCTTCCTTTCAGTGTTCTTATAAATATTTAGATTTATTTTTTAAGTGTTTACGATTATTTTTAAAAATAACACAACGTATATGGTTTAATCTCAGTATATCAATACTAGTAAATGAATTAATACAATTGTCTATGCAATAATTAAATATAATTTACTAAGGAGTATATAAATTTATTCCAAGGAATAAAGTACTACTTTCATAATAATTTAAAAGCCCATCATTCCACATATTCTTAAATTATATTGAAATAATCATTGAGAATGTAAGATTATTTAAAAGTGCAGACTTCAGTAAATCAAAATAGTTCAGTCATTGATTATTTAGGAGGTCATCTGATATGGACCCTGCTTCTAAATAAGCCTGCATTTTAAGAATACAAAGTAATATTTGCAAAGCATCTTTATTTCTAAGATTTCTGCCAATTTCTCTGTTAGAATCATGATGCTTCTGAGTGTAATAAAATATACTATGTCCTAGAATTACTCAGCTTGCTCTCTGCCTCTATCATGGTGATAGTGAGGACAAACTACCATGTAGAGCAAAACTTACTTCCCTCCATGAGGATGAGCAGGAGAAATACTTCATAAAACTGACTGTCCCAGAATTACCATTTTAAACACTTCAGCCACTGGATTAAATGACTTCCCTTCACCATTCTCTCCCCTCATACTTAGAAGGTATCTGCCCACCTTGACCAAACACCCTGAGAAAGGGAGCTGGGGTAGATGGCTTTGTGGTCCTGTTGGCCATTGACCTTGCATATTCCATCGTACAAAACATCTAGATATATTTCCCTGGAGTTCAACTGGATGGGATAAGGTGATAATACTATTTATAAGAATCACATATAGTTTTAAGCATTTACTTATTTAATATTTAAAAAGTTAATCTGAAATTTTTCTGCTGATATTTACATAAATTACTTTGTATTTCATGTATTTATCTAGAGAAATGAAAAGAGAAATAGGGTAGGTTATTTGACAACTCTTTGTCACTTCCACTCACTTGCTATCGGCAAAAACTAACATGAGTAAGCCCTACTTCACTGGGCCGGGGAAGAATTCTCCTTATACTACAAGTCACATGGCAATGGGTCAGAAATGTCACATGGTTATGCTTGAGTTCAGAAGTGGAAAAGTGCAAATATTCTTGGAATTAAAACTGCACATATTCTTGGACATTTGTGAACAGACCAAAAATTACTATATAGTCTTTGAGTTGGTGGCAGAAACTTTTTTTTTTTTTTTTTTTTTTTTGCGGTATGCAGGCCTCTCACTGTTGTGGCCTCTCCCGTTGCAGAGCACAGGCTCCGGACGTGCAGGCTCAGCGGCCATGGCTCACGGGCCCAGCCGCTTCGCAGCATGTGGGATCTTCCCGGACCGGGGCACGAACCCATGTCCCCTGCATCGGCAGGCAGACTCTCAACCACTGTGCCACCAGGGAAGCCTGGCAGAAACATTTTGTTAAGAACAACAGTTGAAATTTTTTGTTTGGAAAAAATTCTACAATGGTAAAGAATTTAAGTCACATAGTTTTTGTAGGTTAGCCCCAAATTAATTCAGAATTTACTCTTTTGTGGCAACACAGTTATTTAATATTATTGGAAAAAATTGATAACTTAGAAGGGACTTTCATATGTAAATTAGTTGTGGGTTGAAAAGGGTGCCCAAAGGTTATCACTGGCATTTTTAAAACTGATTTCTCAAGAATGAATCATATCTATCTACCCACCTACCTACCTATCTCTATATATAATCTATATACCTAGATTATATAATATATTATTATAATGTTATATATAATAAAATTATATAGATAATATTATTATATTTTAAATTGCCTAGCAGTTTCTTCTTTCACAGTACTTTTGCTGGACATTGTTGGTTAGATAACCCAAGAGCTAGTTATTCTCAACTCAATTGCTCTTTAAATCTCAGTTGCTAATCTTTAAATATTAAGGCAAAAACATACAACTAAAATATATTCTCTGCTGAAGTGCATCTAAGGTCGGCCATGGTTCCAGTTCTGACAGATTAGATGAACATGTAAATGAAAGTCAGCTTGGATATTTTTCTTACTCTCATTGATGAATGAGATAAAAGTCACATTTGCTTCTGACCCCACCCCATTCCTGCTTCTGAATATCTTCATCATTCATCATACTAGGATCTGGAGTTACTGGCAACCATGGAACAAAATATTGGAGAAGAGGACAGAGAGAAAAATGTAGATTCTTGATGTGTAAAGAGGCTGCCTGCTTGAATGTTTGGAACAGCCTACATCGAAATTTCTTTTTATATGAGGAAAAATTTCAGCCCCCCCAGCACCTTGTTTAACTCCCTGCTATTTCTATTCACTTTTACTCACAAACATTGCTATCTGGTACATCGTTCTCAGGAGCTATCAGACTTAAAACTATCTTTGTGTCTATTAAAGTTAAAACCATCTCTGTAAGCATTTGTCTACTTTGCTGAAAGAGAATCATGATTTCCACCAATTTCTGAGAAACGATAACCTAATTTATTTCCATGAATCAATGTCTCTTCACATATATCACTTCTATCACAAATTTTCATATATATATATATATAATATAGGTCATAACAAATCATTATAATATTACACGTAATAGCAAGTTAATATCAAAGCATTATAACCCAAGAAATATAAATATTATTTATTCAAAACACTGTTTCTTTTTCTTACTAGTTTTATATTAAAAAATGAAGAGAGGTATTCTTCTCTTCTAAGGAAATTGATCAACATGGATATAAGCACGGCTTTTTAGAAGCCCCTGGCATATTTTATAATTGCATTGGTAATATTAAAATACTCAAATACTCAAGTGCTTGATTTAGAGCATATTGATCTAGTACTTATTCAATTATTGCTAATGTATTTTCTTTGCCTGTAGTGATGTGCAAATTGTGTCTTTTTAAAAAGAGTAATAGTTCACAGTACAGAAAATGGCCTCCTTCATTTCTGCCAGTTGTTATCTAGATTAGGTTCAGTCTACATAGTGAAGCAATTCCAGAGGGTGAATTGGAATAATCTAGATGCTCAGTTTAAAATCCCAAAACCTTTTTACTTAAAAAGAAAAAAAAGGTGTTTTGTATTTGTTTAGGACATTTATCCTTTTCAGAAGACTTTCCTATGTATTACTTTATTGAATCTAAGAACAAGTTTATGTTTGTTTAAAATATTAACTCTATCTTGTGAGGAAATCAGAGATGTTGAGTAATTGCTAAAGCTCATCTTGTTAATAAATGGCAAATCCAGACATGAATACAGAATTTTTGACTCCAGCCTTATGGTCTTTTGAAGGCAAAAAGAGTTTTGTGGAGAAATATTCTATAAAGTTTTAAAGATCTTATTCTTGTCTTTGACTTTCACCAGTTTTGCTATGGCATATCCCTTTGTGGGTCTTTTTGTGCTTACCCCATGTGGAGTTTGTTGAGCTTCTGGATGTGTAGGTTATCATTTTTCACTAAATTTGGGGATTATTCAGCCATTATTTCTTTGAGGTGCCCCCCCCCCAACTTCCAGCTCTCTCTTTTCCTTCTGATGGTCCCATTACATGTGTGTTGGTGTTCTTATTGGTGTCCCATGTTTCTGAGACTCTCCTCTTTTTCTTGGCTTGCATAATTTCTATCAGCCTGTCTTGAAGTACATTTGTTCTTTCTTTTGCCAGTTCATATTTAGTCTTTCGCCTCTCTAGTGAATTTTTTATTTCTGTTATTTTTGCTTTTCAACATCATAATTTGAATTTGGTTCTTTTTTATAATTCTTATCTCTTTATTGATATTATCTGCTTGATGCATCATTGTCAGCATATTTACCTTTATTTCATTAATCATAGTTTTCTTTAGTTTTGTGAACATATTTATATTGATTACTCTAAAATCTTTTTTCTGACTAATCTGATATGTGCTGTCTGTCACAGTTGGCTGCTCTTTTTTCAGTGTATGGGTCAAATTTTGCATGTCTTTATTTTTTTTGTTGGAAACTGGACATTTTAGATAATATATTGCAGCTACTCTGGGCCGGCTGGTGAGCTGGGAGCCCTGGGAACAGGCTGGGCCCTATGTTCTGCAAGGCTCCAGAGCCCTCACCAAGATGAGAGGAAGAGTTCTTCATTCAAATAACACAGAATCTTGCCTGTCTTAACAAATTTGTATAGATTTTCTTGAACAGATAATTTCTTCATGTGTTGATCACTCTTAGGACCATTGCCAGAGACTTTAAGGGGTTGTAGTCTTTAGTTTTCACCAGTTTCACTGAGAAATGAGTCAACAGCACTTCCTCATACTGTCATGCCATAAGTTGATCCCCTCTACAATAATTTGGATGTTTATTTGTAGATAGACCTAAAGTGATACGAGATTTGCTAATTTGATTAGAGGCTTTAAAAAAGCACTGTAATGAATCAGAGTTTTGTATATAGTTCTGGTGTGAATGATGTAATTTGTTAGGTATGCTGCTATGCTTTTATGCAAGAGAAAATATGTGAAAATGTAAATAGAGTTTGAATCTGTGATTATAATGTAATATGCACATTTCAAAATATTTGTGGAAATTTAAATATTCTGTAAATTTTTTGGCAGAGAATAATGACTAAGGTAGGACAAACCAATTTACATAAATTATCCTAAATGACAATAGATGTAGAAATCAGTGTTTTTATGTATAAATTTGATATTTTTATTTCTTTCTCTAAACTTCAGCCAATTTTTAATCTTTTACTGTGATAACTGTAATACTGAAGTGCAATCACAAGAATAAATTAAGGTCAGATTAAGATTTGGGAAAAAATATATTTTTGTACAGATATTAAATCTATTCTGATAAGTGTCCAAAAGAGGATTCTCTTTTGAATAAATAAAAGCAAAAAAAAAAAAAAAAGCTCAGAATAATTTCTTAAAAATTATTCAAGAGAACAGTAGGATCTGATTTTCTGACAATTTTCTAGCTACAAAGTTATTTTTTAATTTTTAATTTTTTTTGTGGTACGCGGGCCTCTCACTGTTGTGGCCTCTCCCGCTGCGGAGCACAGGCTCCGGACGCGCAGGCTCAGCGGCCATGGCTCATGGGCCCAGCCGTTCTGCGGCATGTGGGATCTTCCTGGACTGGGGCACGAACCTGCGTCCCCTGCATCGGCAGGTGGACTCTCAACCACTGCGCCACCAGGGAAGCCCTACAAAGTTATTCTTACAAATCAGTGTCTCAGCCATATTTTAGGCTGCTAACATAAACATGTTCTAAACAATTCCATTATAGAATGAAGTATAAAAATAATTTTTCTATAAGTTAGTTTTTCTATTGTTAAAAAGCAAAATTCAGCTGAGTAAATTTGAGGGTCTAAGTGACTTTATTCAACTATTCACGAATCAGGCAACATCCCATCTTAGCAAGCAGGAAGGGGTTTCAAGGAGTTGTAAAAAGTGGAAGGTTCATATAGGCAGAAAGAGGGTAGAACAAGGAAGTTAAAAAGTGGATTATTTTAGGTTACCTTCCCTTAGGGGAAGGCAGGAAGCCTTAGGCAGATTACCTAGAGCTGATCAGGATTTTCCAGACTGATTGGTTGAAAATTTCACTCCAGGGAGAGGCTGCAGTTACAGCCTCTTAGTACTTAGGTACTAAGTCTTGGTGGGGCTTAGCTCTATTTTGAGCTTGATGTTTCTTATTAACACTATTCTAGTTAACTATTCATTTGAAAAACAACTGGAAATATTTCATAAGAAATTAACTACAAAATAAACAATGTGCATAGGTTTTACTGTTTATATAGCATTTATTTATATAATCTTAAATTATTTAAGCTTACCAACAATCACATGAGTGATAGTATTATGGCATATTATTTATTTATTTAGCCCCCCAGAAATATTTACTGTCATTCATACAACTAACATATAATTGAGCAAGTTTTTTGAAAGAGGCACCATGCTAGGTTCCTGCGGGAAAAAACATTTTAGAATAATATATTTCCCCCTAAAAGGAGCTATTAGTAACTGAAAGGTATAGATATATAGTTGACCCTTGAACAATGCCAGGTTGGAGTGCTAACCCCCCTCACCCTTGAAAATCTGCATATAACTTTATGGTCCTTCCTCCCTATTCACATCTGTAGATTCAACCAACCTCAGATCATAAGTGCTGTAGTATGTATGTATTGAAGAAAATCCATGTGTAAGTGGACCTGCACAGTTAAAACTCATGTTGTTCAAGGGCCAACTATATATAAAATTTGATTCAAGGCTAAAAGACTCTGTAATGAGTCAGAGTTTTGCATATAGTTCTGGTGCGAATGATGTAATTTGTTAACTTAGATTTGCTTCTATGCTTTCAGTGTAAAAGAAAATATGTGAAAATATAAATAGAGTCTGAATCTCTGATTATAAATATAAATATGCAAATTTAAAATGATTTGTTGAAATTTAAATATCCTGTAATTTGGTTTTGAGAGAGGATGATGACTAAGGCAGGACAAAATAATTTAAATAAAAGAAATTATTCTAAATGACAATAGATGTGAAAATCTATTATCTTGTGTGTGTGTATATATAAATAGTCTTCTAATTACCTAACATTACAACTATCTTCTAAAAGGTAAACTGGCATGTTGTTTTACTGCTCAGAGAATGGGAAAAATAAATAGAAATTCAGATAAAATATAAATATTCTGTTTGTGGGAAAATGGCACTTTGAAACTGAATGATACTACATAGAATTTAAAGAAATATTTTCCCACGTCAGTTCTTAACTCATTACCATTAAAGAGCCAAAGATAAATTAGCATGAACCAAATGTGTGGCACCTAATAAAAGATTTTGTTTCCAACTTTAATAATAAAGTCCCACTTTTCTATAAGAATCGATAAACACATTTAAAAAAATTCCATTTTAAATCCAGTACTATTTTGTTCACACTTTTTGAGACTGTATTAAATTAGTAGTTTTGTTTACTTGATAAAATCACATCCCATAGCTATAAAGTTTAGGGAAAAAATACAACTATAGTAGATCTTTTTTTGAGAATCTAAAAGAGACTAAAATGAGTTTTTTATATCAAATCAATGTCTGACAGACACATAGAAAATTAAAAAAATGAATTGAAAAATATAATTCATTTAACAAATAGTTACAGTATTGAGTGTTTACTGTGTGTAAAGTACTGATCTAAAATGCTTTCCTTTATTAATACTCTCAATTCCATATATTTTGGAAATTTTAATGCAACTCTGGGCTGTAGTTTGTTCCAGTGAGATATCTGAGTTCAAGGAATATTTGACTTCTCATCCTAAATTTCTCTTGCTCCATTAACTGGTACTTCAGGGATAGTGTTCTAGTGGGGTTTAAAGTAGGCTGAATTCTGGAAGAAAATAATTAAACAGTGAAGCTTTTCTCTTTAGCCTCAGGAAAGATAAAATTCTAGCTAACATTTAAATGACTGTTTCCATGTTCCAGACGTTGTTCGAATAATTTCACATATTAACTTGTTTAATAAGCACAACCAGCCCTATGGGGTGGGTCATGATTACACCCATTTAAAAAGAGATGTTATGTGACTTTCTCAAGTCACAGAGCAGGTGAGCCCAGTTTGTCTGGCTTCAGAGTCCCTGCTTTTCCTTCTTTACTGCACAGCTTGTGAACCTGCAAAAGGTATTTCTGTGATTTTGGATGCCTTCATTTCTTATCACTTTGGAAGCCAGGCTTATCTTTTCATGACTCAACTTCCCATTTTTGTATTTGGTCGTTCCTTAAACAAGGAGGGGAGAAGAGCTTCTCTCATTTTACCAACTGTAGCCTAACTCCTATATAACTTCTAAATGAGGAAGTAGAATACATATTTTTAGACTCTTCTCATGGAAAGAGACATGAGACTCGTGATTTTTTCCCTGAACTTTATCAGTATAATAACTTAACTGGACTTTTAAACTTCCTTTATTCTCTAAGTTGGTTAGTAATGAAAGTAGCCCTTTCTGAACCCCTGCATAGTTTTAACCTTAGTCTAAGTCATCATCATCTTTTGCCTGTATTTGTATCTAATAGCTTCCTACTTCTCCCTCCCACCCTAGTCCCTTTTTAAGTCTACATGCAAAACCCTTGCCAAAGCCATCCTGTCAGGGCAAGATTATGCCATTCCTGCTCAAAATCCACAGAGAGTTTGCATATCACTTAGGGTAAAAATTTACCCCCTTTGCTCTACCCTATTCCGTTCCTGCTATCCTCTTCCTCCTCCTGGTTGGCCTCATTACAGTTCTTTTGTGCTTGCCAAGCCCATGCATGATTCAGGGCATTGTTCCTTGTTCTTTCATCTGCCTGGAATGCACTTCTTTCCAGTATCCACATATTTCACGTTCTCTTTTCCTTCAGGTTTTAAAGCATCTCCTCAGTAGTGCCTTCCCTCTCCATCTCTGCCTAAAGTGTTATATCTTCACGACTGCAATTTCTATCTCCCTTTCTGCTTTATTTTTTTTCTTTAGAAAACATCAGTATCTGAATTACTATGTTTTTTGTTTATTTATTTTGCTTCCTTGTAAATGATGCTTTTTTTATCCATCGCTGGAGCCTCTGCATGGAAAACAAAAACTATCATATAATAAGAGCTTAAAAAATTGCTGAGTGAATAAAGAATGAACTGTCAGGTAGGCACAATACTGAGTTGAGCTGACACATTCTAAGGCAGTATATTTCAAAACAATGTGGAAAAAAAGCAGTTTTACCCATTCTGGCAAAAAAAGTCAGACTAATTTTAAATTCTTATTTAAATTTTTCTTGCAACTGTTTGGTGTTTTACTGCTGCTGAGGTTGGTCGGTCCAGGGGAACACACAGGGACTGTGAGTGTGCCCATACAACACCTTAACTATCTCTTCTTGGCCTATGATCACTTCTCTCTTTAACTCTGCTCATGGACTTTGTACAAGCAGTACAAATCACTGAGTGCTTGTAAGAAAAATATTGTTATTCCCTTCACTCTATAGAAACCCCTTTGAGAAGAGTCTACTGAATGTTTTTCTAATTTTCTTTTTAACGCTGAATCTGTAGTGTTCCTGTCATACTCCAAGGGCCTCACAACACAAAAAAGAATCAGACAAAACAGACTGAGACTAAAAACAGACCTTTCCGTTTTGATATTTATCATGCTTTCTCATGGCTTCCCAACTGTGAATGTCTTTCTCTTGTCTTGATTTCCTTCCTCTTTTATCCCCTACCCCTCCTGCTATATCTTCCCTTTCAAGCTGTAAGGACCATGTTTGTTTTGTTTACCACTGGATACCTTGTAACCTCCTCTGGGGTCTGAATGTGGTAAGTGACTAATATTTGGTGACTGACAACCTTCAAGGCATCCTTCAGGCCTTCAGGAGGGCTTGGGTGCTGAGGTCCTTCTTTTTGGTGGTGTGCTCATCATGGTTGAAGCAAATATTTGCAGTCACGGACTTTAACTTCCTAAACTTGAAACTTTTGAGAACAGTATATTTTTTTTAACAACACTTATGGCTTTACACTTTGTGATCAGTAAATATTAGCTGGGTGAAAGAACAAATGTTAGAGTCACATGCAAAATCCAGAAATGGTAAATGTGAACAAGAATATATTTTCCCATATGATAGAGCTTTAAAACTATTTTAGATTGTAGCAGGAAATTTATTATCAGGCTGCTTTAAAAAAGCCATTCTAATAACATAAGGCAGGTTTAAAATTGTGGCAAAGCTCTTACAAGATGAGGGAGCATAAAGGTGACCCCATATAAATGAGATGGGAAGATCTTTGGGGAGGAAGTCATGTTTATGTTGTTCTCTAGTATTATCAGTTGTTTTTCTGTTATTCAGTGGCAGGGAGAGGGGAGGTGTTCTAGACGAAAATAGTGCAAAACCACTGAGTAAGAAAGAATAAATATGAAGACTGGTGCAAGTATAGTGTGGCTGAATTTGAGGTAGTTGCTAGGGAAGTTGCCGAGGGAAAAGATACCCTGAAGATACAAGGGAGCAAACTTTGACAGGGCATAAGGGTGGTGTGTCTGGAGCTCAGCTGAGGTGGGAGCTGGGCAGCTGTGCTGTCAGGTGTCTGAGTAGCTGATTAAAGAATGAAAGAGTTAAGCCTTTACTCACTGTGATGGTATAACAGGGAGCTAAAACAGGGGAAAGCATGCACTCTCTCTGTTCCATTTTCCCCTATGGAATGGTACACAGGTCAAAGGTCACATGGATCAGAGTAGACATGGGGGGATGGGTCATCTCACTGTTCAGGGAGTCACAATAAAAGGGTCTGGCAGTTTTATGGACCCTAACGTAGGGGAAGAGTACGAGGGACAGGTGAGAGGGAAGGGACTGGAGTGGAAAATTACTAGGTATTGAGTCAGAGTGTAGAAAAGTGTGTGTTTGGTTCCAGACCACTGCAATAAATGAATAATGTAATAAAATGAGTCACATGAATGTTTTGGTTTCCCAGTGCTTATAAAAGTTAGGTTTACACTATATTGGAGTCTATAAAATGTGCAGTAGCATTATGTCTAAAAAAACAATGTCCATACCTTAATTAATTAATTTTTTTGAGGAAGTCGTACTTTTTAAAAATTAATTTATTTTTGGCTGCGTGTTGAGTCTTCATTGCTGTGCACAGGCTTTCACTCATTGCGGCGAGCGGGGGCTGCTCTTCATTGTGGTGCGCGGGCTTCTCATTGTGGTGGCTTCTCTTGTTGTGGAGCATGAGCTCTAGGTGCACAGGCTTCAGTAGTTGTGGCGCATGGGCTTAGTTCCTCTGTGGCATGTGGGATCTTCCCGGATGAGGGCTTGAACCCTTGCCCCCTGCATTGGCAGGCGGATTCTTTTTTTTTTTTTTTTTTTTTTTTTTTTGCGGTGCGCGGGCCTCTCACTGTTGTGGCCTCTCCCGTTGTGGAGCACAGGCTCTGGACGCACAGGCTCAGCGGCCATGGCTCACGGGCCTAGCCACTCCGCGGCATGTGGGATCTTCTCAGACCAGGGCATGAACCCATGTCCCCTGCATCGGCAGGCGGACTCTCAACCACTGCGCCATCAGGGAAGCCCCACATCCTATTTTTTTAAAGGTCTGTTTATTCATTGACTTCATTGTAAATTGTCATACATTTTGTTTATGAAGTATTTTCAGTTAACATCAACTGAAAAGAAAACACAAAGCATTAATAGTTAATGTCAGTAAAAGTAATATTAGAAAATTATATTTCCCCAGTTATCTATAAAGTATTTATTGTTAAAATATTTTATAAGAGTAAGTCTGAAAAAATAGAAACTATGCTATATACATTTTTTTTTTTCTAACAGAGGGAGAAAGCTATTTTCTGGTTGCAATTATTGTCAGGATTTTACTACGGACTAGCCAAGGTGACATATAGGGTTTGGGTTACATTGATAGTTTTTGCTAAGTATCCCAGAATTTAGTGGCCTAAAACAACTGTTTGACAGCTCATGATTCTTTGGATTCTTTGGTTTGGGAACTTGGTCTGAGCTTAGCTTGGCATTCCTCTGCCTGACTTGCCTAGCTCATTCATGTAGCTGTATTTATCTGCTAGGTCAGCTAGCAGCTTGTTGATCCTGGATGACTTCATTCATGTGTCATGGTTGCCTTGAGTTACTTCACATGGTAATTGCATTTCAAAAGCACAAGAGAGGATAAGCCCTGTGAGCAAACACTCTTCAAGTTTCTTGCTGTATCACATTTTATATGGTCCCATTGGCCAAAGAACTTCATGGCCAGTCTCGGATCTGTGGGAAGAAATGGACAAGGGCATAGATGCAAAAAGGAGAAATATAATTACCATCCTGAAAACAATTTGTTTTGTTTCATTCTCTGACTGCACTAATTTAAATCTCTTTCATGGGGAGATATGTTCAACTTCCTCCAAAAGTTGAATTTCCTAATTACATCCATCAAATCAAGTTCAGATGCAGACAAGATTTCTTGAATAAGACTCTTCAGTGAGCTTTCTGGTGTGACTGCACTTCACATGGTGCCTAGTTTCAAACAAATTCCAGACAGGACAAGCCCCAATGTATGAGAACTTTACAATTTCTGCTTATGTTATGCTTGCTAAAGTCCCATTGCCCAAAGCAATCACATGGCCAAACCCAGAGACAGTGGAAGAAACAACAAAATTGGATGAACCTTGAGGGCATTATACTAAGTGAAATAAGTGAGAGCAAGGCAAACACTGTAGATCTCATATGTGGAATTTTTTTTTTTTTTTTTTGTGGTACTCGGGCCTCTCACTGTTCTGGCCTCTCCCGTTGCGGAGCACAGGCTCCGGACGCACAGACTCAGCGGCCATGGCTCACGGGGCCTAGCCACTCCGTGGCATGTGGGATCTTCCTGGACCGGGGCACGAACCCCGTGTCCCCTGCATCGGCAGGCAGACTCTCAACCACTGCGCCACCAGGGAAGCCCTGGAATTTTTTTAAAAAATCCAAATTCATGCAGCATGTAGAATGGTGGTTACCAGAGTTTGGGGAGGGTAGAAGAAATGGAAAGGTTTTGGTCAAAGGAAACAACTTCCAGTTATAAGCTGAATAAAATCTAGGGTTCTGATTTTCAGCATGGTGACTGTACTTAACAATGGAGTATTATATACATGAAAATTGCTAAGGGAATAAAATTTAAATATTCTGATCACACACACACACAAACAAACAAAAAGCTAAAATGCTGTAATTACCTGAGGTGATGGATATGTTAACTAACTTTATTGTAATAATTTCACAATATATATGTGTAGCAAGTGATCACATTGTACACCTTAAAGTTATACAGTGTTATATGTCAATTATATCTCATTAAAACTGGAAAAAAATAAGAAAACGTATCCACAAGTACAGAGTAATACTTGGCAGAGAATTTCCTGTTTTCTGTACAAAATTTTTAATTAAATAAAACACTAAAAAAGATATTTTCATGAAAAGGTATACAATACAGATTTTTCAGAAATGAAAAATAAGTATAATAACTGGAAGAAATTTAGAATATAATAAGAATCCTACTCTTAAAAGAAACATAAAGATTATAAAAATTTACATGTCCAGATTACATTTAAGGGAAGATAATTCACAATGTAAAACTCTTTTAAAGCATGGAAAAGTTGAAAAATTAATCATTTAATTTTTCAAGATAAGATAACTTAAATCAAAAGTCTACAAAGCAAAAGCAAATTAAAATACAGGCCAAATTAATTTGTGTATATTAATTCAGCATTCCTAAATAAAGTGTTCTCAAGTTTCATATCAGGCATGCTTGAAGAAGAAGCATCCTGAAGAAGTAAGCATTAATCTGAAATGCAAGATTGATCATTAGACAGTGTTATCAATGTAACTCACTGTGATATGTTCCTTGGATTTACCAAGAAGTTAACATGATTAAATACGCATTATAGCAAATGTTCTGAGAAACAAGGATTCTTCAAAAAATTAAAACTAGGACATATGATCCAGCAATTACACTTCTGGGTATTTATTCAAGGGAAACAATAAGACTAACTCAAAAAAGATATCTACATCTCCACGTTCATTGCAGCATTATTTAGAATAGCCAAGACCTGGAAACGTAAGTGTCCATCAGTGGATGAATGGATAAGGAAAATGTGGTTTATGTAGTGGAACATTATTCAGCCATAAAAAAAGAAGAAAATCCTGCCATTTGCAACAACATGGATGAGCCTTGAGGGCATTATGCTAAGTGAAATGGACCAGACAGAGAAAGACAAATAACATATGATTTCACTTATATGTGGAATCTAAAAACAAAGCAAAACAAAAACCAAAACACCAAACTCATAGATACAGAGAACAGATTGGTGGTTGCCAGAGGTAGGAGTGAGGAATGGGTGAAAAGGGGGAAGTTATGCAAAAGGTACAAGCTTTCAGTTCCAAAATAAATGTCTTGTGGATGTAATATATAGCATGGTGACTATATTAACAGTACTGTATTGTATATTTGAAAGTTGCTAAGAGAGTAGATCTTAAAAGTTTTCACTACAAAGAAAATAAATGAAACTGTATGTGGTGATGGATGTTAACTAGACTTATTGTGGTGATCATTGTACATGTATACATGTATTGAAGCATTGTTATAACCTGAAACTAATACAATGTTACATGTCAATTATATATCAAAAAAAGAAGCTATAATAATGGCCAAAAGCACATGAAAAGGTGTTCAATATCATTACTCATCAAGAAAATGCAAATTAAAGCACAATGACATACTGTTTCACATGACAGAATGGAAAAAAAAAAAGGAAGAAAGAAACAAGGGTTACAAACAAAGTTTCAAAATTTTGAGAAAGTTTTTATAGGAAACATTTACACTAAACATTATATTTATCAAATACTAGATTCATTCTAATTAAAGTCACAAATAAGAAAAAGATGCCACTCATTTTACTAATATTCAGGGTGATAGTGGTGGTCCTAACAGATATGTTAAGGAAAGGAAAAAATGTGAAGTATGAATATTGTAAAGGGAGAGTTAAATTTCCATTATTTTCAGATGATGTGCTTGTCTCCATAGAAAACTCAATACAATCAACTAACAAAAAAAGGTGATTTAAGATCGTTCAGGGACTTTCCCTGGTGGTCCAGTGGTAAAGAATCTGCCTCCCAATGCAGGGGACACGGGTTTGATCCCTGGTTGGGGAACTAAGATCCCACATGCTGTGGGTCAACTAAGCCTGCGCGCCACACCTACTGAGCTCACGCACCTCAACTAGAGAGCCTGTGAGCCGCAAACTACAGAGCCCACGTGCTCTGGAACCTGCACACCACAGCTACAGAGCCCACACACCCTGGACCCTGTGCACCACAACTAGAGAAGAGAAAAAATCCCACACGCCACAACTAGAGAGAAACCCGCTCGCTGCAGTGAAAGATCCCACATGCCTCAACAAACGTCCTGCATACTGCAACTAACACCTGATGCAGCCAAAAAGAAGTAAAGTAAATAAATAAATCTTACAAAAAAAATAGTCCAGCAAAGTGGCCAGAAGCTAGATCAAAATAAGAAAATCAACAATTTGCCTATACAAGAGTAACCAATTAAAAAATGTGATAGAAGAGGCCCCAAAACAATTGACAAAAAAATTATAGACTGTCTAGTAACATAGCTAATAAGAAATGCATAGGCCCTTTTTTGGAAAAATTACAAAACACTATTGAAGGGAATAAAAGTAGTCCTAAATGAATAGAAATATAAACCAGCTTAATAGATACAAAGCTCTATATTTTAAAGATATCAATTATATTGCATGGTAGTCTATAAAGTTATTACTCTCCTAATCAAAATTGCAACAGTTTCTTTCTTTGGAAATTGAATGGAGTTTTGAATACTTCTTACATTTGCAGATAGAAGTGTGATTGTGTAAGTACAGGCCAGACAAATTTTAGAGAGAAGAAAATGCAGGCCTAGGAAGAGGAAGGATTTGAATTTGTCCTCCGAGCTATCAAAACTTTTTTTAAAGTATTGTAATGAAAATAACATAATAACAGAACTGAAGGACAAATCAAAAATTGCAGCATTACGGAAAATCACGAAATAAATACGAGTAGATGAACGTTACTATACAGTCAAGGTGGCTTTCAAATGGAGGGATATAATGGAATATTTAGTTAGTAAAATTAGGACAATTCATAACTTATTTAGAAAAAAATCAAAATGAGATCTCAACTTCAACAAGTATTAAATGTTAGATTAAAAAAATCTCTAAAGTATTGAAAAATTTCAACTAAATTTAGGACACATATTTTCTTGTATAATTTTAAAGATTGAAGAATAGATTCTTACCTCTGTGATAATGAAATAATTTCTTACATAAGATGAAATTTTTATAGAAAAACATTTAAAAGACAATACAACCTGGAAAAATAATTCATTTTGGGAGTAGGTCAGCCATGACTTCAGGCAAGAGGCCACATTTGAATTAAGCTTGATATGGATTTTGAACAGAAAATATTCTGGAACAACTTAAATAAAAGAATAGAGGCATAAGGTTGTGTGTCAGGTTTGAAAAATTGTCCACAGTGGTCAGAATTGGCCATCTGCTTAGCTCCTGTTAAAGAACAAATTACTGTTACAGGAAATGAAGTTATAGTACAGGAGAAAGTCCTTACCTCCTTATGGGTTCCGGTCATTCAAATAAATACATTTGCACATCGTTTTAAATGTTTTGTATTTAATTTCCATCAAATGAAATTGGAATATATAAACCGGCTAATTTATAAACCCTGTTGTAGCATACTGTATCAAATTAAACATTCATTTATATTTTATTTGGTATGCTATTGCAATTTACTAATAGGGAAACTGAAGGTAAGTTTCATTATCATCAAAAACCAGAAACAGAATTTATATATCCTGATTCTAGTACCTAATAACTGTTTATAATGTAATATTTTGCCTATATTATGATAATACATATTGCTTTCCCGGTTAAATTTACATGATTTTTAAAATGGATATAAAATGTGCACACAGTGATACAAAATTCTGTAAGAAAGTTTTCCCATCTGCCTTGTCTATGCTAAACAGAAGAATGTTGTAGCCACACTGAGGCAGAGTTCTGTGTTACACCACTAAAAATTCTTAGTTTCCTGCCCCCTGCTAAAGTGGCTGAGGAGGTTTTCCTGTTCAAACTTTAGGCTATATCCTGATAGTATCTTCATTGTTTAAGATAAAAAGAGGACAAAAAGTTTTACTGTAATTAATAAGTGTTACGGGACTTTGCTTGGAATGTTTGCTTAGGACAACCGCTGAAATGTTTTCTTGAGTCACCTTCTAATAACGTTTTCTTTTCAAGCCTCTGTGCCATTCAACTGAGGGAAAAGCAGACAATTCTGATTGTTTAGATTAAATAAAGCCAGTATTTTAGTGGGGATAACTTTGCTCCATATAATCAAAGAGAATAGTTTGGTGGAAGCATGTTCCTGACATATTTCTCTAGGGGAACACATTCCATTTCTGAGGTACTGCTGCTCAGATTCATATACACTATCCAGATGTGTTCCCCTTTAACACATTTTCCAATAATTAGCCACAGCCAGAGAACTATCCCAATACCCAATGATATATTGATAAGGACACATATTTATGAACTGGGATTTTAATGCAGTATCTTTATGACTTCATTTTTAGAATAATAGGTTATATGCCTCAGAGATAACCAAGGGGAAATTTGCAATGTCTCTGGGAATTAAAACTAACTGGAAAGGAATCACAATTTCTTAGTTTTAGATTAAGAATATGTGTGATAAAAAGTAATCTATTTGACAAATTCTATATGTTGTTCCATATACATGTTGTATACTATAATGAGGTAACTGATTTTCTAGATTATTTTGAGAGGTATAGAAAATCAGTAAAACATTCTAGAATTGATTTATTGGATAATTGAAAAATACTTTACTAAGGGCATGTATATATATAAAATACCTCTCAAAATAATGCCATGATAATAGAGGTTATGTATGAGAAAAATCCTATTTCCAAAACAATATGAGAAAGGAAATGATAGACAGGAAATAACAGTATTATGTTGTGAGTTTATGAGCATTATGATGAAAATGTTTGCCTTTAGGGTATATTGCAAGGATTAAGATATTTGGTCTAATTCTTGAAAACTATCCACTCATTTTTACTCTCTAGGTGAATCAGTCTGAATCTTAAAAACATGAACAATTTTAAACTAGGGATTTATGGGTACATTTCCTAGAATATGTCTACAATTATAAAATCCTTGAGGCAATTTTAGATTTCTCAAGCACATTCTGAAAATAATTGACACTTTCATAGACCATTGAATCATATTAGTTATGCATTTTAATACACAGTAAACTCTTGTTCACATGGAATGGTAAATCGGAATCAGTTTGGTTACTGAGAGTTACAGTATAATCCATACATACATTACGAATTTTCAAAGAATTAGAATATAGTCAAATATATTTGACATAAAATCTATACTAATTTAATCTGCCCTTTTTGACTGTTATTTTTCTCCTCTGATGATACATTTATATGGTACTTGGCAGAAGACTAATAATGTATTCTAGCATATGAATTTCTTTTAAAATCAAAACCATAATAAGTTATTAGCTACATTTTTCTTTTACTTGAAAATGTCCACTGTGAAGTTATGCTTGCAATTTTGTTTAGGCCATCAAATATGTTGAGCTTTTCCTATTCTGCTCTTTTTATACTCTCTATTGCTCATTCCTCAAACCTCCTGTATCTCCAAGAGTCTCTCAGCCATATCTTCACTTCCTACGTTATATGTATGTGTGTATATATGTATAAATATTTGTATGTATATATGTACATGTATTTCTGCTCATCTTTACTTCCTACTTCCTTTTTCTTTTCCACATCTAATATTTCTCCCATTATCTCACATCTACCAAATTGCATTATCCAACTCATTGTTTCATCAACTTTATCTTTGCTTTTCATATACTACTACTTTTTCCTCTATATTTGTCTATTTCCATGGTCTATGAATGCTTTCAAGCCACCCTCATTCTAAAAATAAAGATAAGGCAATGTTTTTCATTATTCTTGCCTTTCTCTCTGGTTAAATTCTTAGTTATATTTCTAGACTGCAGAATTTTTTTTTTTAAAAGCCTCCTTGTACCCAACAGTAATCTTGAATTCCTGGACTCTCCTTTATGATTCATCCTTACCTTTTTACTAAAACTGCTTTCTTGAAGTTCACCTGTGACTACCTGATGGTCAGATCCAATAGCTTACTTTCAAAGAAAAAGAGGGCTAAGTAAAATCAAATGAAGCACCCACTTCCACAGACCACTTTTGTATTAGTCAGGTGACCATTGCTGCACTAGTAAACACACCTGAATGTACACAATAGCTTAAATATGATAGAAGTAGTCATTCTTGTGAAGTCCCTATTGAGAGTCCTTTGGTATGTGCCTTTCTTCCAAGTCATGAAACAGGGACTCAGCCATTCCCATCTTGTGGCTCTACCATTTTCAGCACATGGATCCAATATTACTCTGCTCATCTGTATAAAGCTGTTGGAAAAGTAAAGAGGATGAGGTTGTGTGTGAGAGGTTTACATGTTCTGACCTAACTGCCACTTCCACTCATACTCCATTGACTATAACTTAGCCTTAAGACACATTAAATTTCAAAAGAAGGTGGTAAATATAATCTGTGTCCACAAAGAACAGAAAATGAATTTGATGAGCATGTGCCCAGTCCCTGCCACATCAAAATTTTCATTCTGAAATTTTTGTTTCTTCTATCTACCTCCTTAATTTTTAAATTCTCTCATTAGGTGTGAATATTTCAAATGGGACCCTAGCTATGGTTAACATGATCATTCCCTTCCTCTAACAGTGAATGACAAGACAGAACATTCCATTACAAAGAGCAACCAAGACTGTCAGCTGACTATCACAGAGTAATAAAAGCTTTGCAAAATAGAGATTAATTTTCATCTCAAGTTATCATGTATGGCCCAACATTGTTTGAGGAATCCACAGAGGCCTCCTTTATCCTCTTCAGTTCTACTCCTTAATCACTAAAAGGGCATAAAGAGGTTTTATTCTCACATCCAGGTACTTTCATACTGATAGCCTCTCCTCTAAAGAGGCTCACTCTGTCCATCCCTCTCCTTCCACTCCTTTCATTCTCAGTTCACATAATAAATTATTATGGTTAACATGCTTAGAGATTAATATCTATTTAGTACATTTTAGTATTACTGCTTTCCAATAGCCAGAGAAAACACAATTGCCTTTTCAATATATATTTTAAAATATATACATTATAGTGTGAGTTTATTCTGAGCCATTCCTTTATAGACAGGTTATTCCATTTATCATATATTTGTTATAAAGCCTTCGTTTGTTTCAATGTGGGAGAGAGGCATACATCATATTGCAGTTTAGTTTTAGAAGACTGTAAATATATATTTGTTGAATAAATATCCTGTTTCAATTTTTCTGATTATTTTAGCACTTGTGAATATTAGCATAAGTAAAAAAATTATCCAGAGGACAGTGCTTTGCTAATTATAAAGAAAGGAAAAAGCAACAATATGTTATGTTAGTCTAATTAACTTGATTATTGTAATAGTCAAGCATTACCTAGGACCAAAGTTATATTTTTGCATACCTAATCCAGTTAAATTGTCTTCGTTGATTTGTGCCTGCCAAGATTCCCAAATCTTCATTTACATTGTTTAAGGAGCAAGATATGTTATTCAATTTTATTTCACTTAGTTTTTTTTTTCCAAAATAAATGATGTATTTCCTCTATTCTGGGGAAGTGGAATCTATACAGAAGTTAATTTACTGTCCAAAATTCCCTTAAAAGTCCATCAGATTGAAAGATCAGTTTTATTTAGCGTTTCAAGAGTCAGAAGAACATAAAAAAAGCATATTCTCAATGGTTAGTTCTATTGAAAAAGATTTTGAGTTGTTCCATTTCAATTGGATGGTAACTTTTTTTTTAAGATGTTTTCAATTCAACCTCTGTTGTATCTGATATTGCTTCTAAATTAGCACTAAAGAAGGAACGAGTTTGAGATAATAGAATGGTTCTTAAAGTACAAAGAATATAACATGAATTTGTGAAAATTGTTCTCACTGAGTTAAAGAATCCTATAATTTTAGCAGGATTGAAATTATGCAGACATAGAATTATATTTTTTGAATGTAAAAAAATATAAATTGTTACCTCTTCATTGAATTCAATTTAGTGGCAGATTTAGATATAGCACCATTGGTGTATGTTCATCTATTTCAGGGGTATCAGTTTCTATGTGATTACTTGATTTAATTTAGTTGTGAAAAATTCATGGTTGAAAATCAATTTTATTATATGTAGAGTGATCATACAGCTTGCTTTACTTTGGAAAGTACAGAATTTTACCATGACAGTGCTGGTATAATCATTAATAAATCCTCCCTTTACTCTTAGAAGGTCCTAATTTGAATAAATTATATACTTATTATAGATGATACATTATATAACTGCCCTAATCATAAAAAAGCAAAACTTTTTTAAAAAGTATAAATATTATACATTATATATAATTTATGAGTTACTCAAAGTTAACGAAGGAAACACTTTATTTTTCATAGTTAAAATTCAATCTTTTAAAATAAGAGTTGTTAATACTCCTTATGAACCTTTATTGCTCATGATACTGTACCACATATGTCATATAATTTTATCTGCATAACAGCATTATTATACAGATGTCATGAGCATCATCATTTAACAGTTGATACAACTGAAGCTGTGAAAGTTTAAATGACATTCTTACAGCTATGCAGCTGGTAAATGGTGGAGTGGGGATGTGAATCTATTCTGACACAAGAAGCAGAGAGCTTAACTATGTATATAGAGGCTTCCCTGAGAGACTAACTGAATCTAGTTATTATTTTTATGTAGTATTTTATAATACCATGAAGAATTTGACCACTAATGACATTGAATTTGGAAATGTTCTCGTTTATTTTTGAGAACACAGTTTGAATGAATTGCTGACATGGAAGCCATGTTGTAGTACATTGATTCTTCTGGATTTTTTTTTTCCATTTATTCATTCAGTGAATATATATTAGATGCCTACTGGTCAAATATTGTTCTAAGTGATTGAGAATCAGAGAGAAGTGTCTGTGCTCAATGAGTTTACATTCTAGATGGAGAGACAAATGATAAGGTATAAAAAAAATATCCCTTTGCAAAGTGCTATTAATATATAATATCACACTTCACAAAATACTGAAATTGTATAAAGCAGGCAAGAAAAAGTGAGATACAATTGCAACTTTCAAAAGGTTTGTCATAGAAGATTTATCTTCTGAGGAGGTGACATTTGAGCAATGCTCTAAATTAAGTAAGGAAGTCAATGTTATATGATTACCATACTTAAAAAAAATTTTTTTTCCCATCTTTCATTTGTGTTTTCATTTCCCTGGCCTGCAATTATAGTCAAGGAGACCATACAAATCTGAATATTCATAAAATACTTCAACTTTTGACTTTAGCTTGAAATTTGCTGTTAAGAAAAAAGAAATTGTTTACTGTACCACTCATGGTTGATATTGTGAGTGCTCACTTGTATTGTTTTCCTTTTCTTCTTGCCTCAAAGAAACTACACTCTCAATCACTGCAAAAGGAAGGGACATGGAACCAGTTCTAGATTATGGACTGTGAACATAAGTGAAACTTATCACCTCTGGCCCAGAGCATAGGAGAGAAATGTGATATCTCCAGAACTACCCTTTCTCTACTGTAGCAACCAAGGAATATACACATTTCTGGAGGTATACATTGTGGAGCTTCTGTTAGCTTGGATTCTTGAGTGACAGATTGGGATAGATATTGTGAGTGAGAAATAAACCGTTGTTGTGTTAAATCACTGAGACAGCTGTTGGCACAAGAGCTATGGTTACATATAGAAGTCCCACGGATGAAATATATTATAGTAGGTTGCCCGGATGAACTGCTGGAGAACGACTGGTAGGAATGAAAGAAGGAGAAAGGGAAAGGATAGGTAGACAAAAGAACATGGCAAAGTTTCCTGGATGTTGCTTATCTTGTTTGAGAAAATTTGCTGAAGGAAAAGAACAACAACCTAATTTTCAGGAAACGGAGATGCCAAAAGAACAGTCAGCAGAAATGATCAGGTGGATAGGAGAACTTCTCCCTCAGCTCCATTTAGATAGAGTCATTCAGGCAAATGTTTTGGGGTAGGGGGCAAAATATTGGACACTCAGAGGAGGAGAAATCTGTCCCCTTCTCCCACTGTGGGAGTGATATTTACTTATATTTTCAAAATGCAAAGAAGTGGGTTCCACTTCTGGATATTCAGGGATAGCGACTTACTCTTTTCAGTTGTTGGTTATTTTTGAGAGCTCACCTAATGAAAAAGGAACAGGTCCCAGATCTGTGGGTTAGACTGTTGCCATCACAGATACGTTGTGAGCTTGCTTGGGGAGAGAGGTATATCAGTTCTGGAAGTCTCTTTCTACTTGGCTTATAAAGATATGGACAAAGAGGATTGAGAAAGTACCCATCATAGAGACATGCTGTTTAAGATAGTCCAACAACCCACTGCTATAAAATCTGTTACAGTTTTTCATGGCTCATCATGATCTCCCTAGATTCCTCTTGGCTTATATATAAAATAAGACCTATTAATGGTGTCTTAAAAGATCCAATAATTTCTCACTTAGGGGTGGGAGTGGAGGTGAAGAATTTATGAAAGAGCTGGGCATCACTGCCTGAATTTATCTAATATTCACCCACTTGGCCAGGTCTGAGTCTCTTGATTAATGATGCTCCAAATTTTGTCTGATTTTGCAAATGCTGAGTATTACCTATGTAATGACTGTGGAGTTATTCAGTCAGGAACAGTTCACGTGTGGTAGATTAAAGATAGCTACATTTTGTTTATTAACACTACTCCAGTGAAGATGTGGGATGAATGGTCCCTGCCCTTTAATCAGGATTTGATACTGCTTTGAATATGGTAGAAATGATGCTTTGCCACTTTCTGCTTCTAAGCCTTAAGAGACTTACATCTTCCACTTCCTGTTTCTTAACCTTTCCTTTTGGAGCCCTGAGCCACCACCTAAGTCCTGCTACCTAAATGAAGAGATAATGTGGGAAGAACCAGAGACTATGTATGGAGGGACTGGGGTCCAGTTGAGCCCAGTCTTCCAACCATCCCACCAGCTCACTTGAATATACCAAGTGACTCTAGTCAATACCATGTGAAGCACCTGAATAATCCAGCCAAATTCTGCTTGAATTTCTGGCTGAAAATAACATGAAATATAATAAAATGCATTTTGTTTTAAGCCATTGACTTGTGAAGTATTTTTTTACCCAGCAATAGGTAACTGGAACTGTAAGTTTTCCAAAAGAGGAGTCTAGTAGGACATTTGTAGGATTAGGAGGAATTACAGAAACAGAAAAAAAATAAAACAAACCAAAAAACCCCAAAACAAAAAAACTTGAATTATTGGAAGGAAATACAGCATAGTAAACAGAAAAAAGAAGTTTCCAGTAAAAAGGACCAACAGATTGTTAAAATATTGAAGTACTTCAGTATTGGTTCCAAGACATGTGGCCCTTCCATAAAACTGTTCTTTTATCCAGTAATGAAAGAATTAACGCCAGGCCCCTCTATGACCTTGCATTATATCTCTATGGCTTGCCTCACTTTTCTTTGGTCAGTACCTATGCTTGTTTTTAAATACTTCTATTATCTCCAGAATTCAGTGCCCCTGGAAATCTGTAGAGGTAATTCCAGCAAACTTCTTTAAGTGATCCTCATTTGCAGGGATGAAAGCTGGAATCTATGAAGCAAATGTAATTTGACCAGTTTTTGAGTCAATTTCTTTGCCATAGAACAGCATTATTTTGAGTTCATAAGTGATGGCAAGATTAGTATTAAGAGTGTAATAAATTCAGTTTATTTTGAATAGAATAATGTGCATGTTGCTTATTTCCTTTAATTTTAATGTTGGTATTATTGACATTTTACTTTTATGATGAGTTACATTAAATGTCAATTCAAATAAGTAGAAAAGAAAACATAATTACTGTATTTAACCTCATTTTTACTCTGTCATCATGGAATGCTATAATTTGAATTAGAAAAAAATATATTGTATACATAAAGTTTAACCTTTATTGAATTAATCATTATACATTGAGATATTGAGATTGATTTAGGCTGAATTCTGATTGAAAAGTTATCAATAATAACATGCAAGATGTGTTCTTAAATTGTGCTTATGCTTTAAGTATTATAAAATACCTGGCAAGTTCTAAGAGAATCATTGTAACTTTAGAGTAAGAATCATTCTTATTTAAATATTTTAATTTTAAATATTAAATATTTAAACATTTGATTGAAACTAATGACAAAAACATTAATTCATTGAAATTAGGTTTATTCCAAGGCAGAAACACCTAACCATTGCTTCTTCTAATTGGTAGACATCTACAAATAATGAATAAAAGTAATAATGAAAAGTGATTTCTTAAAGGAAGAAAAAATATACCAGTATCTCTGCAGATAATCTTTAATAAAAACTGACTTTCCTAGGAGATGAATATGCCTATTCTTGCTTTTGATGTATTTTTATAGTTGGTTCACATTGTCATTCCCAGGTCTCATATTTTCAATTACGTTCATAATGCTGACCTTAAGTGAATAATGTGTTTTAACCACAGGAGAGGGTTAGAAAGTTATGATATTCTGAACTGAGAATATATTAGGTTGTTCTTAAAAATTTCAGCCAGGAAAAGATGTCAGAAGAGCAAACACTAGAGAGATCTTGCAATAAAAAAAAAATCATTAGAAAACTGATCTTTAATAAAATTCACTCAGGAACTATTCTTCAGGGCCCGTTTATTTAAATTCCATACAAAAAGAAGTGATGACTTTTTTGTTTGACTATAATAGTAACATTTGCTCAATGTAGATATAACCATAGATGCACTATTGGATTTTATCTGTTTTCCAGTATGGGCTACTCAAAATTAAAGTATGCACTGGAAAGGAGATAAAAAGAAGAATAACTCTTCTAAAATTTGTTATATCTAGGGAAATGCTGCTAACTTTTTAACAAATCACCCTAAATTAGTATTGCAATAAAAATCGTGGCTATTGGAAGCACTGCCTGTGTTCCGGTTGTGAGGTAATTTTAATTGTAGTCCTGGTATTTTGCTCTTGTTGTATTTATATATTTTAGAATGTATTCCAGGGTTACACAGTTTAGAATTTTGTCTTTTTTTGTTTCTGCTTCTCTCTGCCCCCTAATAAATATATGGGCTCTCTAACTTCTGGCCTTTCTTAAAATTTGAAACTCTTTTCAGCAAGCAGTCACTCTATTTAGTCCCATATTTTTGAACTGTGTGATGCACTTTTCAAGAGCTGGAGATATTAAATAACCTCCATACATATATTAATAAGTTTGATCCTTGTTTTTTCCCCTTGATAACTGAAAGCACAATTTGATACTTACCTGATTTTTCTTTTCTCTTGTCAACTTTATATTGATTGTGTATGTAACACTGTAGAATACAGAATTATTTTCACAGTTTTAATCATCACTTTTATAGCAATTCAGAAGTAAGTGATACCATTTTCTGTTAGGCTATTTTTGCATAAGAGCTAATGATTTAAGGTAAATGCCCACCTGCGATTTGTTTATATTTTTTAAGGAAAATAACCCCTTATTGCTGTAAGTTGTAGAAGAATCAAAACAACAGCAAAAGTCACACTAGCACTAATAAGTCATACTAACCTTAAAACTTTTGTGACCAAAGTATAATTGATAATATCTACACCATTCAAAATTTAATAGCTGTATGTGACAATTTACTTTCATATTAATATAAATGAAACAATTAAAAATTAAAATTTTCGGTCATATTAGCCATCTTTCAGATGCTTAATATTCACGTCTGGCTACTGTCTACCATATTGGATAGTGCAGAGTTAGAAGATTTTCAGCATCTCAGAAAGTTCTATTGGAAAGCATTACTCTAAAAATCAAAGTTGTGTGAATTTTGGATGCAGTATCAAGTCTGGAGTAGATAATTTTTTAAAGAATGGCAATATTATAAAGTAAAATTATAATTTATTATAAAATTTGAACAAACTTTTTTGAATAACTAGATTTGTGGAAAAGTTGCAAAAATAGTATACAGGGCTCCCATGTACCCCACACTCAATTTTTTATATTATTAATATCTTTTGTTAGCCTGGTACATTTGTCATAATCAAGGTACTAATATTGATACACTATTATTTAATAATATTTAATAATAGATCAAAGGTTATTCTTTTCTCAGGTTTCCTTAGTTTTACCTAATATCTTTTTTTTCTGTTCAGGACTCCATTCAGGATCCCACATTACATTTAGTCTTCATGTCTCCTTGGGTTTTTCTTGACTGTGACAGTTTCTCAAACTTTTCTGGGTTTTGTTGACTTTGGCAATTTTGAGGTGTACTGATCAGGTATTTTGTAGAATGTTCCTCAATTGGCATTTGTCTAAAGTTTTTCTCATGATTAGACTAGGGTAATGGGTTTTTGAAAGGAAGACCACAGACATCAAGTGACATTTCATCATATTATATCAAGAATACATTCTAATACATTTTCTAATATTGTTGATGTCATTCTTGACACCTGGCTCAGGTAGTGTGTATCAAGTTTCTGAACTGTGAAATTGCTTCCCGCCCCAGCCCCCTTTCCATACTGTATTCTTTGGAAGGAAGTTACCATGCACTGCCCACATAAGGAGTGAGAAGTTGTGCTCTACCTTCTTGAGAACAGAAGTATCTACATAAATAATTTGTAATCCTTTTGGATAGAGATTTATCTAGACTACTGTAATGATTTAACCTTTTCCAAATGAAAACAAAAACGTCACCTGTGGCTTTTATTGGCTATATGCTATCTTGAGAAGAATTTGCCTACTAGACCCTGGGCATTTATAAGGGATGTATCTGACTTCATAAAGAAGAAGAATGTGGAAATATTCGTAGAAGTCTCTTCCATTTTTCTTAGATCAAATTTCTATTGAGACTTATTTGTTTATTAAATTATTTAAATAAATAAATATTTATCAAGTCCTAATATTCACCACACACTCTTCTATGTTTTGGAAATATATCATTTAAATAAAAGACAGTAATGCCCACTCTCATAGAATTAATATACTGGTGGGGGTTGCAGACAATAAATCATTAAGTATAATATAATATACCTCATGGTATTAAGTGTTATGGAGAACATAAATCAGAGAACAGAGGTAGTGAGTTTTGGGTTGCTATTTTAATTATTTTTTCCAGTAAAAATATTTCAGGTCATTTATTTATTTTTATTGAGGTATAGTTGACATATAATATTCATTAGTTTCAGGTGTACAACATACTGATTCAACAATCAAATACGTTACAAAATGATCACCATGAAAAATCCAGTAACCATTTGTCACTCTACAAATTTATTACAGTATTATTGACTATACTCTTTATGCTGTATATCTTGTCCCTGTGACTTATATATTTTATAACTGAGTTTGTATCTGTTAATCCCCTTCACCGATTTTGACCAATATGCCAGCCCATCCCCTCTGACAACTACCAGTTTGTTCTCTGTATCTGGAAGTCTGTTTCTGCTTTGTTTTATTTTTTCACTTGTTTTGCATTTTTTTTAGATTCCACATATGAGATCATATGATATTTGTCTTTCTCTGTCTGATTTATTTCACGTAGCATAATGCCCTCCAGATCTATCCCTGAAATGGCAAGATTTCATTATTTTTATGGCTAAGTAGTAATCCATTTTATGTATATATACACACATTACTCCTTCTTTATCCATTTATTGATGGACATTTATGTTGCTTTCATATACTGGTTATTGTAAATAATTCTGCAGTAAACTTAGGGATGTATGAATCTTTTTGAATTAGTGTTTTCATTTCTCTAGGTAAATACACAGAAGTGAAATTGCTGGATTGTATGGTCATTCTATTTTTAATTTTTTGTTTTTGTTTTCTTTGCGGTACACGGGCCTCTCACTGTTGTGACCTCTCCTGTTGTGGAGCACAGGCTCCAGACGCGCAGGCTCAGCTGCCATGGCTCACAGGGCCAGCTGCTCCGCGGCATGTGGGATCCTCCCGGACCGGGGCAGGAACCCGTGTCCCCTGCATTGGCAGGTGGACTCTGAACCACTGCGCCACCAGGGAAGCCCTATTTTTAATTTTTTGAGAACTCTCCATACTGTTATCCACAGTGGATGCACCAATTTGCCTCTCCACCAGCAGTACACAAGAATTCCCTTTCCTTCACATTCTTGTCAACATTTGTTATTTGTTGTCCTTTTGATCATAGCCATTCTGACAGGTGTGGTGTGGATAGTGTGTGTTGAGGTAGCATTTGTGCAGTGAATGTATGAAAGTGATGGAGGAAGCCAGGGAATATCTGAAGAAAGCATTTCAAGCAGAGAGTACAGTAAGTACAATGACCAACATGTTCTATCATTTGTTAGGTGAAAGTATGGCTACAACAATATAAAACAAGCAAAGAAAATGCAGCTGAAGTGGTAGTGGGAGGGTGGTGGTAGCTAGATCATCTGGGTCTTTAGGCAATTGTGAAAATTTTTAATTTAATTCTGATGGAGATGGGAAACAATTGGATGGTATTGAGCAGAGGAGAGATGTGACCTGGCTTACATTTTATGTGTGCTGGTTGCTAAAACATAAGGATAGCAGAAAAATAAGTTAGGAGGATATTGCAAATACATAGGATAAAATCTGTTGGTGGCTTTGACATAGAGTGACAGTCTTTGATCAAAGTGATCTTCTTTGGTAGAAGAATCCCAGTTCACATCTGGTGTCTTATTCCTCGTGTCTTATTCCTGAAAGTGTATCAGTTGGGACAATAACTTTATGGTAACCTTATATAGTCTAGTATGGTAGTGTTGGAGGTGATAAGAACTGGCCATGATCTGTATGTGTTTGGAAGATGGATACCAAAAGGATAGGCTGATGGCTTGGGTAAAGGCTGTGAGAGAAAGAAAAAGGTCAAAAATAGCATCTGAATTTTTGCCCTGAGCAACTGAAAGTATAAATTTGCAATTTATTGAGATGTGACAGTCACGTGAACAGAAGGATAGCGTAAGAATTTTAATTATGGTGAATTTGAGATGTCCATAAGAGTGCTGTATCATCAGGTGTTTATTAAATATTTATGAAATTCAAGAGTGAAGGATCTAGTTGGAGATAAATATTTGTCGTGTTGTGGAGAAGAGGAAAATCAATCTTGGGTTTGATTTAATAAAGAAGTGAAGGAGAATAATTGGAAACTCAGAATAGATAGTGCTTTCAGGGAGTTTTGCTGTAATAGGGTATTGATAATATTTACCTCACAGGGTTTTTGTGAGTATTAAATATTCTTGGAAAAATGCCAGAGTATTGACAGAGTCGCCTATGTGAATATTTGATATCACTATATATTTTGACTGAAGTAAGCATTTTGACGTGTAATTTGAAATTGGAATTTGGGGGAGGAGGGAGAAAGAATGATTTGGACACAGTAATATGGTATAAGGATGACCATTATTTTAAGATAATTTACCTTGAGATCACGCCTGGGGTTCACAAGACAGCCAATTTGGGTTAAAAGCAAAAAGGAGAGTGAAGATTATCTCAGAGAAGTTGAGTGTGGTATGATTTTAGTACTGAGGGATTGTGGAGTTACACAAGGAAGAGTGATAAGGGGAAGAACTTTGGGAGAGGGAAGATTGAGGGTCAGGGCTGTATGCGCTAAGTGTGTTTGGGGCCAATGACTAATGGGCATAATGACAGAAAGTTCCCATGAACCCAGAACAAGTTGTGGATGTGAGACTGTAGTAGTGGTTGCTATGAGGGAGGGAAGGAAAGAGGTCGCCAGGTAAAAGCAGACTTCTATTGCCCCTCTTCACCTCTGCTGCTGTAGGAATGGAGCAAGTTATGGCAGTCTTACTCAAAGTGGATGGAATCCTGGGACTCTTCCTTTCCTCTTGTTTATGGGAATATGGAAGGCAGAGTAGGTACAGTGCATCAGAACTGGTTTCTTCTTCACCTAACAGCACATAGAATTGTGGCACTGACTCTTTATTAATGCCAATAAAGGAGCAGAGGCCAGCCACATATATAGGAGACCACAGGAGCTCATGTTTGCTGAATAGAGCATATCAGCATTCTGTACACTAACTTCCATCAGGTGTCACCAAGTAACTTTTTATTATATGGATAATTTTATTTTCAAGACCTTGTGGGTAATGGAGAGATTATGAAGGTAGAGGTGTCTTACTCTCTGAAGAAAACCAGTAGAGTAGAAGGAAATCCATATTTCCCAGAGAGCTGTATACAACAGGTAGCATTTGTCAGGTTTCAGATGAAAACATATATACCAAGAGAGCAGAGGATTGAAGTCTTGGATCCATAGCAATATGGCAGTGAGTGAACTCTACTGGTATAAGTGAGAAATAGCAATTTTAGTAGTTGCTATAAATTAGAAATACCGAAAATAGAGAAAGATTGAAAAGAAAGATTTTAAAGAATATTTGATATGTAATGAGCCATGTAAACTCTGCTCTGTCTTTTAATGAAAACCATATTAAAGATCTGCATTATTCAAAACTTTCAGATTTTGCTTTTCAATGATGTAGCTAGCTAGCTCTGTATAAATGATACTGAGAAACTTATTTAGATATATCCAGTATATCATCTACTTCAAAGCAAAGTGCCTGTTTCTTTCTCTTTTTCATCTCTCCATAGAACCCCTATGCCTATCAAAGTGTTTTAGCACACAGAAGAATTCTATTAATATTTTTGAATGAATAGATAAATGATTAAATGGCTCCCTCCTGCCATCTAGCCTCCATTTCAAATACTATCATCTATTGATATCCCCAAGGGATTGGTTTCAGGACAGACTATATATCAAAATCCATGGAAGCTCAAGTCCCATAGTGGGCTCTCCATATCCAAGAATTCCTGCATCCATGGATTCAAAGGCAGATGTGGAACTGTGGACAGAGAGGGCAGATTGTATTTATTTAAGAAAAATATGCCCATAAGTGGACCCACACAATTCAAACCCTTGTTGTTCAAGTGTCAACTATACATGCTCCCTGAACAGAAATCACTGTTTATAATAGAACTTTAGGGGTGTTGCTCAGTGTTAAAATAGAAAACTATACATTCACAAAAAGTGGAACACCTAGATAAATTTTGGGGTCAAATGGCATCAAAATGTTATTGAAAAGAGAAGAATACTTAAAATTCTGAGTTACCGATGATTCTATCTCACAGTCTTACATTTTCTTATTTGAAAATAATTTATCTGGCTTCCCTGGTGGCGCAGTGGTTGAGAGTCCGCCTGCCGATGCAGGGGACCATGAGTTCGTGCCCCGGTCCGGGAAGATCCCACATGCCGCAGAGCAGCTGAGCCCGTGAGCCATGGCCGCTGGGCCTGCGTGTCCGGAGCCTGTGCTCTGCAACGGGAGAGGCCACAACAGTGAGAGGCCCGCATACCGCAAAAAAAAAAAAAAAATTATCAGTCAATAATAAAGTATTCAATTCAGTTCAAAGACATCTTGGAAACAGCATTTGCATACGTTAAAGAAACCTAGGTTCTAAAGTCTTTAAGGAATTTATTTCATTCATGGATTTGGGGATGTTATTTATGAAGTTGAGAATCATTACAGCACAGTGTAATTTTATTTCTTGCAGGATGCTTGATGATAAGATTTGCTGTGTCAATTTGTAGAGCTGTAATGGGCTCCTTCTTGATCATCAAAAGCCAGATAACTTCTTTGCATCATAACTTGATTTGAAATACTCAGCAGTCATAACTTTTGAAAAGACACACTAAATTATAATGCAATGCTTTATGTTTTTTCTCCCTAATCTTTTGGAAACAGAACATAAAACCAGAAGCATCAGTCAACATTCCACTTTGATGATGTTTGTTAGATACTCTCAAAGTGTTTACACAATGATTCAGCAATGTTTTTGACAAAAGAAAGCCCTTTGGGGGCATTAATTTCCAGGCAGTGCATTCAGTAAGTAGTATCTATATGCGATTGCTGATCAGGAAGTGTAAATTACATTCACAACTTAATTGGTGCTAGTAGCAAGAGAAATAGAAGCTTAAAATATCTAAATAGCTAATAAGTCATTAAAGCAGAAATTTTATAAATTTTTATAGAGTCCTAGGAATCAACATAGACTTCTTTATAAGTTAAATTAAAAATAAAAAGAAATTTACATTGGATAGGTTAATAAGCAAATAATAAAGATATTACTCTCTACTAAATGTATATATTTAGTTACTGTTTATCACTGAAGATATGCCAGCTTATTAATGCCCTGCTTTTTTACTGCTTTCACTACATTTTTCTAAGTGAATATTTAGCTTTGGAATAGAGACTTCTCTGCCAGAGACTAATTTAAATAAAATTACATATTCACATTTAAGTACTTAAGTATCAGATATACTTTTAAAACTGTTGAATAATTCCAGAAATCCTCCACATGTAAATAAAGAATTCTTGTTCAACAAACCTTAACCTAGACTTTTCAAAATGTTGTGTCCTTTCCTCAAAAACAAAAATAATGAAAGCAATAAATAAATATCTGAGTCATGGAAAGGACTATGTATCATTTATGTTTCCTTTTGTTACTTATTTGTATTTTTCAGTTTTTAAAACCTTATCATGGGTTATTTTAATACTAAGGTCAGATTTAGTTTGTAAATAAATAAACACTTCTTATTTAAGAAAGAAGCCAGATATTCATTTTGAAGTCCAACTAAAATTTTGAGGTTACATTTCCACTGCAACAAATCAGTGTTATAATTTTTTTTTCAAAAGAGCATAACAAAATCCATTTAATTTCTTTTTTCTTCTCCCAGTCTCCTCTAGTTAAAAATAGATAATTTGACTGCTGATCTCAGGAACAATGCATTATTTGAAAGAGTCTTCAGGGCCAGATCAGGGCTATGTTGCTATGGTGATTTTACTATCAGCATAAGCACTGTCATTCTCCAGCAAGTATTTTGCTATATAGTCTTAGAAAGGCCCTCACCATACACATCACTCCTGTGAAAGGCAAGTAACTTGAATTCAAAGTAGTTGTATTCAGAAGAGTAATACATCTATGCTAATGGAATGAGTGTGGTAAGTAGTTTAATTCCTCTAATTCTCCTAACAGAGGTGGTTTCCAATTTAAAGTAAAGAATATATACAATGTCCTTTGCATATATATAACACAGATAATGAAAAAAAAATTCTGAGTGCTTGAGAGAAACTTGGAAAATATTCAGTAAAACCTCTTTTTATAGGCGAGGTAATAGAGTCAGAGAGACTTAAATGAATAGTTTGACTCAAACAAATGTATTAACTAAAATTCTCTGGGTTATAGCAGTGATAACAACTCAGACCATTTAAACATAAATAAACAAAATATTATAAATATACTGGAGAGTCACAGAAATAAAGGGAATGTTGAGAAATGAGGGCAGCATGAAAGACCTTTCTGGAGTGCTGATATTACTGAACTCGGGTCCAGCTGCTTGCCACTCAAAAGTAAATACTGTAAAGGCAAGTGCTGGTAGGAACTGAAAAGCTACTTTAATCAGAAAGCCAGCAATCTGGGGAGAAGGCGGACTCGTGTCCCAAGACCAACTCCAAAGATTCTGTTTGGCCATGCAGGTTTATTTTTGGTATGCGGGCCTCTCACTGTCATGGCCTTTCCCGCTGCGGAGCACAGGCTCCAGATGCACAGGCTCAGCAGCCATGGCTCATGGGCCTAGCCGCTCCGTGGCATGTGGGATCTTCCCGGACCAGGGCACGAACCCGTGTCCCCTGCATCGGCAGGTGGACTCTCAACCACTTCGCCACCAGGGAAGCCCCAGCCATGCAGGTTTTTAAAGGGACAAAAGGGAAATAATCTCAGTTAATCATTGAGATAGCAGATCAGATTTGTCACCATCTCCCATTGCATGCAGACTTGTCTACTCCTTGTGATCTTTCTTTAAATGCTATCTTGTCCACACAGTTTTTTTGTGAGATTACTGAAGGGGAGGCTGGGGAAAAATACTTGGTCATCTTTTAATCATTTATTCTTCATTTCTATTTCTTTTTTCTAAGGAAAAAAGCAACAGGTTAGGCAAAGTATTGTGTGTTCAAAAGAGTGGAAAGGTGTGCTTGGGCTGGAAGTTAGTTAAAATATAGATTTGCTAAGTGACAGGACAAAAGGGGCCTCCTGCAAAGAGCTCTTTCCTGCAAAGAGTTCTTTCCTGCAGAAAGTTGCGTACAAATCCCCACTGTCAGTCATCATTCCATTTTTACGGGATTATGGCTGAAGGTCTATCTTCTGTAACTTTTCATGCTGATATAGGACGCCATATTCTTAGAGTGGAAGGTGTTGACTTGGGTCTGTAGCATCATCTCTTTGTTGACAATTTTAGTTGCCTGCTTACATATATGAGCAGAGCAAGTTACAGTTATTTTGATACCCACAAAAATACAGATAATTATTAGCAGTAATGTTACTCTCATTCTCGAGGCCAGTTCTTGGAATGGTACTAGCCATAAGTACTGCTCAAGACAGAGCAGCTTATGTCATGGCTACAGTCTGGTCATCATGCAGTTAGACTTTTCCCTCTGGTGGCAGTTATAGTTATCTGTAAAACAACTCTGGAATGTGCATCAGACACTGGAAGATTCTGTGACTCTATTGTCCTAATAATTAACTGTTTGAGCCTACTCTTTTGTGACACAGGGAGGCCTGGGAGATTTTAGCTTTTCTACAGTCAGGAGGCAGGGGGCGTGGAGTAGTCTTTGTACTGGGAGGCGGGAGGCAACAGGGTTTTGCTCCACTTCACTGATAATTAATGTAACACATTTCTAAAAAAAATTACTAGTTTCCTTTTTTTTCTTTTCTAATAATTTTAGGATCAAAATTTCAAATTCTGCAACTGTATTAGCAGTAACAGAAGTTAAAGATTCATTTTCAAGGTACATTTGTCCACCATCCAGTTTCACAAGGATTGAGTCTTTAGCCACTGCAGTCATTGACTGACTGTACAACCTGAAAGGAATTCAGGATGAAAAACATGATAAAGGCACTCTGTGCTTTGGGGAAAAAAAGCCTTTTAGACAGTTAGATATCTCAGGGAGAATGTCAGTGAACCCAAGTTCTTACACATTCACATACATAGGAAAAAAACCCCACTAAAATCATTAATGGAGATATCTGTTCCTCCTGAATAACAGTAACCTTTTATTGATACGTATGCTTGACTGCATGTATTCCCTGGCCCAAACTATTTTTATACTGCCCACCCCCTCTTCAGAGCAGTTCCTCAGACCTATCTGAGAGGGTATCTCTTGGATAGTAGTCCTCTGACCCTGAATAAAACTCAATTCATAGCTCTTAAGTTGTGTTTTTTTTTCAACTGACATATTATTATCTATATAATATTGTCTTACTATATATATAAATATAATTTATCACTTCATTTACTGAGGTCTTTTTTATGCACATGTTATTTTCTAAAAATAATTTTATTTATAAAGATCTTGAACATATTTCATTAGATTTATTCCTGTATACCACCATATGGGTTACTGTTTCTGTGAATTGAATTTTTAAAAAGTTTCATTTCAGAATTAGTTTTGCTAAGCATAAATGTATGGATTTTTTTTTTTTTTTTTTTTTTTTTTTTTGCAGTACACGGGCCTCTCACTGCTGTGGCCTCTCCCGTTGTGGAGCACAGGCTCCGGACGCGCAGGCTCAGCGGCCATGGCTCATGGGCCCAGCCGCCCCGCTGCATGTGGGATCTTCCTGGACTGGGGCACGAACCCGTGTTCCCTGCATCGGCAGGGGGAAATGTATGGATTTTTATACCGTTTTTTTATATTTTAATTTTGCTTACTCATTATCTTGCCTGTAGATGCTTTTGAGTTTTCCACATGGGCAATCATTGCATAAAATTATTACATTTAAAATGATGCCTTTACAATTCCTGTATGCTTCACTCCTTTTTCTACTATTATTGGCTTGCATAGGACTTCTAGTAAATATCCTGTTGATTAAAATCCATAATAGTGGATAACTTTGTTTTTTGCTTTTGGATAATATCTTACAATTCTTTTATCACACTGATATTTGCTACAGATTTTTGATAGGTAGTTTTTATTAAATTAAATTTTTTCTTAAAATTCTGCTTTACTAAAGTATTTGTCATTAATGATCTTTGGTTTATCTAATACTTTTTATTCTAGCTAGTACTAAAATCATGATTTTTTTCCTTCAATCGATTCCTGTGGTAAAATTCTTAAAAAGATGTTCTTTACATTCCTAGGAAAAATCCCACTTGATCATGATGTGTGTGTGTATGTGTATTTATGTGTAAATAAACATATATGTATCCATATCACTGGTGTTTTATTATTTCATTTATGTTTTTTGCATTTTGATTCATAAAGGAAATTGCCCCACAGTTTTCTTTTCTTTTAATACTGTATTTCTCAGGGTTCTCCAGAGAAACAGAACCAATTACAGATATATATATATTTAATCACATATATATGATTTATTATAAGACATTGGCTCACACAATTATGAAGGCTAACAAGTCCTAAGATACGCAGGGTGAGTTCACAAGCTGGAGACCCAGGAGAGTCAATGGTGTAGTTCCAGTTTTAAGGACACAGGCTTGAGATCTAGAGAGAGCTGATGTTTCAATCTGAATTGAAGACAGGATAAAGCTGATGTCCCAGCTCAAAGGCAGTCAGGCAGGAGGAATCCTCCCTTGCTTGGTGGAGGATCAACATTTTTGTCCCATTCAGGCCTCCAAATAATTGGATAAAGGCCATCCACGTTAGGGAGAGCAATCTGCTTTATTCAGTCCATGGATTTAAAAGATAATTTTATCAAAAAACATTCTCACAGACATACCCAGAATAATGTTTGACTAAAAGTCTGGACACCCTGTGGCCCAGTCAAATTGATACATAAAATTATCTACCACAAATGCCTTTTTTTGTTACCATTACATTAAAATAGATACACACAAATACCTGTAATTTTCTTGCCTTTTAAAATAGTAAATCAATATTTTGTGTAAGCTAGAGTTTATTCATTTCTCAAACTTTTAATATCACTTCTAAATTATATTATGCAGGCATGGTGTTACCTTTGTGAATAGATTTTTACTAATGTTCCATAATTTTTGGTCTCTTCAGGTTTTCTTTTTTGACTAAAAATCAGTTAATTTAATAGTCTTGTCAGAGAACTAGCATTTGATTTTGTTGATAGTGTCTATTATTTCTTTACTTTTTTGTCATTATTATTTCCCTCCTCATCTCTTTGATTTTCTGTGCTGTTCTTAAATTGAATACTTATTCTATTAATTTTACATCTTTCTTATTTTCTTAATCTAAGTATTGAAGCTATTATACTTGTTGACCTGAAACAAATAGACTTCCAGATATTTCTCTAGCAAACATAGGTTTATTCTGGATCTGCAGAGAATTGCAATTTGGGGTTGCAAAATGCTGCACATATGAGAGCCATATGCAAGTTGCTGCACAGCAGGGGGGAGGAGAATGCTTTTATAGAGAGGAAGAGGGAGTTGGGAGGGCTGTAGCAAACAAACGGTCCATGACTTTTCGACTGAAAGCTTACCTGGAAAAAAGAATAGTCCTTCTTCTTTCTGTTGGGCTCTGCTATTGTTGCAGGGTGGGAAACCCTTCTTTTCGTCCCAACTCTAGTTGAGGTTTCTGTTTAATAATTTTTTAGACGCTCTAAGTATCTCTTGTTGCTTTTCTTTTTCATTCAGATCTGAATATTAAATGATTTACATTATATTTCTGTGACTTTTGAATTATTTAGAAGTATGGTTTTAAATTGCAAACCACAAGGCTCTTTTCCTATTATTTCTATGAGAGAAGGCTGAACTGACATAACAGAGCAGTCAAAATTGAGTGTTTCCACACTTGGCTCAACAGGAGTCAGTGGACTCAGCTGTACATGGTGATCACCTGAGAAATTCTTCCCTTCCATCTTCTGCCTAACCTGTCCTTTAGGGTTTGCTTGATCTTAATCTGCATTCAGTCAGCAGAAGCAATAGGAGCCTGGAGAAGTGTTCACAACTAGACCTGGCAATGGCATTTGCTACTTATGCTCACATTTTATTGCTGCGTAGTTAGATGCCTGGCTATATTTAACTGCAAAGGAAGCTAGGAATGTGGTTCATTTGGGTTGGCCAAAGAAGGGGAAGAAGATTGAAATGGAAGACTAGCTGGCAGTCTCTGCTGGTTTATGGCTTTTTGTATTTTCTTTTCCCTAAAACACATTGTCTGTATGATTTAAATAATTTGGTACTTGTTAAGACTTGTTTTGTAGTGTAATGAAGTTCAAATTTTGTAAATGGTACACATATGATTCTTGAAAAGAATACTATTTTACTGTTATGCAGGGTTCTTTATGCATCCATGAGATGCAGTTTATTGTGCTATATGAATCTTCTACATACTTATTTTTTCCTACTTTGTATATCTTTTTGAGAATTATGTTTTAAAATCTGCCACAATGAATGTGTATTTATCAATTTCTCCATGATATTTTCTCAATATATAGCTTTTCTTTATATTAAGGTTATGTTGTTGAGAACAAGTGTGTTTTATTTTGTTATTCTGAAAAACAATTTTTCTTTTATCAACTCATTAGTTCTTTATCTTTACTTTACTTGCCTATATTCCCTTCTGTCTAATATTGATAATACTATACCAGTTTTCTTTTGGTTAGTATTTGTGTACATTACATTTTCTACCCTTTGCTTTCAAAATTTGTTTCATTGTGTTTAGGTATTAAACAGAAAAAGCTAGATTTTTCTTTCACTACAATTCAAGAATCTGTTGTTTTCAAAGCGATGATCATGAATCTGCGAAAACACTCTGATTCATATTTTAAGTGGGCTTCTGGGTTGGTGAAAACATGGAGTTGCTGGGAGGGTTGTGTGCCTGGACTCCAGAGCACGGAAGCTCCACAACTTTTCCCCGTACTTTGCCCTTTGGAAGAGATGCATTAGGCTGTTCCTGGGTTATATCCTTTTATAATAAACTGGTAGTCTAGTAAGGAAAAAAATTTTGTGGACTGTTGCCCACCATCTTATTATGTGCTTACTTTGTGTTTTTAAATATTATGCCTGTTTTTTTGGTTACTCTCATTTTTTTGCTTTCCTTTATAATGGTTATATTTTTTATTTCTTTCTCCTAATTTGGATTTTGTATCATTTACATTCTATTCATGTTATTTTATATTCTTACATTTTAACATGTTTATTTGACTTAAAAAATCTAAAATAAATTTCATGGTCTCACTCTTCAGCCAATAAAAATGCCTTAGAAAACATGAAATTTTTACCATGTTCTTCCCATCTTACATGAAGAAAGGTCTACTGTTTGGTTTAACCTTGTTTTAAAATTCCCAACACTGGCTTTTTGTTTAAAAATACAGTTACTTCTTATTTTATTTAAAAGTATGTTTACAAATTTTCTGCTAGTCATGCTTTTTAGGATTTTTACTTTCCTTCTAGGTACAATTTCCTTCTCATTAAATATTTCCTACCATAAGAATTGTTATTTTTGTTTGTTTTCTTTTAAGGTATTTCAATGCCCCTGTATTTTCAGAGTAACCCTAAAGTTTGATTTAGCCTTTGTTTCTTTTGGAGCCTCTCAGAGCTCCTGCCTCCAGTTCTGTTATTATATTAATTTCTTATATCATGATTCTGATCCCTGGAAGGTCCCAGATTCCTCACTTCTCTGAGGTTTTCCTTCCTTTCTCCCTTCCTCCCTCCCTTCCTCCCTCCTTTCTTTCTTTCTCTTCTTCCTTCCTTTCTTTCTTTCTTTCTTTCTTTCTTCCTTCCTTTTTCTTTCTTTCTTTCTTTCTTTCTTTCTTTCTTTCTTTCTTTCTTTCTTTCTTTCTTTCTTTCTTTCTTTCTTTCTTTCTTTCTTTTTTTCTTTCTTTCTTTCTTTCTCTCTTTCTCTCTCTCTTTCTCTCTCTCTTTCTCTCTCTTTCTTTCTTTCTTTCTTTCTTTCTTTCTTTCTTTCTTTCTTTCTTTCTTTCTTTCTTTCTTTATTTCTCTCTCTCTTTCTCTCTTTCTCTCTTTCTTTCTTCTTTTCTTTCTTCTTTCTCTCTGCCATATTTTTCCCCTGTAGCACTTACCTAGGCTGGTGGATCAAGAGCTTCTTATTACTTTTCCTTGAAAGCACAGCTCATTCAAAATTTCATCTTTATACATATCTATTAGTTCCATTTTCCTAATTCACACAGACCCAAATCCATGTCTTCTGTCTCCACACGGAGGTCAGAACCCAAGTCCTTGCACCCCACTGATTATTACCTAGAATTGAAACTCTTTACTGCTTTATCTTTGAATTCCCCTTTTATTTCTGGCATAAAATAAATTCATTTTCTTCCTTTTAATATTGGGTATGTGTTTTTTTATATATATCTAGTTTTTTTTAAGTGTTGGCATCTGAAGGAAAATTGAAGTTAGCTCTAGCCAACATATTTCAAGTTTTACATTGATTTCAAAGATAAAGTAGTACTTTTGTGGGGCTTTGATGTGTTAAGCATTTTATTCTTTAAACCTACTTGGTCTAACCTCATCTATGTATAGACCTTTTAATTGTGAAGGTCTATAAGAATAAAATAGCTAGTTATTTTACCAGCAAAATGGGTTTATTTGGGAATAGCAGAAAATTGCAATTTGGGACAGGCAAGCTATGGTGAATCATGGGCAAGTGTGGAGATCAAAGGTGAAGGGTTTACTTTTATTAGGTTTTAAGAGGAAACTGGGGTGGGTTGCCTTGAACAAAATTTCATTGAAGAAGAACAAGAGTTCAAGGTTCTGGTGGTTTCTCATGGGCTGCAAGCAGTTATTAGAGGGTTGTTGCTGGGGCAGGGAGGGATCTTCCTTCTTTTCTTAAGAGCAGGAGATAAAATGACCATGTGATTAATGTCATTGCTTGTCAAAATTATTCTTATCGTCCTTCTTCCTGCTGGTTATGCAGGCTGCACAGAGTGGTGAGCGTTTGAGAGCTCCCCCTTCAGGGCTTCCAGACTCCATTTTAAATGAGGTTTCCTTTCTTTCTTTTCGCATAATCAAGTCCTTTAACCCAATTGGTCTAAAACTAGCTAAACATTAGACCTTTTACATAAGACAAATTTTCAAAAATAAGGCCTACACATCCCTCCCACCCCCATTCTCATTTAATCATCTAGCATGAAATGTGGAAACTGGTGTTTTTAAAAGCTCTTTATGAGTTTCTAATGTGAAACAGGTTTTGGAATCACTAATTTTACCATTTTCAATCTTATATCACTTGTGTCTTTTTTCTACAATAAAGATATCTAATTCTCAGTGTTGTTATCATGAAGAAAAAAAATTCTGTAGAAAAATTTGTTTGAAGATTATAAAGGGCCACATTCCAGTTTATTATATATCATACACAGTAGGAGATAAGAAATTATACTCTGAGGAGAAAGAAAAACCAAATTATTTGTAACCATGGGTTCCTTCTGTTGGATATTTTACTAATAGATGTTCCTCTAAACGTTGTATTATAAGGTGCTCTATTTTTAGTCAAATATTTTCAAACTATTTTTCTTGTAACCAGTGGTATCATAAATATCATTGTACTTATATCCTTCAGTAGTTTTGTCTTAATTTTTTTTTTTTTTTTTGCGGTACGCGGGCCTCTCACTGTTGTGGTCTCTCCCGTTGCGGAGCACAGGCTCCGGACGCGCAGGCTCAGTGGCCATGACTCACGGGCCTAGCCGCTCCGTGGCGTGTGGGATCTTCCCAGACCAGGGCACGAACCTGTGTCCCCTGCATCGGCAGGTGGACTCTCAACCACTGCGCCACCAGGGAAGCCCCTTGTCTTCATTTTTGTAGAAGATTCTTAAAGATGTCTTAAAGACTGCTGTGCCAATGGGTATTTGTTTTTGAAATTTGAATAGATATTGCGTATCAGAATTTTTCCAACAATGAATGGGAGTGTTCATTTTCCTTCAACCTCTACAGTGCTGGTTGTAATGAGATTTTGGAGGTTAAAAATTCAGTTGTTGAATTTTGTGTGTCAGATTAGTGCTGTATAAGAGAAAACGGAAACATTTTGGGTAACAAATTCGTGTTCTCCTTTATCATTGGCCCTGGCAAACTGCCTTGCAGGCAAAAATAGTTTTCCTCTGCCTACCTCCCTGATCTAATTTCCTCCTACTCTTTCATCATGCCAAATTTATTCAGTTACAAAGATGTTTAGTTGTGCTGTTTCAGAGCCATCAAACTTTGCTTTTCAGCCATTGTTTTCTGCTAAAATGTTAGCTCCTCAGAAAGCCTTTCCCAGACCATTATTAGTTTGCTAGGGCTGCCATAATAGAGGACCACAAACTGAGTGTCTTAAATCAAGGGTCCCCAACCCCTGGGCCATGGACCAGTACTGATCTCTGGCCTGCTAGGAACCTGGCTGCACAGCAAGAGGTGAGTGGCGGGCAAGTGAGCAAAGCTTCATCTGTATTTATAGCTGCTCCTCATCACTCACATTACTGCCTGAGCTCCACCTCCTGTCAGATCAGCAATGGCGTTAGATTCTCATAGGAGTGCAAACCCTAATGTGAACTGTACATGTGAGGGATCCAGGTTGCTCACTTCTTATGAGAACCTAATGCCTGATGATCTGAAGCGGAGCTGAGGCAGTGATGCTAGTGCTGAGGAGCGGCTGCAAACACAGATTATCATTAGCAGAGAGGTTTGACTGCACAGAGACTGTGATAAATCAATTGCTTGCGGACTCATAACAAAACCCAATCAGTAAGTAGCAAGTGAAAATTAAGCTGCATTTGGTGGCAGGCTTTATAGTAGCAAGTGAGTTGATGTACTTCATTTGCACATCTGCATCTGGTGGCAGGCTTTAAGTCAGAATCCAACGCTTAATTTAGTATGTGTGGCTTGCCCATTATTTTATTTACCACTTCCATCTGCGCCTCTTTCCCACACTGTGCACTTGTCCCAGTCACAGTTTTGGTAAGCCCACAAGCTAACCCTAGCCAAAATGAGTAAAAAACAAACGTTGCTGGAGAGCTTCTTTGAAAAGGGGGAAAGACCCAATGATGAGACAAACAGAAGAGTCTAAGACTGCCAACAGAAAGAAGGCTATATTTAAAAGAAAATACCAAGAGTCCTACTTAAATTATGGGTTCATTGTAACAGGTGATTCACATTCTCCAACCCTGCTTTGTATAATATGTGGCAACAGGCAATCCAGTGAAGCCATGAAACCTTCAAAACTGCTTCACCACATGGAGACCAAGCATCCTGCATTAAAATACAAGCCTTTGGAGTTTTTCAAAAGAAAAAAATATGAACACGAAGAACATTAGCAATTATTGAAGGCCACCACTTCATCAAATGTGTCTGCACTAAGAGCATAATTCTTAGTGGCTAACCACATTGCTAAAGCTAAGAAGCCCTTTACTATTGGTGAAGAGTTGATCCTGTCTCTGCTAAGGACATTTGTCGTGAACTTTTAGGAGAGGCTGCAGTTCAAAAGGTGGCACGTGTTCCTCTTTTGGCTAGCACCATAACTAGACAAATTGATGAAAAAGCGGAGGATATTAAGGCACAATTTTTAGAGAGGATTAATGAGTCACCATGGTACCCAGTCCAGGTTGACAGGTCTACCAACGTTGACAACAATGCAACAATGCTTGTTTTTGTGGGGTATATTTTTCAGGAGGATATGCATGAGGATATGTTATGTGCACTTTTGTTGCCAACCAACACCACAGCTGCAGAACTTTTCAAGTCTTTGAATGATTGCATATCAGGAAAACTGAATTGGTCATTTTGTGTCCGTATATGCGTGGATGGAGTGGTTGCCATGACTGGATGGCTTTGTGGTTTCACTACTCGGATCAAAGAGGTCACTTCTGAATGTGAATTTACGCACTGTGTTATCCATAGAGAAATGCTGGCTAGCCGAAAAATGTCACCTGAACTTAACAGCGTTTTGCAGGATGTGACTAAAATTATCAACCACATTAAAGTACATGCCCTTAACTCACATCTGTTTGCGCAGCTCTATGAGGAGATGGACGCAGAGCACACACGTCTTCTCTTATACACAGAAGTGAGATGGCTTTCTAAAGGTAGATCACTGGCCAGAGTTTTTGAGTTATGAGAGCCACTCCAGAGATTTCTTTTAGAAAAACAGTCATCACTGGCAGCACATTTCAGTGACACAGAATGGGTCACAAAACTTGCTTGTGTGACATAATCAACCTGCTCAACGAACTCAATCTGTCACTTCAGGGGAGAATGAAAACTGTGTTCAAGTCAGCAGATAAAGTGGCTGCATTCAAAGCCAAACTGGAATTATGGGAGCGAGGAGTGAACATTGGGATTTTTGACATGTTTCAAACATTAATGGAGCTTTTCAAAGAGATTGAACCAGGGCCTACTTTATCCCAGCTGGTGCATGATCACTTATCTCAGCTTTCAAAAGAGTTTGAGCATTACTTCTCAACCACAAAACACCCCCAAACTGGGATGGAATGGATCCGCAACCCATTTGTGAGTAAGCCGGGTGAATCGAATTTGTCCATGATAGAGGAGGATCAACTGCTTGAGATCACAAATGATGGTGGCTTTAATAGTGTGTTTGAGACAACTTCAAATCTCCATACGTTCTGGATTAAAGTCAAGGCGGAGTATCCTGAGATTGCCACAAAAGCACTGAAAAGCCTGCTTCCATTTCCAACATCATTTCTTTGTGAAGCAGGGTTTTCTGCAGTGACAGCAACCAAAAGGAGATTAAGGAGCAGGCTGGACATAAGCAACACACTTCGGGGGTCACTGTCTCCCATCACCCTGGATGGGACCATCTAGTTGCAGGAAAACAAGCTCAGGGCTCCCACTGATTCTGCATTATGGTGAGCTGTATGATTATTTCATTATATGTTACAATGTAATAATAATAGAAATAAAGTGCACAGTTAATGTAATGCGTTTTAACCAATACCATTCCCCCCCACCCCACCCTGGTCCATGGAAAAATTGTCCTCCATAAAACCGGTCCCTGGTGCCAAAAAGGTTGGGGACTGCCGTCTTAAGCAGCAGGGATTTATTTTCCAGAGTTCTGGAGACTAGAAGTCTGAGATCAAGATGTTGGTAGTGTCCATTTCTTCTGTGGCCTCTCTCTTTGATTGTAGATGGCCATCTTCTTCCTGTGTCTTCACATCATCTTCCCTTTATATGTGTCTGTGTCTAAATTTACCTTTTTTTCTAAGGGTATACCAATCATATTGGATTAGGCCTACCCTAATTACCTCATTTTAACTTAACTATCTTCCAATATTTTCATATTCTGAGGTACTGGGAATTAGAACTTCCACATATGAATCTGGGGGGGGGGACACAATTCAGCACATAACACCACCCTTTAAAAATATAGTACTTCTGTCATGCCCTCATCCTTCATATATTATTACATATGATCACTTTTTCACATTCATTGGCTTATTTATCAACCATCACTCCCACCAGAATGTAAGGTTTATGAGAATACTAGCTTTTCCTGTCTTAGTCACTGCTGTATATCCGAGGCCTAGAAATATGCTTAGCACAAAATATGTTCTCAGTAATTACGTGCCAAATGATGAATATATCAATTATAGATAGTATGAGAATACACAAGACACAGTGTTGTTATGAGTTAACACTCTACTATGCAGCTGAGTTTTCCAATTCTGTGCTTGAAATTTTTTTTTTTTTTTTTTTTTTTTTTTTTGCGGTACGCAGGCCTCTCACTGTTGTGGCCCCTCCCGTTGCGGAGCACAGGCTCCGGACGCGCAGGCTCAGCGGCCATGGCTCACGGGCCCAGCTGCTCCGCGGCATGTGGGATCTTCCCGGACCGGGGCACGAACCTGTGTCCCCTGCATCGGCAGGTGGACTCTCAACCACTGCGCCACCAGGGAAGCTCTATGCTTGAAATTTAACTCAAAGTACGTTGCCAAGTGATCAACTGGTTTTATTTTGTACATTGTACAAATATTTAAAGTCAGTTTAATTATTTTCTCTGTTTTACTTATCTGTTTACTTATCTGTATTAGCTAGGGCTGCCATAACAAAATACAAAACTGGACGACTTAAACAACAAGATCAAGGTGTCAGCAGGCTTAGTTTCTTCTGAGGCCTTTCTCCTTGGCTTACAGATGGCCACCTTCTCTGTGTCTTCACATGGTCTTTTCTCTGTGTGTAGGTACCCCTGCTGTCTCTCTGTGTCCAAATTTCCTTTTCTTATAAGGATGCCAATTAGATTGGATTAAGAACACTAAAGGCCTCCTTTTAACTTAATCTCCTCTTTAAATGCCCTGTCTTCAAATACAGTCAAATTCTGAGGTACTGGGTGTTAGGGCTTCAACACAGCAATTTTTAGGGAGACATAATTCAGTCTATAACAATATCTATTTCTACCTCAGGGTTACATATTTTTTGGGTAAATTTAAGGATGATTTTAATACCTGTGTCAATTAATTGCTCAGTATTTTGTAGCTGTGAGTAGACTGTGTACTTTTTTATAGGCATATATATTTGTCATATTTGTTTGGATTCTGAATAATGACCATGGTATTAAATATATTCACCATTTTTATAATAAAGAAAAGTTCACTCAACATGGATTTACATATTGTATGACTAAAATTTGCAAGTCATAATTCTATATCAGTGCTTTAAAATTTTCAATTTTGTATAATCGTGCTCAGACTGCCTAGAGAGATAAGGTTCCCTATCAGTGTAGGTTCGTAAACAGGCTTGTGAAACACCTGTTGGAGGTATTCTAGAATGGATGGAAACATTGAATTGGGAATTATATTCAAAGTTTCAGAGGCTCCTTCTGTGTCTTGGAAATGATGATTTTACTCATGCTTCTATTCCTATATTCCTAAACTCACATGTGCGTAAAGTGACTGTTTTCCATTTTAGGAAGATGAGCTAAATTGCTGGGTAAAATTTGTAAAGTTCATCTATCATAAAAATCAACCACAGAATTTAAGCTTTCAAAACGTTTGGAAATATTCATCAAAACACACAAATATTGCAGACACAGACACACAGTTATTTAGGTAAGTCTGCCTGATATGTAAAGTATAGTTGAACTACTCATCATGTCATAGGTCATGTATTATTTTTAGATATGAAACATGTTTTATGATTTTAATATGCTGCATGTTTTGTTATACTGACTGAAAATACATAGTGGCTTGTTGCTAACTTTATGAGGAAAACATCTAGTGCCTATGTGAGTGGAATTCTAATTGAACAGATGGCTCCTACAGGTGAAGACTATAATGAGAAAATATTTCTTCACGTTATTGAAGTGCTTTATGCTACAATATTTGATTAAACTCCTTACAGGAAGCAGAAAATACTTGGAAACATACACGTTTTGAAGTTTGTAGAAGCTTTATACATAAAATACATATATACTAATCTTTCACTCCTTTATTCCGTTGATTACTGGCAAAATTCTGTAGTCAATTAACATAGCTGAAATGAAGTACTTATCTCTCAGAAATCATTACATTACAAATTAAATTTTAGTACAATTCAATTTGTGTAAGTTTCATTTAAGACTGAAGTCTTACTGGTTAAAGTATCATTGTCATCTCAGTTATTTTTTCCCTTTGGTGATGTGAATTAGCCTCTTTTATGTTGTTACCGATAAGAGAAAGATAAGTTTTAGAATGGTTCATTTTCTTGCATTTTGGAGTAGTTCACTTTTAATAAATTTTATCTTAAATATAATCTTACATTGATGTCTGGATGGTCATAAATATATAATAATCATAGAACCCTTTTATGGTGAATCTAATTTACAAATAAAGAGAATACAGAATATTCATAATTTACATCTTAAACATAAGGAAGTCTTATAAATATATGCTGTATTGAACAAAGATCTTATGACACATTTGTCACTTAGTCTTACTCTTTTATGGTCAAATTCTGAATTATCATTTCGAAATTGTAATTTGTGGATAGAATAGATGTGTAAGGGTTAGTTGGGAATGAATGAAATGTCCATAAAAGTAATCTCAGTTGTCAAGTGACTGCTCACCTACTAAAGGATCAGTACTTGAAGAAGCACTTTAAGTACATGTTCTTAAAGCTGCATGTAAAGTCAGGTGATTTACTAAGAATGGATATATTCCTGCACAAGTAGCATTCATTATTGACCTGAGAATGAGGGAATTTATGAAATAAATGTGCATGCAAATTATTATCTCTTAGAGTTGATTTTTTTCTTCCTAAAAAAATGATTATTTAAAACTTGAGCAAATAGGAAATACAATTTAAACATCTTTGAAAATTACCTTTATTAAACATACAGTCCTGTGCTCTTTTAAAGCCTGGATTAAACACAATTGATATTGACTTTAATGTCTAAGAATTTCTTCAATTTCCACCTTTTCAATTAAATCATTTGTTAGGCTAGAGTACTAGAATTAAAAAAGAAGAATCCAGTTACTTTCACCGGAAAAATCAATTCAATTATTTAGTGAGCAAGTCTGCTGAGATTCATACATTTAACTCTTTAAGGTATGTAAGACATTTTGGAAGGACAGGAAAATCATTTATTGGGTACTTTTCCTGAGTATTAGATAGTTTACATGTTTTTAAGCTTACCTTCAAACTACCATGTGACAAAAACAAAGGTCCTAAGTAATAGCAAGGATTCAAACTCAAAACTCTGACTCCAAAGTATTTGACGTTTTTAAAATACGTATTTTATAAAAGACAGACTATGGAAATATTTTGTCAAGAAAGCCATAACCCTGAATGAATTGAGGCTTCCAAAAAACATGTCCAAAATGTCTCAGTATTACTTACCTATTTTATACATATTAGTATATATATGTCAATCCCAATCTAAAAACCTGCTGTATAAAAAAAGAAAAAAAAAAGAAAAAAATGTCTCAGTAAACTCAAATGGACATTTAAGGATTTATTTAAGTCAGAGAAGATAAATAAGAAAGAAAAATTCTACACATATTTGGGATATGTGTTATCATATTAGCAGATGAAAAGAGAAAGCACCTTTAGTTAACAATTAGTTTGCTGCTATTTTTTGTATGGAAAATTATGATTATTAATGCTTACACTTAAGTGGGTAAAAAATAACCTAATCCTGTTTGCATTCCCCATTCTACCCAGTTTCCACTCACACCCTATAGGTAATCAATTTAATTTCTTCATGTCATTTTTTTTTTCTGCACTATTGAGCAGATACACGTGTATTTTCTTTTTTCTCCCTTCTTACATAAAACTAGCATATTATGCATATGAATTTGTATTTTGCTCTTCCATTTAATGGTATGGCCTGGATATCACTCCATATGTGTATATAGAGCTCTTCCTCATTCTTTTCACAGTTGCATAATACTCCATTGTACTGGTTCCATAGTTTATTCAACCATTCTTTTAGGTACGGGCATTTGGATTGTTTCTAAAATTTTGCAATTAAAAATAATGCTGTTATCAATAGCCTGGTATATATGCATTTTTTGTCTTGTTGGAGGTGTGTATAATCAGAGTAAATCCCTAGAAGTGGGAATTCTGGATCAAAAAGTAATTAATTGTGTTAGTTTATTGGGTATTTCCTTCCAGGAGTGTTTAGCATTTGCTTTCCCAGCCATATATGATAATGCCAGATTTCCCATAGTCTTGCCAAGAGAATGGGATGTCATTCATTTTCACCAACCTGTTGAGACATGTTATCTTAATGAGGTTTTAATTTATATTTCTCTAATTATGAGTGAGGATGAATATCGTTACACACACTTAAGGGCTATTTTTATACCTTTAATGTGAATTATTTTTTTTGGTTTTTTTTTTCCCCTAATTTTCAATTGGGTTTTCGGCCCAGTATCTCTAATTTTTATGAGTTACCTATTCAGAGCATTAACCCTTTATCTGTGGTATATATTGCGAGCTTGCAATATTTCATTTTATGTTTGTCAGTTGTCTTTTGACTTTGCTTATTTTTTTTTTGCCAAGAAATTTGCTGCCAGTTCTAGGTGAAGTTATTAATAGTAGTTTATTGTTTCTTGGTTTTGAGTTTACAGTTAGAAAGTCTTGTCCTGACCTCAAAATTAAAGAGAAATTCATATATATATATTTTTCTAGTACTTGTATGGCTCCATTTGTTTTTGTTTTTTACATTTAAATTGATGATCCATTTTGAATTAAGTTCTTGAATATGGTGGTGAAGTGTATGGATTTAATTTTATATTTTTCCAAATGGCTAACCAGTTGTCCTGCAACACATTAAAATGTCCTTCTTTGCCTTATTAATTTGAAATGCCACCTTTAACATATAACATATGATAAATTTCCTGTATGCACTTGTATCTCTTTCTGGACCTTTATTCTATCCCAATGATCTGTTTGTCCATTCATGTACCAGTACCATATAGTTTTAGTTAATAGAGCACTCAACATAATATTTTTTGATATTGATCCAGTTTGTTGCATGTATCAATAATATGTCTTTTTTAATTCCTGATACATTAATAGTATTATATATTAGTATAGAATATATATAATAGTATTCCATTCTATTAATATATCATGGTTATTTAGCCATTTTCCTGTTGATGGGCACCTGGAATGTGTTCCAACTTGGTTATTTTGAATAAAGCTGTTAGGAATATTATTTTAAAATTCTTTCTGAGGATATCTATTTAAAATTCTTCGAGTAAATACCTAGAAGTAGAATTATTGTGATATGGGACAATAATTTTTGTTTGTTTGATTTAGACAGAGTTTTTAAAAGTTTTAAAATGTGAGACATTTTCCAAACTTGGTTTGCCATTTTACAAATTCACCAATAATATATCAGAGTTCTGATTGCTCTACATCCTTGCTAATATTTGGTGAAGCTAGTCTATTTTTATTTTTTGCCTCTGTGATTAGTCTGGAGTGAGATTCATTGTAGATTTATGTTTCATTTTTCTCATATCTCATACTCAAAAATGATGTTCAGCATTTTTTGAATGTTTATGACAGTTTTTTTTTTTTCCTCCTTTCTGAGGAGGAAACTATCATTAAAATAGTTTTCCTTTTTAAAAACAATTTTGACACCTGAAACTAACACAACATTGTAAATCAGCTATCCTCCAATAAAATTAAAATAGATAAATAGAAAGAAAGAAAGAAAGAGAAGGAAAGAAAGAAAGAAAGAAAGAAAGAAAGGAAAAACAATTTAGAGGTGTATAGACTTCATATGTATTCTGGATACCAACCTCTTGTCAGCTATATGTTCTGTGAATACTTTTCCAAGTCTTTGGATTATCTTTCCTTTTTGTAATGTAATCTTTTGGTTTCATCACTTTGAGCCCTCTCACATAGACCTTTGCCTACATACAATAATATGACATTCTCATACACTTTCTCCTAGTAGTTTTACAGATTTAATTTTCAAGACTATGATCCATTTCAAATTAATTTTTGCTTATGATCTTAGGAGTCATTTTATTTTAGATATTCAGTAGTTTCAGCACTATTTGTTGTAAACTCTTTTAACTATTGGATTCTTTTGGCATCTTTGTTCAAAAGCAAATAACAGGGGAGATGGGGAGATGTTGATCAAAGAGTACAAACTTCCAACTATAAGATAAATAAATTCTGGAGCTCTAATGTACAGCATGGAGATTATAATTAATAATACTGAATTATATACCTGAGAGTAGCTAATAAAGTAGATCTTAAATGTTCTCACCACAGGAAAATTATGTGATAATGATTAAGGTGTTAGCTAATACTATGGTATTAATCATTTTGCAATATATGTGTATCAAATCAACACATTGTGCACCTTCAGCTTACACAGTTGCATGTCAATTATATCTCAATAAAACTAGAACAAAGACCAAATAACTGTAAAAATGTGGCTGTAGTTCTGGTCTCTTTATTGTGTTCTACTGATCTACTGTTTGTCAGTTCTTATGCTGGTACCACACTGTTTTGATTATTGTAACTTTACAATAAGTCTCGAAGCCAGGTAGTATAAGTCCTCCAACTTTATCCTTCCTTTTCAGTATTGCTTTAAGATTCCTTTTTATCCATGCAAATTTTAGAATTGGTTTGCCAAATTCTTGGGAAAAAAATCTGTTGAGATTATGATTGGGATCTGTTATATCTATAGAGCAATATGGAATTTATGTCTTAAGTATATTGCAACTACTAGTCTCGGAACATGGCATATCTCTCCTTTTTTGTCTTTATTAATTTCTCTTAGGAATGTTACGTATTTTTCAGTTTAGGGATCTCAAATATGTTTGATTAAATTTATTCCTAAGTATTTTATGTTTTTAGATATTTTTGCAAATCAAAATTTAAAAATCATTTATTTTCCAATTATTATATACTGAAAATATACACTTTATATTTTATATTGACCATATACCTCAAGACCATGTTAAATTCACTTATTAGTTCTAGTGGTAGTTTTGTTAATTTCTTAAGATGTACCTCATGCACAAGTATTCTCTGCAAAACGGAGTATTCTGTTTTCTTTCTTTTTAAAAATTTGTATGTCTTTTACTTCTTTTTCTTGCTAACTTGCAGTGCCTAAGTGCTCCAGTACAATGTTGAATAGAAGTGGTGAGAATAGACACTTTTGCTTTGTTCCTGATCTTGGGAAGGGAGGGTGATTATTGTATATTTATCTTTAGTTATGATGTTGGCAGTAAGTTTTACATGCATGATCCTTTAACAATCGAAGGGAACTTTTATCTATTCCTGAAAGTCTGAGTTTTTTATCATGGATAGATGTTGCTTTCTGACAAATTATTTTTCTAGATTTATTCCAATGACCATATAAAATTTCCCCTTTACTCTATTAATAGTATGCCTCATGAGCACAAATTTTCAAATTTTCAAATGTCAGCAGCATTCCTGACCTATACTCAGTAAATGTCAGTAGCTCCCCATCAAATGGTGACAATGGAAAGTGTTGCCAAACGTTGCCAAATGTCCCCTGAGAGGCAAAATCACCTCCAGTTGAGCACACCCCTTTAAAGTAATACACCTCTTCTTCATGCACACAGAGATTTCCATCAATTTTTATGGCATTGCTTTTACTATGAGGTGACTACCAGCAACCACCTGATATTTGGGTAAAGGCCCACAATAAAGAATGTCTTAGTTTTTGCTCTTCCAAATTTGAGACAAAGATTTGAGTGCAAGTAGTTTATGTGGGAGGAGATCACAGGAAATAGTGATACTGGAATGGAGGTGTAAGGAAAAAGAAGGGAATGAGACTGTATTGATTAGGTGAATTAACAGGTTCTGGTTATGGACAACTTGGACTCATTCCTGTCTGGGATCTCTGGGAGGTTTCAAATATGTGAGTTTTCCTACCTGAGGGCAAAAAAAAAGCTGAGGCATGTATCCACCAACTTTCATGTTTGGGAGATGTTTTCTGAGGCATTAATTTCCTTGCGTTTCAACTCAGCCTTCCCCATGGCAAGACTAGGGACTCAAGTCCAGAGAATACCCACAAGCAAAACACTTTCAGGTACTTAGAGTAGAAAGCAATTAGAGAGCAACAGTACAGTGAATGCCAAAGGCACAATTGGCAGGTTACCATTAGTGTTTGATAGAGTGACCAAAATAAACTACAAAGAAAAAAAAAGTACCTGGAAAAAAGAAAATACAATATATAAAATACTTAAAATTTCTCTCCTTGAGGGTTTCCCTGGTGGCGCAGTGGTTGAGAGTCTGCCTAACGATGCAGGGGACACGGGTTCGTGCCCCGGTCTGGGAAGATCCCACATGCCGCGGAGCGGCTGGGTCCGTGAGCCATGGCTGCTGAGCCTGCGCATCCGGAGCCTGTGCTCCACAACGGGAGAGGCCACAACAGTGAGAGGCGCGTGTACTGCAAAAAAAAAAAAAAAAAAAAAAAAAAAGACAATTATTATCTCCAAGAGACCCTCAACTATGCAAAACAAGATAGACAATCTGAGAGCATTAATTCCATTAGCAGTCAACAATATTTATACAATTGTTGTATTGATATAATTAACATTATTGACATAAATATATTAAGAGAATGGAGGAGATAGAATAATGATGTAAGATAAAATTTTAGTCTATTATAACATATAATGACTAAGATTGATATATCAAGATGTGAACTATGGAAATGAATATTAGGAAAAACAGCTAAAATATTAAAAAATTATCTTCCTCTTGAGAGAAAAACTAGGAAAAGAGATGTGGTCAAAAACTACTGATTTTTCCTTTAATTTGATAATATTACATTTATTACTGTATATTTTACTTTTAAGGTATCTTGCCTATATTTTTCAGTAAATAATAAAAGGGAACATTTAAAGATAAAATAAATTATTTTTCATAGCTACTATTAAATTCTGGTTATATATATTCTGGTTAATATACAAATATTGTTATATAACAAAATATTTTAAATGCAATTATTAATAAACTTCATGGAAATATTAATAACAAAAATTAGCCCTTATTTACCATAATGTTTCATTAAATATTTATAAACATTTAATCTCTTGCTGTTGGTACCCAACAGTACCTGGTTTAGATGGCAATAGAATAAAATATAGAGATTACAAAAATAATTGAAAATAAAAGAAAAAAATGGTGCAACAACAAAAAAAGTCAAGAAATATCAAGAGCTAATCAGAATTGCACTCATTTGCTCAACAGATTCAAATCAATCAATAAATGTTTTCTTCATTATTGATTTAATCAAGTTTGAAATTATGCCACAGTTTTTTCATATAATTTAGAAACTGTAGGTTTACTTTTAGTGTGATTTATGTTTTTCAAGCTATATTAGAATATAAAGAGCATTATTTTTTCAACTTTAAAGTTCTATTAGTCCTTTAAATTAGATATAAACCGCAGTGCTGTGCATCTCCTAAGCAACGTATCCTCAGTTTTAGCAAGGGATCCTAGTATCACACAAAAAAATTGAGAAATACTTAGAATTATTTTTATATTTATAAAATATACATTATACTTATAATCATTATTGACAACTGAAATGGTTTGCAAAGTCCAAGAGTAAAGAAACTTATTAACTTCATTTAAGCCAGTGAATCCCAAATTACCTTCTTTGCAGAATAATATTTTAGTAAACCATTTAAAAAAATGACTTGTCCAGTGAAAAGTCTTTGAAAAACTTAAACTTTGAAAGCCTTGAAATAGGGGCAGATCAGCACATGAATTGGCCATTGTTTATGTAGCTCCTTGCAATATAAAGTTTAATTTGTATTTTGGTATTTTATATTTGATTGATACTGACTAGAATTTATTCTTATTTGCATATATTGTGTGAGTAATTAGAACAGAGAGCAATGAGTGGGAATCTGAAAAAATGTAAGTGATGCTATGAGAGATTATAATAGGAAGGCTAAATGTAATTCAAGGATTCAGGAAAGACTTTGATGTGGAAGAGGTATTTAAGCTAAGATATGCAGGATAAGCCATGGATAGTCAATTAGGTGTTTGAGAATAGAAGTACATTACAGGAAAAGAATCAGCATATAAAGGAGCTCTGAATGATGCCTGGAACAATGGAGAAACTAAAAGAAGGTTAAGTGTGATGAAATACAAAATATAGGTGGGACACATTGAAAGATGAACCAGCAGTGACAGACAAGGGCTAGATGCTGCAAGTGACATTAAAGATTTTGGTTTGTACTCTAAGGAAGCGAATGAGGATTGTGGAGAGTGAGATGACCAATGTAAGTATTTAAATAACCTTGTACGTGTGTGTATTACGCACATATAGGGGTTGATTGAGAAGGAATTATATGTTTGTCTTTTAGGAGTGCATTGGTGAGTGTCCAGTTATGACACAGAAATAATACTGGTTATTTTAATGAGACCATAGTATACAAAAAAAACCTGAAGTACTGGTAATGAGCAAAAAGCCAAAAGGGAATGCTGAGATACGGAAGTAGTAACTTCAGAAAGCAGATGTCTTTCCTGAGGTTTGTGGAATTAAGGAAAAATGTCGAACTTGTTAAAAATTAAAAAACTTGGGGGAAGATATCATGAAGCTGGTTCTCAGACTTATAGAGGACACTGCTTGGCTGGTCCTGGTGTTCTAATATTAGGGGAGGGGCAATGCTGGGATGGAACCATGTAGAAGATGCTAGCTGTTGGTACTGTTGTCTCTGAGGGGATCCAATGAGAGTATTTCTGGGGTTGTTGGAAAGACAACAAACCGGGATCAACTACTGCTGCTGGTTTCAGTGGTCACGACAAGGATGAAAAATCACTGCTAAGCTAACACTATTAGGAATAGGAAGGAAATAGCCTGACACTGTTTCCCTCCTCTAGGCTTCCAGTCCTCTCCAGCACTCTCAATTCATAGATCTCAAAAGAAAATCAGTTATTCCCTTAGCCAACTCTATTTCTTTATAATATTATTACTGTCAGATATTATACTATCCTGTATTTATGCTTGTTTACTTTCTCTTCAGTATCATGCAAGCCACATAAGAACACATTTTTGTTTGCTTTATTTACTATTTTCTCCCTACTACCTTGAGAAGTGAAATGCACTGAGCAGGCACTCAGTAAATATTTGTATATTAAGGAACGAATGAGTCCCATATAGCTCTTCTTGATGCCAGTTCTTCATTCTGGGATCCTGTCCATTACTTATGATAGAGTCTTTGCCAGTGTAGACTTCTACCTGTTCCTGACTTTTGGCTTCATATATAACCTTTCTCTATAAGGGAAGAGAAAAATATTTTCCATAATCTTATCTCTCCTTAGACACTAGTCATTTCCTATTAGATTTGTCTCACCATTTTACCTGTAATGACTATGTAAGAATGACTGAATAGTGATTTTTATGACTATATGAACTCTCAATTATAACATTATTTAATTACAGTGTCTTAAAGTGACTAAGATCATGGACCCAGGAAAAGGACTCTTTCCAGATTTTGTTTTTTTATAAACTAAAAACTTTGGTGATTTAGACTAAGTTTTATGTTGCTGTAATCTCATAAAATTTTAACCATGTTTAAAGAGAATGAAATCTCTTACTTTAATGAATGAAGCTACTTTCTGCCAAAATATAACATCATGCAATCATAATTTTATTGTTTCTAGCATTAGACATTTTCCTTTGAAATATCTGTACTCTGAAAAATAAACCAAGTACTCCCCCTGAAATACTCGAAGTATACTTACTTCCCTACTAATCATAAGATGTTTTGACAGGTCAGTGTTTTATGAACTGAATGAGACCACAGTACACCAGGATCTATAAAGGAAAGCATTCTCTGTGGGGGTACATATATTTCACATAATGGTGGCATAATTTATTCTTTTCCATTGTGAAAAAATATCCTGGAACAACTACCAACCAATGTATAAGACACTGAAACAGGCAAGTTGACATTTTTACTAGAGTTCTATGGTACCATAATATTTTTCCCTTGGCAGTACTTCCACTAGAGATCTTTAAAAAGTCTATTTTTTCCCTTAAACAATTGCTTCCCCATAATCTATTACTAATATTCGAGTATAAAATAATGTATAAATAATTTTGACCTTTTCCTGCAATGTCTGGTGGGACTTGACAAGCTGTCCTAGAGTTAATGTTAAAACATTTCATTGTTACAAAGTGATAAATAGGTACACTTTTTCCATTTCTAAAACTTCTGTATTTGGCGGGGGGGAGGGCAGAAGAAACCATTGGATATAAGAAGACATTTTTGTTTCTGGAAACCAAGCCTATCATTATTTTAGTAAATTATATTATCATAAGGGATTATCAATGAGAAATATTTTAAAATTGGAAAAATACCACTGATACAATCAATTCTCTAATTATCATTGTTTAAATTATACACTATAGAATACTGAAGAGACTAAAATGAATTTTGGTATTTCTTACAGCTGGCTTCATAATTTCTCTTTCAGAATTTCAAGTGGTGTCAGTTTAGAAAATTCATTTAAGCTTAAAATGTGTATTAAGTACCTAATAAGTACAAGCTATTGTCAGTCACATTTCCTACCTTCAAGCAGATAAATACGTTCTGGTGCTAATGATAAAACAAGCAAGCAAAACAGTGTAATATTGGATAGAATATGGAGTTATAAACCAAATAGATTCTGAATAATTTAACATTCCATTTGGTTAAGAGGATTAGGGATGGTTTTCCAGAGTGGTATTTGAATTAGGACAGGGCATTGAAAGACTGAATTGGTAGCTGAATGTGGTGATGTAGGCTGTATCCAGGGTAGGGCATTAAGAAGGGAACTAGAAAGTGTAGAGAGGGATAACATTACAGTAAGGTACAGCAGGGAGATAATGCCCAATAATAATAAGGTAGAGCGTAAACAAAGGGAAAGTTAATTTCAACTAATCATTATACATAATGAAAAGTTAACAATAACAAATCAGTTTTAAGCTAGTGTGACGGGAGAAACACTGGTGCCAGTAGCATTCAGAAGGAGGGAGAAAGACCATGTTAGATGTGTTCAACAGGAAGTGGAAATTATAATCTGGGGTTTGAGGGAGATCAGAAATTTATTTGTTAATTCCTACAAAATCTGTGTTTAAATTCATGAGAATTGCTGGGATGGAAACCTAAAGAGAATATGTATATATATGTATACATATATATATATATAGAGAGAGAGAGAGAGAGATACAGATATAGATATATACAGATATATAGATATATACAGATACAGATATATATAGAGATACAAATATATATATATATATAGAGAGAGAGATACAGATATAGATACTGACATATATATATACATTTAGAAGATTGGTTTTTCAGTTTTTCTTTATTCCGAAGCTAGATATGTTCTCTTTTGTAAATTTCCTACATCGCTTTATGCCACATTTACTGCACATTTACTTAACATTGTTTTTTGTTCCATAATTGTTTGTGAATTTAACTCACCACTGAATTTTTCTGATTCTTCCTTAGGGGAAGAAACATTTATTCAACTTTCTATTTCCTTCAGTGCCTTTAGTAATGCTTTACACATAAAAAGAAGTAACAAATATTTATAGAGCATAATAGAATAGAACAAGAACATTCCAAGATGGAAATTTAAAGATAAACTGCTTAAATCTGACTCTCCTTAAATTCACCAATAAAAACTTCAGGATACCAATAATTTTATTTTGATTGAACAGGACTGAAAATTTAAAGTAAGACCACTTAAAAAGTTGAACAAACAAAAAAGAAATAAGACAAACATAAACACATGTGTAACCTTAGTTTCTCCATTCCTCACCAGCATATTTTCATTAACAAGTCTATTTGTACTGCTTAGCATGGATCAGAGTCCAAGCATCAGAGCTTTTCTTCTGTGGGCCACCCTGGTTCTTTTGGATAGGGAGGTCTCCCTTCTTCTTGTTAATGTGGCTGCACCTGTAAAGCTTAGTTGTTACTCCAGTGGTGCTCAACATTGTATTTTGAGCTTTCCCACAGCCCTCCAGAATTACCTGCTTAGTACCTACTGCCCTCTGGGAAACAGATGATGAAAGTAGACATTAATCTGCATCAAAGTGACAAGTTGGTGGGAGGATAGGTTTCACCAAATCCTGTTTTTCTTATTTTTTTCTTTTGTTCTGGGATCATGGGAACATGTGATTTCTCAGCTTCCCCTGCAGTTAGGTGAGATACGGTGATGGAATTAGGAGTGGAAGTGACATAAGGTACTTCTGGACCAAAGCAGTTAAGAGCAGTATGCCTTCCTCAGCCTTCTCCCTAACATTACAGTCCAGGAGATCATGTGATCCAAATATTCTAGCTGTAAATTGGAGAAAGACTTTCCAGCTCACATCAGACAGATTTCTGTGTTTATCTGTTACATAGCATAGCCTAGCTTATCTTGAAAGATATATAGGGAAAGGTTCTTTTTCCTTTTTTTATTACATTATTGGAAAGGTCTCAAAATAGTTCTGTGTATACCCAAAGGTTTTAAAGAGTTCAGTACATAAGCTTTTCCAACTTTTCATTCCTGTTCTCTGCCTGCCATAGGACAGAGATAAATCCATTGAGGGCTAAGCTAAGCATTAAATCTGTGATAGTTATTGTATCTTACACAAAATTTCTCTTTAACTCAGAAGACTGTGGCTTGACATTAGGTCAAGTTTGTTGTGTCTGTCTTCTTTTACCCTAAGACCTCTGTATAAATAGAACTTTCTTAGAAATTAATCGGATGTATCCAGAAATGCCTGGATCTCAGTATGGCAGACAGGGCCTGGGCACAATATATCATCTTGATGTCATAAAGAAAAGCTGATTTACAGACATGAACACTGGTAAATGAAAAATTTAAATAAATTGCATAGTAGCTAGATTTCAATGGTCTCAGTACATGTGAAATTAGAAATTACATATTAAAGTATTCATAATTTCTTGGTTGGGATAGCTGGAAAAATACTTCTCTTTCATTCTGTAAATAACCTAGTAATGGAGAATACTGCAAATAAAGAATGACATATGTGTCCTAGAACTATATGGACTATTTTACCATTAGTTTTTATAGTATATTTTAGCATTTAAGTTTGAGTTAAATGTATGTTCCTGATTTAAATGTTATAATTTTCCTTTTTCCTTTGTGAGAATATGAGAGTACATTGAATTTAATATTTTAAATTTTTGTGTTAATGTGCCACATTGCTCCTTGTTAATAATCACTGAATTTGATATTAATCAGAGCACTTCCAGTAATTTTCCTGATTAGGATAAATTTCAGATATTCAAAGCATTTTCTTTTCTCTTTGATTAAGAGGATTATGGGTTTAATCTTAATTGGTAGTTTTGAAACCCATCTTAAAAGATTTCTCTGGAGTAAGGCATCTATTTTCCTTACTCTTTCCTTCCTTTCTTTCCCTCTAGTTACTTTAGAGAATGGAGCTCTCAACTGTTATCCCTTTCCTAGCTTCTACTCTTCTTTTTCCCACTGTGTCTCATGTCTTCTTCCATAATAATACCCATAAAAACAGAGATTTGGGACAGAGATTATGTCATATTATTCTTTATATTCCTCATGTATATAACAATGCCTGACAAATAGAGATCCTAAATACATTTTTTAAAAAGAATGAGTGGGTGAGTTATCACATACATGAAGAAAACTTTGAACACTGTTTAGGGATCCTTATGTCATCAACAATCACTTCTGCATTTCTGAAACTGTTGCTGGAAAACACTGTGGGGAATCTAGGGCTAAGTCAAATTCTTCTGACCAACACTCACAGAACCATTTCATTACAACATTGGTTAAACTTGGATAAGCCTAGAGAAGATACATTAAAGCCTTCATGAATTCCAGTTAAATCTGAATAATCTTTATTAACATGTCACTTTAGCAGTCTCCCATGGTCACAACACAGAGTTTATTTACTGAAATCTCTTTAGCTGGGAAATCAATATTGCATTCTTTGAACATAGTCTCCTATTTTTGCTGCTCTATCCCTCTCTCAACATCAGTAGCTATCTTTGCAGTTTCATCAAGATCTCCAGTTCCTTTTTGTGTTTTTTTCAGTTCCATCCTTTTTCTTTTCTATCCAGTGCAGATCCCTTCATCTATAACATCAGTCTCTTGCTCTTCTTATACTCAATTCTATTGCCCTTTCTATCCTTCTGCTGCAGGTATTCTGCAAACCCCAATCAAACAAATATACTGCATGCCCACTCCAAGGTAGTAACTTTATATTATTGTTGGATAAAATAATAAATGTGTGCCTAGATTCAACTAAAATATTTTAATTTCAAGAGGACTATGCTCTATTGCCCTAGTTTCTCAGTACCTTTTATTGTTTTCTTTAAGGTTTTTAATCTATTTCCTTTTTACTTTCATCATGTAATCTTTCTTCCTAATGGTGTCATTAGGCAAATATTCTCTCTTCTTTCAGCCATCAACTTTTCTCTATAATTACCCTATTTGCTCCACTTTCAGTAGAAAAAAAATCCTTTCCCTTTAGTCAAAACAAGTATATCCACCTTCATTTTGGATGCTGTTTCTTCCTGCATTACATCATATAGTTCTACAAGATTCTCTCTATGAAAGAAATTCAGTCATTTTTAAATTATTTTAACAATTAAATAATAAAATTAAACTTGAAAATTAGAATATGTGAATTTGAAAGCTAGACATGTATCATTTATAGAGATAGAAATTATTTTAGGCATCAGCTATATGGAAAATACTTAAATAATTTGTATGAATTATGATTGAGGCCCTACCTCCAAACTGCAACTAAAGAGCAAAAGAACCAGGCTTCAGTCAATGAGCACATTGATTGGTTTCACTATTGCCATTTGATCAAAAAAGACATCCTAGGATTTTTGCTAAATATTCTGGGAAAGAAATTCTTGTGATTTTGCAACTGAACTTAAATAACCTAGGGGCAAGACGGGAATAAAGATGCAGACCTACTAGAGAATGGACTTGAGGATACGGGGAGGGGGAAGGATAAGCTGGGACAAAGTGAGAGAGTGGCATGGACATACATATACTACTGAACGTAAAATAGATAGCTAGTGCAAAGCAGCTGCATAGCACAGGGAGATCAGCTTGGTGCTTTGTGACCACCTAGAGGGGTGGGATAGGGAAGGTGGGAGAAAGGGAGATGCAAGAGGGAAGAGATATGGGGACATGTATATGTATAACTGATTCACTTTGTTATAAAGCAGAAACTAACACATCATTGTAAAGCAATTATACTCCAATAAAGATGTTAAAAAAAAAAAAAAGAAAGGATATAGAATATTGTAGGTACAACATCTGTCTTGAAAGCCTGAATGGAAAACTGGCTGAACATGGAGAGCTTTGGGAGAAAACAAGAAAGAGAGATAGAAAATCTATTCCTGGTGGCATAAGATATAATTTGAGCACCTTTTAAACCCCGCCTTAAGCCATCCTTAATCTTTGGCTTGAGTCATTTTGTACCAGTCATTTGGAAATGAAAAAGAATTCACTAAAATTGTATTTGGTACGTAATGAATGCTCATTTATACTTGAGATTAATTACTGATTATCTCAGTTGAATCTGTCTAATTGTGAACCATTACCACTCAACGTTACTGCTATAATTTTATAATACTTTTTATAAAAATATGACATCTTTAAACTTTTAACAAAGGAATTTCCAGGCTATTTACAGATATTTATTTTACTAGATAAAATTCATACTTGTTACATTTCCAAAATATAGAAATAATAACAAAAGATAAGTAAACTAAGCAAAACAAGAAAATAAAAAAACAGGATTTTGATAAGGATCACAATGGATTTCCATGTTGTTAGCAATTTATATTTCCATCTTCGAAATATCTTATTGAATGTTTTCTATATACGTATTTTAGCCTTCTTTATATTTCCCAGTAGATTTGTGTATCTCTTCCTATAGGTATTCTATTTCTAGTTTATTTTTTTCTTGCTATTTTCATATTACTGTTATTATAAATAAAATAAATTTTATTTATTAAATTATTGATTTAGGAAAACTGGAATTGGTAGGAGGTCATGTGAAAATACGTGAGAGTAAGTGGATGGGTCCCGGCAGTGTGTTTAGACAGCTGAGAGCTCCTGGGTGAAAAGACTTAAGAATATAGTTGCATCGTACAATGGAGAGAGGAGGGTTCAACTGAAACAGACTCTATGCTGAGTTCCCTTCTCGTAAAAATGATATCACATTGAGCAAAACTGCTCATTACTCAAAGAAATTAAACAAGAATTTGTGGTGGCTGACTCTACATTGGGCAGGGTTGGAATGAGTGAGGTGTATCATTGCTTTTTCATTGGAAAAGGATAAGATCAAATGGAAATGGATATGAATTGTATATGGTTGGGATCATACCAATTTTGTGAGCTTGAAGATTTAGGGGTACAGCAGAACTCTTGTTCCTGTCATTGATATTTTTTTATATTTCTGCAAATAAATTATGTTCTCATAGTTTCATGTTTACTTTCTTGCCCTCTGTTGCTGTCATATAAAAGGAAAAAATATTGGAGATGGTAGAGGTAGGGCTGGAGATCAAGAGTTTCTTACAATTTTTCACTTTGTTTTTTAAGGTATTTTATGTATGTCATTTTAAAGAAGTCAGTGTTTCTAAAGATATATAGGTACTAGAAATTTTAAAAATTCCTGAGACACAAATGTGAAATACGATATATTTCCAAAGAACGTGATCAACATAAATTTTACACATCAGCCTAATATTCATCCCCATGTATGTTGTTTCTTAAATATTAAAGGGAATAAAATAAAAGTTAATTTAAAAATGATGTCCATTCTTTAAAGAAACTCAAATTTACATTGATTAAATATCAGTGATTCATGAAGCAATGATATTTTGAATAAAATGAATGAGATTACACAGTTTGTATTGACTTAAGCTTGACCATAGTGATTCTGATTTTTAAAACCATATTCATCTCATTGATGGAAATATAAAATCTGAAATTATAGAAAAGTTATTTTATTTCTACTTATTGAAGTAGAAATGTGAAATAATTTCTTATGGTATAACAACATTTGAAAAACTAATCATTATACAAAATGATGTTAAAATATTTTTTCTAGTAATTTATAAAAGGAAATATATAATAATGTTACAATATCTTGAGGAAACAAAAGGACATAATATACCAATTTATCTCTTGACTTGCAGTAGAAATAACCTTTAGCACAATGATATTTAATGTGAGAATTATTGTAAAAGGATGATTTTATATGTGAATAGGTTTAAAAGTCTTTTTAAAAATTTTTTGACTTTGTTATAATTTTTCATGGCTTCTGCATTCAGGTAGTTCCCTTTTCTTGAGATTTCAAGTACAAGAAATATCTTATTGCAAATGGGAAACTTATTTTTTATTCTTTCACATATAATAGCTAATTTTGCTCCAAACTCTCGATATTTCATATTTTATTTTCTTTGAATGAGTGAGCCTCAGACATTATTCTTGGCTAATTTAAAAGAACATGAAAGAGAGAATACATGGGGAAATGAGCACTTCATCAACAAATCTAACCTTTGGAATTTCAACATAATGTAGAAACATGTTATAGAGGTAATTTGTTGATTTGTAGTTAGTATATATGAAAGAAATTCTCGTGAAGAGAGCATGAAACTAAAGTTGTAATGTCCTCATGTTTCTGATTTCTTGAGCTTTATTCATGAATGTAACTGTCCAAAATAAATTGAATACAAGAGTTTTTAGCTATATTTGATATATTCAGTTTCCTTTGTCTTTTAATTTAATTCCCCTTTTTCTGTTCCATGATCCCATTAAGGATACATTTTGTTACATAAATTATTTGGAATTACATTTAGGTTTCATAAATTATTTGGAATTCTTCTGTATAGGACATTTGTCTTTTCCATCCCATTTATTTATTTATTTGATCATTTATGTATATCACTTCAGTAGGGACATGGATATTTATTTTTTACTTTGAGTTGTAGCTCAATATTGCTCTATTTTGTTGTTCAAATGTTCCATCTTTGGCAATTGGGAGATGTTTCTGTTGGGTTCTGTGTCTTTTTCACATCCCATCAATATGGGTTTCATTTAGCTATTTTTTTGATCTGACTAAACAAGATGCTCTAGTTTTACCTTGTATGTTTCCTGCTTAGGTCCTAGAATCAGCCATTTCTCTCAGGAAACTGGTTTCTTTTATTGAAGAATGGTATTAGAAACAAAGATATTAGGAATTCCCTGGCAGTCCAGTGGTTAGGACTCAGTGCTTTCCCTGCCGGGGCCCAGGTTCAATCCCCGGTCCTGGTCTGGGAACTAAGATATCCCACAAGTGGCGTGGAACAGCCAAAACAAAACAAAAAGAAAGGCGTCTTTGCTTCTGTGCCCACTCAGTGGAAAGGAATAAGAATAAGGAGAGGTATGTGTGTATTCTAACACGTGTACATTCACATACCTAGAAATACTTCTTTTTATACCCATCTGTATCTATATTAAGCTGACTATGAGTTCATTCTGATGGCTGCAACTCTAATCTATTACCATATGGATCATTCTAGTCTCCTTTTGCTTACCTATAAACTCACATTTCAATAGTGAGAACCTAGCTTCCTCCATCCACCATAGATTTGCTTATTCGTTCAATTCCAGTATACATGTATAGCAGTATAAGAATTACTTCCCTGTGGGAAAAACGTTGTCAACTAAATTACAGTACTTATTTACAGTTCCTTTTTCCTTAAGTCTTACACTTCCCACTTGTTTCCATAGTTGCTATGGTCAGCACATCCCCATCCCATCCCCCCCCCCGCCCCCGTCTCCCAGCCCCAATCCCCATCTCTACAATGAGGTTATTTCATACATAAGCAGTGCATTTAGATTTTTTGGTCACATTCTGCATTCTGTCCAGGGATCCCTGGACTTTCTAAACAATTGCGTACATTTAGGTTTATTTTTTGTGCTATAAAGTTCTATGAGTTTTGACAAATGCATAATATCATGCATTCACCATTGCAGTATCATTCAGAATAGTCTCACACCTACAAGTCCCCTGCATTTCACCTATTCAACTCTCCCATACTCTCACTCCCAAATCCCTGGCAACCACTGATTTTTTTAAACTCTATTTATAGTTTTGCCTTTTCCAGAAATTAACATAATTGGAATCATATACAATAGTATGCTGTCTTTTCTGGCTGGCTCTTTTCAATTAGCAATGTGCATTTAAGATTCATCCATGTTTCTCATGGCTTGATAGTTCATTTCTTTGTATCACTGGATGAAATTCAGTTATATGGATGTACAAAAATTTATTTATCCATTCACCTATTAAAGGAGAACTTGGTGTCCTTTGGCAATTATGAATAACGTTGCTGGAAACATTCACATTTAGATTTGCATGAATATAAATTTTCAACTCGGTTAAATACCTAGAAAGATTATTGCTGGATAGTTTGGCAAGACTATGTTTAGCTTTGTAAGAAACTGAGACTGTCCTCCAAGTTGACTGTACCATTTTGCATTTCTGTCAGCAATGACTGAGAGTTCCTGTTGCTCCAATTCTCAAAAACATTTGGTATTGTCAGGTTTTTTTTTTGTTGTTGTTGTATTTTAGCCATTTAATAGGTGTGTAGTGGTATCACATTGTTTTAATGTGCTATTTCCTATTGACAAATAATTTTAAATGTGTTTTCATATACTTATTTGCCATGAAGTATATATTCTTTTTTGAGGCATCTGTTCAGATATTTTGCCCATTTAAAAAAAGATTGTTTTCTTATTGTTGAGTTTTAAGAATTCTTTTCATATTTTGAATACAAGTCCTTTATGAGAGACCTGTTCTACAAGTATTTTCTCCCAGTCACTGGCTTGTCTTTTTATCCTTTTAACAGTGTCTTGGCAGAACAGAAGTTTTTACTTTTATGTCCAACTTGTTTTTAAAAAACAGATTTCGCTTTTGATGTTGCATCTAAAAATTCATCACCAAAACCAAAGTCACTTATTTTTCTCCAGTGTTATAGAATAATATATTTTGCATCTTACCCTTAGGTTTTTGATCCATTTTGAGTTAGTTTTTGTGAAAAGTGTAAAATTCCTTTAGATTCCTTTTTCCTTTTCCTTCTTTCCTTCCTCTACTCCTTCCCCCTCCCTCCCTCCCTCCCTCCCTTCCTTCCTTCCTTCCTTCCTTCCTTCCTTCCTTCCTTCCTTCTTCCTTTCTTTCTTTCTTTGTCCTAGCACCATCTATTGAAAGGAGCATCCTTTCTCACTTTTCTCTGTTAAATTGCCTTGTTCCTTTTTCAAAGATCAGTCAGCTCTACCTGTGTGGGTCTACGTCTGGGTTCTCATCTATGTTCCATTGATCTATGTGCTTCCTTTCACCAGTGCTATGCTGTGTTGATTACTATAGCTGTATAATAGGTCTTGAAGTCATATAGAATCAGTTGTCCAACACTATTATTTTTTAGTATTATGTTGGGTATTCTAGGTCTTCTCCTTTTTCATATGAACTTTAAAATTACTATTTCAGTATCTACTCTTCTTGATTAAGATTTCATTAATCTGTTGATCAAGTTGACAAGAATGATAATCTTAACAATATTGTGTTCAAATCCATGATCATGGTATTTCTCTCCATTTAAAAATCTTCTTTGAATTCTTTCATCAAAGTTTTATAATTTTTTGCATATAGATCTTATACATATTTTGTTCAATTTCTCTATCAGAATTTCATTTTGGGGGGAGCTCTTGTAAATTATGTGTCTTTTTAAAATTTCAAAACCCAGTTTTCATTGGTGACATATATAAACAAAATTAACATTTGTACATTACCCTTGTATGTTGCAACCTTGCTATAATCACTTATTAATTCCAGGAGTTTTTTCATTGATTACTTGGGATTTTATGCAGACAATCATATCATCTCAGAACAAAGACAGTTTATTATCTTCTTCCAAATCTGTGTACTTTTATGTCCTTTTCTTGCTGTATTGTGATAGCTAGGACTTGTAGTATAATGGTGAATAAATGTGATGAGAAAGGAAATCCTTGTCTTGTTCCAGATCTTAATGGGAAAGTGTCCAGTTGCTAACTACTAAATATTAAGTTAGCCTTGGGTTTATTGTAGATGTTTTTTATGAGTTGTTGAAGTTCCTCTAGATTCATATTTTATCATGAATGCACATTATATATTCTCAAATAATTTTCCTGCATCAATTGATATAACCACATGATTTTTCTTCTTTAGTCTGTTGATGTGGTAAATTACATTAATTGGCTTGTGAATGTTGAACCACATTTGCATATGTTGAATATATTTTACTTTCTGTGATATATAATGTTTTTATACATTGTTGGAGGTGATTTGCTAATATTTCGCTGTAGGGTTTCACATCTGTGTTCATGAGAGATATTGGGCTTTATTTGGTTTGGTATTAGGGTAATGCTGCTCTCATAGAATGAGTTGGAAATGTTCCCTCTGCTTCCATTTTCTGAAATAGACTGTGGAGAATTGGTATTATTCCTTTCTTAAATATTTGGTAGACTTCATCAGTGAAACCATCTGAACCTGGAGCTTACTTTTATTTAAGTTCATTAATATCAATTTGATTTCTTCAGCAAATTTAGGCCTATACAGTTACAGTGTGGTCTGAAAATCCATTCTAATTCATTTTTTGCACTTAGCTCATTTCTGTTTCTTTTTCATGCACAGACAACAAACAAATGCACATATGAGTGAACAAGCAAAAAAACCTATCTGACTTCCTCTACATCCAAAGAAGCCTCTAGATAGCTATGCATCTGTGCCATGTAACTCAAATATGTTCATCCTGTTCCAAATATGAATCAGACTACTGCATTCAAAGCTGTCAGGCCAAAATTTTTTGAACCTAGGATTTTAATATTATTTCTACTTTTGCTTTAGTTCCCTTGTAATTGTTCTTACTTTGTAAATATTGGTGATTATACTTTGCAACTCCAGAATTTCCTTTAGGTTCTTTCTCTATGTGTAAATTCTTAACACTTTATTGATATTCTCTGTTTGATGAGACATTGTCATCACACCTTCCTTTAATTCATTAAACATTGTTTCTTTTACTTCTCTGAACATACTTATAGTAGACACTTTGAAGTCTTTAAGTCCGATATGTAGTTTCCTTTAAAAGCTTCTTTTGTTTGCTTGTTTTTCTATAAATGGAACATACTTTCTTTGTATGTTTCATGAGCTTCTCTTTATTTATTTATTATTATTATTATTTTTGTGGTACGTGGGCCTCTCACTGTTGTGGACTCTCCCGTTGCGGAGCACGGGCTCCAGACGTGCAGGCTCAGCAGCCATGGCTCACGGGCCCAGCCGCTCCGCGGCATGTGGGATCTTCCCGGACCAGGGCACGAACCCCTGTCCCCTGCGTTGGCAGGTGGACTCTCAACCACTGCCCCACCAGGGAAGCCCCGTGAGCTTCTCTTTAAAACTGGACATTTTAGATAATATATTGTAGCAATATATAGTGACACCACCCCCTCCCAACCTGGGGCTTATTATTGTTGTTGTCATTTCTTTCTTCTTTATTTTTTAAAAATGATCTGGTTGGACTACTTCAATAAAGTTAATTTCCACCACAGAGTGCAGCCTCTGATGTATCTCCTTAGAATGCATAGCATTAGACGTGTGCACAGTTTTCCTTAATTTCAGGATCAGTGTGGTTTTGCCTAGTCCCTCTTGACTTTCTTTTTCCCTGATCTCTCCATTAATTTTCTGGCTGATCTGCCTCTACTGGTATCACACTTAGCTGTTAGCCTCCACTAATAGATATCTAATTGGTCCATATTTTCAACAATGCCCTGGGCATTAACTGATTCTGAGTCCTGATCACCCATTTCCAATATGTGTGTGTGTGGCAGGGGGCAGGGTTCCCACACATCCATTAAGCAATGCTCTGATACTGGCTTGGTGTCCTACAATCCATTCAACTAAATTGTGACACTATTTACTTAGAGACAGATCTCACAGCTTAAGAGCTCAGTACTACAAGAATGACTGCCCCCCACCCCCAAAACACACCCAGTCACAAGTCCAGGTTGTCACTTGTGCTTCTGCCCTACCTGCTACAGATCAGTTTCCAACTACCCCTCCTCAGGTTCAATTAATTTATTAAAGTGGCTCACCGAACTCAGAGAAACATTTACTTACTAGATCACTGGTTTACTATAAAAGCATGTAACTCAGGAACAGCCAGGTGGAAGAAATGTATAGTGCAAAGAATGGGGAAAAGGCTGAATTTCCATGTTCTTTCTGGGTGTACCACTCTCCTTCAGTCTTAACTTTCAGCTACCAGGAAGCTTGCTGAACCTTTTTAGTTTTGGTTTTTATGGATGCCTCATTACAAATGCATGGTTGATTAAATTATTGGCCATTGGTTTTTGAACTCAATCTCCAGCCCCTCCCCTCTCCTCCCAGAAATCAGGAAGGTGGGACTGAAATTTTAACTCTTCAGTTACATAGTTGCCTCTGTGGCAACCAGCCCTCATCCTTAGGAGCTTTCCAAAAGTCACCTGATTAACATAACAAGAGACTTTATCACTCTCATCACTTAGGAAATTACAAAGGTTTTAGGAGCTCTGTGCCAGAAAGGGAAACAAAGACTATATATATATATATATATATATATATATATATATATATATATATGTTATGTTATGCTAAATAACAATGTCACACTTCACAACCTGATCTAATTAAAGTTAGACCCCCTTTTCAGAGACAGAGTGCTGCCAGTTCTGGTTTTCTCTGACTTCAAGAAGATTTTTAGCTGTCTTTTCCCTGGTTGTCTTTGTTAAACTTGCAGCTGGTCTATCACTTCTCTTATTGCTGTTAATACTTTGGAACTACCACCCTTCACTTAATTTCTTACCTCTATGATTTCCATTGTTTTCAACAATGTCCTAAGGACATGAATTTCACCAAGCTCTGAATTAGTTTCGAACCCTTAGAGATGTAGAGCTCTGTGTTCTTAAATTTCTTTCTCACTGGCAGGATTTTTGTATTATGATTTCTCCAGTTGATAATCGGAATCTACATGGGAGTTGTGAGGCTTAACCCCCTGGTCTCAGCTTACCCCTTTTGACAAGGAATCTCCGTCTTACAGGGAGCTGAAGTGGGGTGATTGGGGACAAGTACACATTCTGTTGTTCTTGGGGTAGAGTTTCTGTCCTATGAATGGAGGCTGGGTAGAAGAAGGAACCCCAGACCTTTGGCCGCATATGACTGCAATAGATTCTACAACACAGATATGGGAGGGGTGTGAGAAAAGCTGGTGGCCTTCCTCTCCATAGCCCTTTATTGGGAGCTTGGAAAAACTGTCTTCTTTGCTTCACATGGCGTAAACCTTTTATCACACTAGGCTGCAAAGGTGTGTGTGTGGGGGGTGGGGGGTAGTATATAGGAGTGTATTGTAGCTCAAGTATCACTGACTCTCATTCTTCTAATTGGGATTTATTTGATTTTATTGAATAAATATTTCTTCATGTGCTGTGTTCCCTTTAAAATTTTTGGTATTTTAATGGATGATGCTTTATAAATGGATGCTTCTCTTGGAAGATGGTCTGTCAAGCTTCTCCTGCCATCATTCTGGAAGTCTCCAGCCCTTAGGATTTTCTATGGACACAAGCATAGAAGTTATCTGTGGATAAGGTAGTGTTACCTTTTATATTTCCAACCCAATATGCCTTTTATTTATTTATTTTTCTTGCTTAATTACACTGGCTAGGAACTGCAAACAATATTGAATAGACTTTATAAAAAGTCACAACCTTTCTTTGGTTCTGACCTTCGGGAAAAGGTATTCATTCAATATTTTACAAGGAAGTACACTGTACTGTAAGGTTTTTGTATATGTCTTTTATGAAGTTGAGAAATTTCCTTCTCTTCCTAGTATGCTGAAAGCTCTTTTAACTTTTTGAAGTGTATTATCCTTCTTATATGTTGGATTTTATAAGGAATGTTTCATTAAGGCTTTTGCAACTATGTTCATGAGGGATATTGAACTATAATTTTCTTTTATCCTTGTGAAATTTTCTTGGTTATGTTGCCACTTCGAGTTATGTATTTTCATATTTTTAGCCTCTGATATCAATTTACTCAACTTTGATATGGGTCAGGATAGGCTAATATATTCTTAATAATACTAAACCAAATCTTAGTGGGTTAGAATAATAAAAGTTCATTTTCCATTCATGAACAGTTGATTGCATGAGTTCTCCTGGGTTGTCTTCACCCAGTAGTGGCTAAGTGATCCTGGCTCTTTCCAGGACGACTTTTTATGATTCCTCAAATCTCTCCCTGGATCCTATACATATGTATGGGTGATAAGGAAATAAGGAAAGCAAAAGGAGAAAATCATGGTCATCTGCAGAGGCATACATCAATTTCTTCTCACTTTCTATTGGTATAACTAGACATTTGGCAAAAATATCTCAAGTTAAACATTTTTGTTGCAAGGAATCCAAGCAAATTGGCAGAGAAATTTGCTATTAATTGTGTCTTTATATCACTCCTAGTATTGTATTAAATGGATCTCACAGATAGTCCAGAGATTGTTCTGGGTCAGTCTGATGAAGTTAAAGCATATCGAGAAAATAACTTGGGAAGATTAAAGAGTTAAACAGTGATCTGTGTAGGATACCTGTGTAGGATAAGCAGAGATAGCCACATTTAAAGCAATTAACTGGATAGACGTTTCCACAAAAGGTAGACCTCTTTTTGACCACAAGTAATAACATTATTCTTAATACATAAATGGGGATTATGAACACATAGTATGCTGTGTTAGGTTGAGCAAGGTTTTGTGAAGAAAGATCAAAGCAACAGTTCCAATTTCTAAATAGCTAAACATCTTCCAGGGTCATATAAATCTAATGGCAGATTTGTAAAACAAAATACAGTGGAATAGAAATTAAAAGAATGTTCAAAAATGCCATCATTTCAAAATTCTACAAAATGAAATAAAATTTAATAAAAGACACATTAAAATTATTAGACTATCAAAATGCAGTTGCCTTCCCTCAATAATACAACTCCAAAGGTAAAGATTTTATACTGAGAAATATTTTAGCATATTAGAGCTTATTTCAGTTACTTATTATCTATGAGCTTCTTTTCAATATAATGTTCCAACTAAGGTTATAATTTTACTTTGTGTGGATCAAAATTATTCCTCATTAGTTAGCTACATTGTTCAGGTGCACATTATGCATTGTATTAAAATTATACTAAGTAATAAATGGATAAATGGAAGACCTTAGAAAATTTACACTTGAATTAAAAATGGAAATGAGTTGCTAAAATGGAATGAAGCATCTCACATTTTCAAGGTAATATTAAAAGTCTATTTTTGGTTGAATATTTACAATGTGAAATTAAGTTCCTGTTACTGCAGATATATTAATATACAATGTAATAAAATAATATACATGACAAAGAAGCATGTAAGAAAAGAGTCCAATGGAGATGCAATACATAACAGTGTTAAAAAGCAAAACAATATAGCCAGTCTCTCTGGCTGGCCCCAATATTTTTCAGTTATGTGATATAAACCTAACCTAAATATGCCTTAGGATTAGTTAATATTTGTGCATGTAAACTACCTACTAGGGTATAGTAAACACTGCATTTATTTGTGTTAAATTTTAAAAAAAGTAGGGAGGGGAGGAAGAGAATAAGAGAGAGAGAGAGATAGAGTCAGGTTTGGAGTCAGGTTTTCTTCTCATTTATATCACAGTCCAAGGTGAGCAGTAAGTGGAAGCGATGTTCTTTCCCATACATTCACTCCAGGCTTCTAGTCTAGAGGCTTTACCATCCCCTAGGGTTTTGGTGTCTCAGATGAATACTCTGAGTCAGGCTGGCAATCATGAGAAGAAAGGAGGAGAAAAAAATATGTTTAAAAAACAGGCCACTGGTGGTATTGATTATTTCTACCCGCATTCCACAGGCCAGACTCTTTCGGTCAAAATTTAGATAATAAGAATCAAAACATTTCAGGGAAAAAAAGAAAAAAACAACTAAGAAAACAATTCAAAACAGAAGAAAATTGTATCACAATTTTGAAATCTGAATCAAATATTGATTCAAATCTGAATCAAATATCCTTTTTTTTGCCAATCTGTTTTTTTAATTTATTTATTTTATTTATTTTTGGATGCATCGGGTCTTAGTTGTGGCACACAGAATCTATGATGAGGCACACAGGTTCTTTCGTTGCAGCGCATGGGCTCTTCATCGTGGCGTGTGGGCTTCTCTCTAGTTGTGGCCTGAGGGTTTTCTCTTCTCTAGTTGTGGTGCATAGGCTCCAGGGCGCGTGGGCTCTGTAGTTGTGGCACAGGAGTTCCAGAGCATGTGGGCTCTGCAGTTTGTGACACGCAGGCTCTCTAGTTGAGGTGCATGAGCTCAGTAGTTTTGGAGCCCTGGCTTAGTTGCCCCGCCGCATGTGGGATCTTAGTTCCCTGACCAGGGATTGAACCTGTGTCCTCTGCATTGTAAGGAGGATTCTTTACCACTGGACCACCAAGGAAGTCCCCTGAATCAAATATCCTTAAACAAGCATTTGCACTTATAAAAATAAATAAATAAATAAATAATCACCACAGAATTTGATAAAAAGCAGGAAGATACAAAATGAATTGCCTGAAATAAGCTGAAAATAATAGATGAACTACCAGGTCATTTAAAATTGAATACTAAATTTCATTGTGATCAAATGTAAATAGATTTAAGTGAAAATCTAATTAGGAGAGTTGAGGAAATGAATAAATGCAGTCAACAGAATGGAAATAGAAATAATGAGAGGTAAAATGGATCAGAGAGAAACAGTAATAACATGAAGATTCAACATAGTGTCTTGGAGCCTGTGAAACATTAAAATCTTGGAGCCTGTGAAACATTAAAATAACAGAATGAAAAAAACATTAAAAAAATTAAAATAACAGAATGAAAAAAAGCGCTAATTTTTAAAGTAACATATAAGAAAATTTTCTGAAACAATAGAAGATCTGAATCTACATGTTTGAAATAGTCCCTCTTACTTTGGGAAATTTGACCTGAAATGGTCTACTTCAAGTTATATAAATAAAATTTTGGGGACTTACAGGTAAAAACTGAATTCTGTGGGTGTCAAGGTGAAAAGTTGTATTAATTGACAAAGGAGAGAAAATCAGGTTAGCCTCAGAATTTTGACAGCAACATATAAGGCTGGACAAAAATGGAGATGCCTTTTCAAGGAAATCAAGGAGACGAAAATGTAAGTCAAGAACTTATAACCATCCAAGTTGTCCTCATTTAACAAGTCTCCAGAACTTCAGTTTTTTTCACAGGCTAGAACACAAGAATCACTGTACTATCCTTTCAGAGGAACCTTGTAGAAGATGAGCTTTATTCAACTGAGAAATAATTGTAAAAGGATAGCAAAAGAATTGCTGTATGTGGAATCCTCAATTTTTATATTGGTACTTGGCATGTGGTAAAGATTGCATTTCTTAGTTTTCCTTATGTGTAGTTATGGCCCTGTTCAAGTCAATGGGATGTAAAGTAGTGTTTGCCAATTCTATAATGTGTCTTTAAAGTGACGGGTTGTGCCTTTGTATCCTTTATTTCTTCTTCCCTTTGTCTAGAATGCTTATATAATAGTTAGAACTGGAAGAGTGTTTTTGGACTAGGTGGACAAAGAGGTCATGCATTATGAAGAAACAAGTCAGAAGAGCTAGATACCTGATAGTACATAACCTTACATGTAGATCTTAAGAGTGCCTACATGATATGAGGGATAAATACATTTCATTTCTAACTTTTAAAAAGTTATTTTGGGTTTCTGAGACTAGAAATAAAATCAAATTCTAATTAATACAGAGCCGGTCCATACAGTCCTTGCAGGTCATTTGTATCGTGTTCCAGTTTATCCTAAGTGTAAGCAGAAACGTGCATGGTTTTGGTGGAACTAGGAGACATTTACTGATCAGGGAACCACTGGTCAGGAAACAGTGGAAGTGGATCAGAAAACTTGTAGTTGAATTCCCATGGTTGCATTGGATGTGCCTGAGGGCCTTATCTATTGAGCTTCTTTGACAAACTGGAAAGACTATAGGTTTGCTTAGGTTGCTGCAACTGACAGTTGGGCATAGATCATGGTCAGAAAGGCAATATTTTACTGTCAAATAATTATAGCAGTAATGTCTTTTATAACTGAAAGTTTTAACCTTTCATTTTAAAAATAAACATCATGGGGTGCTATATCTACATATATGTTTGCAATAAAAAAAAAGAAACGGAGGAGGATTCTTTTAGTTTTAATTTTTTGAAGTCTTTTTAATACAAATGTAAGATGATGAAAATTAAATGCCAATATAATGTTTCAGGGAAGGAGTTTTAGCAATTCAAGTATAAAATAGTTATTTTTTAAATAGCAAATTTCGTATTAATGGTAACCAAATTTTTGTTCTTTTTTTTAATTTAATTCAGTTTGCTTTTTATAATTTTCTGAGTTGTCGTCCTCCTTGCAATATTTGCTTTAATGTTGTCTTCTCTGATATTTCTCCAACTTTGCTCTTAAAATACTCTAAACTACCAATAAAAATTCCAGTGAAAGAACACTCTGTATTTAAGTGAATTGACTTTTTTTTTTTTTTCTGATCCCAGGACTGGCAACAATCTAATTTCAGCCAAATCAAGGTTCTAAATAAAGGCAACCAGGGAAGGCAATTTTTTTTTTCTGAGATCTTTGTTTGGAAAAGCATGCATGACAAAGCTCTAGAATAAAGGTCTTAAAAATAAGACCTGCCCTATATATACTTG